>NC_051311.1:154731855-155051990 GCF_015220235.1 Choloepus didactylus | reverse complement strand
TCCCTTGTTTGGAATGACTTTGCCATTCTTAAGGAGGATTGTCAAATATATTGTCAGATACCCTCCATTGGAATTTATCTGTTTGTCTCATGATTAGACTGGGTATAGGCATTTGTGGGAGGATGATTACAGAAGAAAAGTGCCATTATTCACCACACCATATCAAGGAAACATATTATGAACATGACTTATCACTGTTGATAATAATTTTGATCACTGGATGAAGTAGTGTTTGTCAGGTTTCTCTATTGAAAAGGTACTCTTTTTTTTTTTTTTCCTCATCCTTACTGTAGACTCTTTGGAAAGAAATCACTACCCACAGCCCACACTTAAAAGTGGAAAGTTATGTTTCCCCTTCTTTAGGGTCAAGAATCTATATAATTTATTTGGAATTATTTAGCAAGGGAGATTTGTCTTTTTTCCACATGTATTAATTGATTCAATCATTTATTTATGTCAGTGTAGACTCCTGAATATGCATTTTATACTTTGGGTTATAATCAAATACTAACTTATTCATTTCTGTACTCAAATTGCTCCAGCTTTGGCTTTGGAAGCTATTTCACTTGACTTCTGTACCCCCATCAGTGTGTTTCAGTGCTTTGTGTTGAGCCCTTCATCACTATCTGGCACTGCAAGATGCTCCAGGTTGATTTTATATACTCCCTGCCCCAGTGCTAGAATCAGCCAAATCTCCAAGAGAACTGGCTGGTTCCTTTTATTGGAGAATGGTCCTAGAGACCAAGAGCTGAGTGCTAGTGTGCTCACAGCTACTGGGGTGTCATTGCTTCTAGGTCCTGTCTCCTGAAAAAGCAAAGAAATATGTGCCTACACTAACCTGGGTGTATATACATGTCTATAAATATTTATTTATGTAACTATCTGAATCTATGTTAAGTTATACGTGAGTTTTTACTGATGCCTTCAACTCTGATCCATCACCACATGAATCTTTATAGCTTCTTTCCTTACTAATTTGTTAGTTTTCACATCAACAGTGAGAAACCTGGCTCCCATCATTTGCCATTCACTTATTTAATTGCTCAATTCCAGTGTACATGTATAGAACTACAGAATTTTTGACCTGATTACTCATGGGCATCAATGATATCAGTTAGAGCATAGTACTTATATGCAGTTCCTTTTGTTTCTAGGCTCACAGATATCGCTTATGTCCAGGGTTCCTTAGGTAGCACCTCACTCTTCTACTTCCTTTAATGAGGTTGTTTCATACATTTAGATTATCTTGTCACACTCTCATTCCTTTCTTGAATTCCCCAACCTTCTAAATGATCTCTTTTTTGTGTTTACATGTATTGAGGTTTACTTTTTGTGTTGCAAATTTCTAAGCATTTTGAAAAAATGTGTAATTTCATGGAACCACCATTATGAAAAATACAGAACCATTTAGCTGACCTAAACCCCTGTTTGTTTCAGCTATTCATTTCTCTCCCCATCCCTTATAACCCCTGGAAAACATTGATCTTTTTACTGTCTCTAGAATTTTACCTTTTCCAGAATATGCCTTTAAGGTCTTTTCATTGTTTGGTAGCTCAATTCCTTTTGTCACTGAATAATACTTCATCTTATGGATGTACCAGTGTTTGTTTATTCACTAGCCTACGGATAGAATTGTGATTGACTCCGTGTTTGGCCAGTCATTAGTAAAGCTTCTATAAACATTCATGGGCAGGTTTTTGTGTGTACATAAATTTTCAACTCAACTGGGCAAATATCTAGGGGCGTGATTCTGAATTGTATGTTAAGAGTAAGTGTATCTCTTTGATAAACTGCCAAACTGTCTTCCAAAGTGGCCCTCCAACAAAGAGAGAGTTTCTGTTGCTCTGCATCCTTACCAGGATTTAGTTTTGTCAGTTTCGTTTGAATTAGCTCAGTGTTTTGGTTTGCTAAAGCTGATGAAATACAACATACCAGAAATGGACTGGCTTTTAACAACAGGGATTCATTAGCTTACAAGTTTACAATTCTAAGGCAGTGAAAATGTCCAAATTAAGGCATCATCAGGATGATATCTTCTCTGAAGAAAGGTTGTTAGTATCCAGGACACCTCTATCACATAGGAAGGCACACGGTGATGTCTGCTGGTCCTTCTCTCCCGGATCATTGCTTCCAGCTTCTGGCTTCAGTAGCTTCCTCTCTCAGCCTTTCTGGGGATTTTTCTGTGAGTTTCTCTTAACTTCACCTCTTATCTTCACTGGGGCTTCTCTGAGCTCTCTGGGCTTTTTCTGTGTGCCCTTTATCCTCTTACAAAGGACTCCAGTAAGGGGATTAAAACCCACCTTAAATGAGACAGGTCACATCTCAATTGAAATAACCTAAACAAAAGGTCCCACCTATAACAAGTCTGCACCCACAGGAATGGATTAAAATAATATGGCCTTTTCTGGGGTACATGCAGCTTCAAACCACCATACTCAGGTGACCTGATCTCTGCTGTGATTCTCTGTGTTTGCTTGCCTGTCCAGATTTTAGGGTACCATTTTACCCTGTGACCTCAGTTATCTAATGAGTCTAAGAAAAGTCATTGATTTTATGTTTATTCAGATTCTTCCTTGTTATAAGGATGTGAGTGACAACTTCCAAGTATTTTACCTATCAAAGCTGAAATTGGAAGGCTTACTTTTTAAAAATACAGTCCTATATTGAATTTTGCCCTGAATTTCTTTTTTACTAATGATTATTTCAAAGTGTATTTTCCCATATGCTCTTCATCTTCCTGCACTGACATGTTGATGCAATATGGGTTTCTTCTTGGGACTTTATTTTGCCCTTCTTTACTTTCTCTCTCCCTTTCTACTCACCCCTTCTTTCTCTTTTGACAGCTATATAGGCTTCTTTGGTCTTGGTGTATCATAATCTCAATACATGTTTCCTCAATTGGCATTAGCAGGGCAAAAAAACATGACAAACTGTACCAGGCTATTAATATGCTTCTTCATGGAAGTGACACAAATCACTTATATTAACATTTTAGCGGTCAACAAGAAAGAAACTGTCCACATATACCTCCAAGTGGAAGAGAATTATAATTGTCTTGTGTCTCCAGGAGTGGCATGAGTAATATCTACCTAACATCTCAAGCTTTCTTTCCTTCACAAGTTATATAAACAAAGACCACCAATATACTACTAAATTTAGTTTCAATAAAGACAATTTTGGATTTTTTTTTCTTTTATGAGATTAATGGGACTGAATCTAATACTTCACAATTGACTATAATATGTTCTGTATTTCTTCATCACTGCTTTTAACATATCAAGGAAATTCACTCTTATTCCTGTAGTGCCAAGAGTTTCTTAAATGAGTGCATATTTAAATTAAATTAAATTAAAAATCAAATAATTTTATGCAAATATTTATATAATCATTGCTTATTTTTCATCTTTCATCTACTACTATAATGAATTATGTTGATCCATTTTACAATGTTAAAACTTAATTGTTTCCTGGCATAAAATGTATTTATAATTTTAACATGTTGCAGAACAAAATTTTCCATCATTTCATTCATATTTTTTGGCTTATATATCTTTGTGTAACATTAACCTATAGTTTTCTTTTCATAAGTTGTCATTTTTTGAATCTGATATGTTGTTCTAGACTCATAATGTACTATTGAGAGATTTTCATTTTTGCCCTGGAGACAAATTCAACAGGAATTTTCTCTTCTTTAAAAGTATAAAGGGTAGAAATTGCTTATAAAACTTGGACTGGTACTTCACTGATGATAGATTTTTTTTACAGTATTTTGACTAGATTTTTTACTCTAACCAGAATATTTTCATCATTTCTAAGGCACTAGAAAATATCTATTTTAAGGCAGTGTCCTCTTTTAATCCAGAATAAAATTTCTTTTAATTGCATTATTTTATATACTCCCAATCCTCACCACTTTCCTCTACCCTTCTTAGTGATAGCATCAGGAATTTTAGTTTCTGATTGCTAGGGGATATTCAGTTTTAACAATCTCATCTTATTTAGGCAAGAATGTTTTACTTATTTTTATTGGCTTAAGAATCTCACTTCTGTATAGATTCATTACTTTTCTGATGAAGCACACACTGCACCAGTTCTTTCAAAGAGAATCTAGAGGCAACAAAGTTCTTGAGTCTTTAATCATCTGAAAGATCTTTATTTCACCTTCAGATTTGATTGATTCTTTGGCTGTTCTGGGTTAAACATTTATTTTTTAAACACTTCTCAAGCACAGCTTCAAAGTCTTCTTATACACACTGCTGCTAAAAATTTCTGAAAACAACAACAGCAAACTAACAGTCACTGTGCACCAGATACTGCTGTTCTGATAATTTTTACCTGGGTAGCAAGTGGTAAATATGGGATTAACCCAGACAGGCAGGTATCCAAGCTATATTTTGATCTCTGTGCTCTGCAGCTTCTGCATGTCAGTGAGTCATTGTATTTAATTTCTCACATGTGAACTTTAAGAAAATTTCTTTATAATATTCTGAAGTTAATCTACAGTCTGCATAGGCATGAGTTTCTTCTAGTTTATTCTCTCCCCTTATAAATTGTTATGCCCTTAACAAATTGTTCTGATAAATCTGGGATATTCTTTCTCATTGTATTGCTTCTCCTTCATCCATTCTGTTTTTTCATTCTGGAACTCCCTGCTGACTCTCCTGAATCTATCTTCCATATCTTCAGTCTTTCTTCTTTTTGTGCTGCACTGATGTAATTCCACATCTTCATTTTTGAGCTCAATAATTTGCTTTTCAGCAGTGCCCAGTCTCTTATTCAGCAACTATTGAGTTTTTAAATAAAGATTTCTATTGTTTTTCATCCTTTAACTTTATTTCTTTTTCTCATTCCATATTCTGGATCATTATGTCTTATTCCAGATATATGGATTAAATGTCCTCCTTTATGTCTTAGTGTAGACTCACTTTTCTGAATGCTTTCTCCAGTTCTTATGTTACATGTGGTTATAAAGTGTAAGGCCTTGTATTTGTTGAGTTGTAGCAACTTCTTCATCATGTAGGAACTCATAAATGTGAGCTCATCTTTCCATTCAGATTCCCCTCAAGCTGTTCACTCTCATTCCCCTGAAGTCCACTTACTTTGGGAAGGAAGAGAAGGTTTTCCTGTTACTCTTTTTTTTTTTTTTTTTTTGGTGGGGGGGGCGCTCTCCAGTCCTTTTTTAAATTAAGATTTATTTACATACCATACAATTATCCAAGGTATACAATCAGTTGCTCACATTACTGTCACATAGTTGTTCATTAATCACCTCCATCTATTTTTTTTAACATTATCCTTGTACTAGAAAAAGTGAAAATAAGAATTAAAAAAAAGAGTAAAAAAAGAACACCCAAATCATGTCCCCCATGCCCTATTTTTCCTTTAGTTTTTTTGCCCCCATTTTTCTGCTCATCCATCCATACACTGGATAAAAGGGGGTGAGATCTACAAGGCTTTCACAATCACATTGTCACTCTTTGTAAACTACATTTTTATACAATCATCTTTAAGCTGTTGTAGTTTGATGGTTTCAGATATTTACTGCTAGCTATTCCAATTCATTAAAACCTAAAAAGAGTTATCTATATTGTGCATAAGAGTGCCCACTGGAGTTACCTCTCGACTCCATTTAGAATCTCTCAGCCACTGAAACTTCATTTCATTTCATTTTGCATCCCCCTTTTGGTGAAGAAGATGTTCTTAATCCCACAATGCTGGGTCTAGATTCCTCCCCGCAAGTCATATTCTGCATTGCCAGGGAGATTTACAACCCTGGGTGTCAGATCCCATGTAGTGGGGAGGGCAGTGATTTCACCCACCAAGTTGGCTTAGCTAGAGAGAGAGGGCCACATCTGAGCAACAAAGAGGGATTCAGGGAGAGACTCTTAGGCACAATTATCAGCAGGCCTAGCCTCTCCTTTGCAGTAACAGGCTTCTTAAGGGCAAGTACCATGATAGAGGGTTCAGCACATCAAACTGCCAGTCCTCAATGTTTGTGAGAACATCAGCTACCATCCAGGTGAGGAAGCCCAACACCTCTGCATTTTCCCCCAGCTACTCAGGGGTGCTCAGCATATTTTTTCATTTTTTTAAATTAACTTTATCAAATTTGTTTTTAAAAAGTTGATTAAAAAACATTTCAAACAAAGCCAAAGCAAAGGAATAAGAAAAAAACACAAATAACCTAAAATAACTACATTATTTCCATAATGTTCCTACTCTACCCAAAGAAAATACACAAACTATAACCCAGCAAAGGAATAAGAAAAACAGATAACCTAAGATAACACTTCTGTAAACTTGTTCCTACCAAACTCACCAGAAATTAACAAACCTTAGTCATTCCTGAGCATTCCCAGAACATTAAATTTACTGACAATAACTTATCTGTTCTTATTAGGTTATTTCTCCCCCTTCACTATTTGCTATCTATCACTAGGTCCCCTACATTCTACATTATAAACCATTTATTTTACATTTTTCAGTGTTCACATTTGTGGTAACATATAATATTTCTCTTTTTGTGCCTGGCTTATTTCACTCAGCATTATGTCTTCAAGTTTAATCCATGTTGTCATATGTTTCACAACATCATTCTTTCTTATGGCCATGTAGTATTCCATCGTGTGTATATACCACATTTTATTTATCCGCTCATCTGTTGAAGGACATTTGGGTTATTTCCATCTCTTGACAATTGTGAATGTTGCTGCTATGAAAATTGGCATGCAGATATCTGTTTGTGTCACTGCTTTCAGATCTTCCAGGTATATACCGAGAAGTGCAATTGCTGGATCAAAGAGTAACTCTATATCTAATTTTCTAAGGAACTGCCAGACTGTCTTCCAGAGTGACTGAATCATTGTACATTCCCACCAACAATGAATAACAGTTCCAATTTCTCCACATCCTCTCCAGCATTTATAGTTATCTGTTTGTTTAATGGCAGCCATTCTAATTGGTGTGAGATGGTATCTCATTGTGGTCTTAATTTGCATCTCCCTAGTAGCTAGGGAGGCTGAACATTTTTTGCCTATTAGTATTTCCTCTTCAGAGAACTGTCTTTTCATATCTTTTGCCCATTTTATAATTGGGCTGTCTGTGCTATTGTCATTCAGTTGTAGGCTTTCTTTGTATATGCAAGATATCAGTCTTTTGTCAGATATATGGCTTCCAAATATTTTTTTCCACTGAGTTGGCTGCCTCTTCACCTTTTTTGACAAATTCCTTTGAGGTACAGAAACTTCTAAGTTTGAGGAGTTCCCATTTATCTACTTTTTTCTTTTGTTGCTTGTCCTTTGGGTGTAAGGTCTAGGAAGTGATCCCCTAATACAAAGACTTGAAGATGTTTCCCTACTTTATCTTCTAGGAGTTATATGGTACTGTCTCTTATGTTGAGGTCTTTAACCCATTTTGAGTTAATTTTTGTGTAGGGTGTGACATAGGGGTCCTCTTTCATTCTTTTGGATATGGATATCCAACTCTCCCAGCCCCATTTGTTGAAAAGACTGTTATGTTCCAGGTCGGTGGCTTTGGGAGCCTTGTCAAAAATCAGTCAACCATAGATCTGGGGGTCTATCTCCAAATTCTCAATTTGATTCCGTAGATCAGTAGGTCTATTTTTGTGCCAGTACCATGCTGTTTTGAATACTGTGGCTTTATAATAGGCTTCAAAGTCAGGGAACATATGTCCTCCCTCTTTGTTTTGTTTTGTTTTTTTTTTTAGAATGTTTTTAGCAATTCGAGGCATCTTCCCTTTCAATATAAATTTGATAACTAGCTTTTCCAAGTCTGTGAAGTAGGTTGTTGGAATTTTTTTTCTTTCTTTTTTTTTTTAATCTTCATTTTATTGAGATATATTCACATACCACGCAGTCATACAAAACAAATCATACATTCGATTGTTCACAGTACCATTACATAGTTGTACATTCATCACCTAAATCAATCCCTGACACCTTCATTAGCACACACACAAAAATAACAAGAATAATAATTAGAGTGAAAAAGAGCAATTGAAGTAAAAAAGAACACTGGGTACCTTTTTCTGTTTGTTTGTTTGTTTCCTTCCCCTATTTTTCTACTCATCCATCCATAAACTAGACAAAGTGGAGTGTGGACCTTATGGCTTTCCCAATCCCATTGTCACCCCTCATAAGCTACATTTTTATACAATTGTCTTCGAGATTCATGGGTTCTGGGTTGTAGTTTGATAGGGATTGCATTGAATCTGTAGATGAGTTTGGGTAGAATTGTCATCTTAATGACCTTTAGCCTTCCAATCCATGAACAAGGATAGGTCCCTTTCTATAACTTTTAGTAAAGTTATGTAGTTTTCTTTCTATAGACCTTTTACATCTTTTGTTAAGTTTATTCCTAGGTACCTGATTATTTAGTTACTATTGAAAATGGAATCTTTTTCTTGAGTGTCTCTTCAGTTAGGTGATTTATAGTGTATGGAAGCATTACTGACTTACATATATTAACTTGTATCTTGCTACTTTGCTAAGTTAGTTTATTAGCTCCAGTAGCTGTGTCATTGATTTCTCAGGGTTTTCCAGATATGAGATCATATCATCTGCAAATAATGACGGTTTTACTTCTTTCTTTCCAATTTGGATGCCTTTTATTTCTTCATCTTGCTGCATTGCCCTGGCTAGCACTTCTGGCACAATGTTGAATAATAGTGGTGATAGCAGGTATCTTTGTCTTGTTCCTAATATTAGAGGGAAGGCTTTCAGTCTCTCACCATTGAGTATTATGCTGGCTGTAGGATTTTCATATATGCTCTTTATCATATTGAGGAAGTTTCCTTCAATTCCTACCTTTTGAAGTGTTTTTATCAAGAAAGGATGTTGGATTTTGTTGAATGCTTTTTCAGCATCCATTGAGATGACAATTTGATTTTTCCTGTTTGATTTGTTAATGTGTTGTAATACATTGATTGATTTTCTTACATTGAACCATCCTTACATGCCTGGGATGAACCCCACTTGGTCATGCTGTATGATTTTTTTTTATGTGTCTTTGGATTCAATTTGCAAGTATTTTGTTGAGAATTTTTGCATCTATTTTCATTAGGGAGATCGCCTAATGATCTTGTAGCATCTTTACCTGGTTTTTGTATTAGAGTAATGTTAGCTTCATAAAATGTGTTAGGTAGTGTTCCATTTTCTTCAAAATTTTGAAAGAGTTTAAGTAAGATTGGTGTCAGTTCTTTTTGGAAAGTTTGGTAGAATTCCCTGTGAAGCCATTTGGCCCTGGGCATTTATTTGTGGGAAGCTTTTTGATGACTGATTGGATCTCTTTGCTTATGATTGGTTGGTTTCTTCTCTGCTCAGTCTGGGTTGTTCATGTGTTTCCAGGAAATTGTCCATATCCTCTACATTATCTAATTTGTTGGCATACAGTTGCTCATAGTATCCCCTTAAAACATTTTTTTTTAATTTCTTCAGGATCTGCAATAATGTCACCTCTCTCATTCATTATTTTGTTTATTTGGGTCTTCTCTCTTTTTAATTTTTCAGTCTAGCTAGGGATTTGTCAATCTGGTTGATCTTCTCAAAGAACCAACTTTCGGTGTTTTTATTCTATTTTTGTTGTTGCTGTTGTCTATGTCATTTATTTCTGCTTTAATCCCTATTATTTCTTTTCTTCTACTTGGTTTGGGATTAGTTTGCTCTTCATTTTCTAGCTTCTTCAGCTGCTCCATTAGTTCTTCAATTTTAGTTCTTTCTTCATTATTAATGTATGCATTTAGAGCTATAAATTTGCCCCTCAGCACTGCTTTTGCTGCATCACATAGGTTTCGATATCTTGTGTTCTCATTTTCATTCATCTCTACATATTTAGCAATTTCTCTTGCTATTTCTTCTTTAACCCACTGATTATTTAGAAGTGTGTTGTTTAACCTCCAGGTATTTGTGAATTTTCTAAGTCTCTGAGGGTCATTGATTTCTAATTGTATTCCATTGTGATCAGAGAATGTGCTTTGAATAATTTCAGTCTTTTTAAATTTACTGAGGCTTGTTTTATGGCCCAGCATATGATATATTCTGGAGAAAGTTCCATGGACACTAGAGAAGAATGTGTATCTTGATGATTTGAGATGTAATGTTCTATATATGTCTGTTAATTCAAATTCATTTATCAGATTATTTAGGTTTTCAATTTCTTTATTGGTCTTCTGTCTGGTAGATCTCTCTTGGTAGGACTCCCTTTAGTATCTCAAGTAGGGCAGGTCTCTTGTTAGCAAATTTTCTCAGCATTTGTTTGTCTGTAGAAATTTTAAGTTCTCCCTCAAATTTGAAGGAGAGCTTTGCTGGATAAAGAATTCTTTACTGGCAATTTTTCTCTCTCAGAATTTTAAATATGTCATGCCACTGCCTTCTCGCTTCCATGGTGGCTGCTGAGTAGTCACTGTATAGTCTTTGCTATTTCCCTTGTAAGTGGTAAATTGCTTCTCTCTTGCTGCTTTCAGAACTTGCTTCTTCTCCTCAGTATTTGACAATCTGATCAGAATATGTCTCAGAGTGGGTTTATTTGGATTTATTCTGTTTGGAGTTCATTGGACATCTATCATTTGTGTACTTATGTTGTTTACAAGGTTTGGGAAGCTTTCCCCAACAATTTCTTTGAATACTCTTCCTAGACCTTTACCCTTCTCTTCCCCTTATGGAACACCAATGATTCCTATATTTGCGTGTTTTATGTTATCCATCATATTCCTGAGATCCATTTTGATTTTTTCAATTTTTTCCCCCATTCTTTTTTTGGTTCCTTCATTTTCTGTTCTGTCCTCTTAAAGCTCACTGATTCACTGTCCAGCTGCCTCTAATCTTGTACTGTGAGTGTCCAGAATCTTTTTCATTTGATTGACAGTTTCTTTTATTTCCATAAGATCATCTACTTTTTAATTTACTCTTGAGAATTCTTCTTTATGTTCTTCTAGGGTCTTCTTCATGTCCTTTATATCCTGTGCCATGATCTCATTGTCTGTCATTAGTTCTTTGCTTAATTGCTCCAAGTACTGTGTCTACTCTGATCTTTTGATTTGGGTATTTGGGTTTGGGGTATCCATATATTCTGGGTTCTTCTTATGCTTTAAATTTTTCTGTTGTTTTTGGCCTTTTGGCATTTGCTTATCTTGATATTCTATACCTGCCTGCTCCCTTTCCCTTCCAAGGAAACTGTTCCATCTCTCAAGTGCAAGTTTGTTTGCCAGACAGAAAACTCCATCTCTGCTTCCTGACTTACAGGACTGAGAAGATTTGAGATGGCCACAGATTCTTTGACACCCTTCATAGTGAGAATTGGTTCTGACTGAATCTAATGGGGTCAGGGGCCCATAGTGGATACTATACCAGTTTGAAACTTAGGCATTAAGTGAGCTCTTTTTGCCTTGGTTTCTTGGATCTGTGAGCTTCCATGGAAGAAGTCTAGATATCCTGCCAGAGGGGCCTTGTGGAGAAGGAGAGGGGCTGAGCTGAGCCCAGCCTTCCAGCTGTCCCAGCCATCTTAGACTCTGCAGCCAGTCCCTGACACCAGCTGCACACATCAAGTGACCGCAGGAGACACCATATGGAGGAAAAATGGCCCAGCTAAGCTTTACTCAGATTCTTAATCCAAAACATATAATAAAATGGCTGTTAAGTTTAGAGGTAGTTTTCCACGTAGGCATAAATAACAGAAAGAGGAGTAAAGTGGAATTTACCCAGGTTTTGAATGTCCTGCATTCTCCTATTGTAAACCTCAACCAATCCTGTCTTTGGTTGGCCCTGAACCCTCTTCTGCTCTAGGATTCCATGATAACAGAATGTGAAGTATTGTTTAGAGGTGCTCTTGTTTTGAGGTGTCATTTCTCTCTCCAAGTACCCTAATTGTCTTTGGCTGGTAGTTTGCTTTTCCAAAGAAATCTTAGGTGACCATCTAAGAAGAAGCATCTATTGTATCCTTCAATTCACCATATTGATGCTACCATTTTATGGAATGCTTTGCCAAATATCAGGAGTACTCCTTTTCCCTTATTGAGTGCTAACTTAAATAATTATTTTATTAAATGGCTGCAAAAGAGCCAGAATCATAAAAAGAAAAACATCAGCCAATATTTATTTTATTCCAAGATAGCTCCTATAGTTTTGTCAAGATACAAACAATTAGGAGATATTACAAACAGCACATGCTTATCTTTGAGGAGATTACCTTTCTTTCTACTTTAACTCAAAATTCTCAACATGAGGACTGTTCTAGTTTGCTAATGCTGCTGGAATGCAAAACACCAGAGATGGATTGGCTTTTTTAAAAGGGGGTTTATTTGGTTACACAGCTACAGTCTTAAGGCCATAAAGTGTTCAAGGTAAGACATCAACAATTGGCTACCTTCACTGGAGGATGGCCAGTGGTGTCCGGAAAACCTCTGTTAGCTGGGAAGGCATGTGGCCAGCATCTGCCCCAAGTACTGGTTTCAAACGACTTTCTCCCAGGATGTTCCTCTCTAGCATCAGCTCCTCAAAAATGTCACTCTTAGTTGCTCTTGGGGCATTTGTCCTCTTTTAGCCTCTCTAGAGCAAAAGTCTGCTTTCCAAGGCCATCTCCAAAATGTCTCTGTAAGCTGAAGCTCCTCTCTCAATTCTCGAGCATTCTTCAAAGTGTCCCTCTTGGCTGTAGCAGCTTGCTCCTTCTGTCTGATCTTATATACTGCTCCAGTAATTTAATTCAGACCCACCCTCAATAGGCGGGGCCAACACCTCCATGGAAATTATCCAATCAGAATCATCACCCACAGTTGGGTGGGGTGCATCTCCATGGAAACACTCAAAGAATTACAATCTAATTAATACTGATAGGTCTGCTCACACAAGATTACATCAAAGATGGCATTTGAGGGGACATAATACATTCAAACTGGCACAAGGACTCACATAATTTATAGACTTGGTAAATGAATTTGATGATGGCACTTGCAACATTGTCTTTTTCCTTTGAAGCATTAGATCACAGTTCTTTGTTTCTCATAGAATGAAGTATTGCCAACACATCACTTCTCAGAACAGAGACCAACATAGCTGACTTAGCAGAAAAACTCTGATTTCCTTTCCTGATACTGTTTCTTTTGGGAATGGAAAGGCTCAGCACTTGTGGACAGACTGTACCAGGATTTAGCAAGTACATTCTTCTCTGGTTGAAGGAAAGTCTGTTCAAAAGTCATTGCTAAATATCCTGATCTGAAAGGAAGAGTTATGGTTAGGTTCATGTGTCAACTTGGCCAGGTGATGGTACCCAGCTGTCTGGTCAAGCAAGCACTGGCCTAGCCATTGCTGCGAGGACATTTTTGGCCGGTTAATAAACCAACAGGCTGGTTTATTAGATCATCAGTCAATTGGCTGCAGCTGTGATTGATGACTCGAAGGTCATGTCTTCCACAATGAGAGAATGAAGTTGGCTGGATTTAATCCAATCAAACAGTTGAAGACTTTCAAGCGAGACAGATAGAGGACCTTCACTTCTTCTTCGGCTGACCAGTGAAGCATTTCCTGAGGAGTTCACTGAGGTTGCCAGTTTGTTTCCTGAGGAGTTCATCTAACATCTTCATTGAAGTTGCCAGTTTGCTGACTGCTGTATGGAATTTGGACTCTTGCATACCTACAGTTGCATGAGTCACTTTTGTAAATCTTATATTCATAGATATCTCTCATTAATTCTGTTTCCCTAGAGAACCCTAACTAATACAGGCAGGATAGCCAAGAGTCACCTGACATAAGAGAATTTTCTTTATAAAACCCACTTTTCTAAACTTCACACCCCTCCTGCAGTCTCTTCATTAACCCACAGACTAAGAACATGTTTACAAGCTTTACTATCATCTGACATGAACTGGCATGATTTTCCCCAGCTGAACTTGCAGATTCACTTTGCCTCTATCACATATAATGAACCTTTTGTTCCAACCATGTTCAATATTTTCTATCTTTTAATAAAAATGTCATCACTCTGTACTTTTCATAAGTTATCACCTTAGCCTTAAAATTTTTCAATACAGCCTCCCATTTGTCTAGCACACTTTTACTCAACCAACCAGAATTCACATAACTGTAATAACATTTGGAAACATATTTCCATTCATGTATTGTGTTTTATCATCCCCTCTGTTATATTTCTGATGCACATGAGTAATATACTATTTTGGGCATATTGAAATTTTTATGTTTTGTGACTTGGGTCTCCTACACTTGCTTGTTGTAGTTTTGCTCTGTCTCCTAATAAACTATGAATTTCTTGAGGGCAGGAATAAACCTTTTAAGCTTAAGAAATATATAAAGTTACCTAGAATAATATACCTGAAGTTCACAAGCACATTTTTAAAATGTATTATTGTTCATATTGTATCAGTTTTGCTTCAAGTAATTTTATTAAAGTTAAAACAATTTTTAGACAAGTTTCCATTACCTTTGTTTACCTCCTCAGTTCAGTTCCCTTCCAGCTCTCATCACAGGCAAATGTATCCTGATTTTGGTGTTTTTTCCAGTCCATATTGTTTATTACTTACTTAAGCACATACACACACACACACACACACACACACACACAGATGTACAAAGATAAACTTTTGTGCACAGAAGCACAAAGATACCTGCAGAAGGGTGTTCACTTGGTGCCTAGCAAAATTCATGATTTGCAATGGATGGAGTGGCCTAAGGGCACATCAGCTGATAAATGGAATGGTGAACTGTGGTGCATGTATACAGTGGACTACTGAGCAGTGGCAAGAAGAAATGAAGTGGTGAGATATGCAACTAGGTGAATGGACCTTGAGGATAGTATGTTGAGTGAAATAAGCCAGAATAAAAAAGACAAACATTATAATGTCTCTCTAATATGGACTAATTATAATGTTTAAATTCTGAGAATTGAATCTGAGAGCATAGGTTATCAGGGAAAGGCTTATGGTAAAGTTTCCTAGATTGTAAACTCTTACAGCAGTCACATCTATTCATGAGTTATAATGATTGTCTCTAAATTCTGGGATGCTGAGCTGTTGTGTATAACCTGGTTGGGCCCTGGAACTTTGGGTATCTGTGTGACACCTGAGACTCAGAGCCAGAGTTCAGCAGCTATGAATGTCAGCATTATCCCATATACCAGATGTGAATGAAGCTGAAAAAGAGATCAGACTTCAATTAGAGATATGAATGAAATGGACTTGATTAGAACTAATGTAAACCAGACTAAAGGGGAAAGGATGATATTCACTGTGTTTTAAAACCTCAACTTCTGTGTTCCCAAAGGAAGAGATGTTTACTTAGTAGAAAATCTATATTCTCTGCAGCACACTATATAAGTTAACTTGAATGGTCAGTTTTATTCAAACACCATAATTACATGGAAACTTGAATAGGGGTTGGCTTGAACAGGTTACTGTGAAACCCCGATATATCCCAGAGTAATTTGGGCAGAGAATAAAAAGTATTTGTGAAGCCCCCTTGAGGGCCTGGGGGAAAATGTGAAAATATTAAACTTGCCCACCTGGGGAATTCCTGATATTCTTGCAAGCACTGGGGACTACCATTGTAGTAGGCCAAGTCCTCAATCTTGGGGTTTACTGTTACAAAGCTTGTTATGGCAAAGGAGAGGCTAAGCCTACTTATAATTATGCCTAAGAGTCACCCCCAGAGAACCTCTTTTGTTGCTCAGCTGTGGCCCATATCTCTCTCTCTAAGCCCATTCAGCAGGTAAACTCACTGCTCTCCCCCTTACAAGTGACATGACTCCCAGGGATGAGCCTGGACCTGGCATTGTGGGATTGAGAAAGGCTTCCTGACCAAAAGGGGGAAGAGAAATGAAACAGGATAAAGTTTCAGTGGCTGAGAGATCTCAAATAGAGTCTAGAGGTCTTTCTGGAAGTTATTCTTATGCATTTTATAGATATCTCTTTTTAGTTTTTAGTGTATTGGAATAGCTAGAAGGAAGTACCTGAAACTATTGAACTGCAATCCAGTATCCTTGATTCTTGAAGACGACAGTATAACTATATAGCTTATAAGGTGTGACTGTGTGATTGCGAAAACCTTGTGGCTCACTCTCCCTTTATCCAGTGTACAGACAGATGAGTAGAAAAAAGGGGACGAAAAGTAAATGAATAATAGGAGGGAAAAAGGAGTATGAGATGTTTTGGGTGTTCTTTTTTACTTTTATTTTTATTTTTATTCTTATTTTTAGGTTTATTTTTTAGAGTAATGAAAATGTTAAAAAAAATTGTGGTGATGAATGCACAACTATATGATGATGTTGTGAACAACTGATTGTACACTTTGGATGGTTGTATGGCGTGTGAATGCATCTCAGTAAAATTTCATTAAAAATAAATTACTAATAGATTAGATATTTAAGTGTAAAAAATAAACAAAAAAAATTTAGAAAATAAAAAAAAGTGGTGCCTGTATCTAAGAGAATGGAAAGGTAAAATGTGAAATATAGTATATATGTACAATGTAATACCATTCGAGGGGATGACATAAAGCCACATATGGCTAAATGAGTAAGCTTAGAAACTCAATATTGAGTGAATAAATGAGGCTCAGAATTGCATTCATAAGACAGGACAATTAATATAAACTTAAAACACATAAACATTGCTATGCATTCTAAACTGATAAACATACACGAAGATAAACGTGTGGAAGATGAAGTGGAATTATATATTAAATATACAAAAGTGGATGAGAGTGAAGAAAGGCAATGGAATTGTGTTGGTCTGCAATACAGTTGATAAACTATAACAAAATAAAAAGAGGCACTTTACATGAAATGATGATAAAATGATACCAAGAATTGAGCAAATAAGATCAACCCAGAAATAGTCCAGAAAGGGAAATAAGTTTTTATGCACCTGGGTGTTTGCATTTTGGCAAATATAAAATGGGAAGGTAGATTTCCCAGACCCCGTGTCTTACACCTTACACATGCTACATATAGTTCCAAAAATATATTATTTTCAAATTCATACAGCAAAGATGTTTGATAAAATGCTGCAATGCATTAATATAACTAAGAAACATTAAAAGAAGACCTGGTGATTAAAGAAAAAGTAGGATGATGGGCATGAATAGCGGAACATTAATGTCTGGGACCTCTCAATATTTCAGCAGACTGAAATATTTGGCTATAAAATATGCAAATATATAGTAATAAGTTTACCATTGCTTTTCCTCAAAAGAAAACAGTTCTTCCTTGAATTCTTAATAAATGCATAGTCATTTTCTCCTACTCTTGAAACATGAGAGTGATCATCCCAGTCATCTTCATTATCATCCTCAATCTTTTTTAATGAAGGGTGTCCTTCATTAAAAAATGTGTGATGGTGCAGAAGTGTGGAATTAGAGAGCCTTAAAAACATATGTCCCATACCCTCAGGGCTTCCTTGTCTGGTTTAGATGAGACAGAAGCAGAATCACCAATTCTGCAATCCCTGAAGCTTCTGAGAAACCTTTGCACATTCTGCAGGAGACGCTTCCTTCTTACCTTCTTTCTCCACCCACCTCTGGGGGCCCCATATCCTCAGGGCAACCCAAACACTGTACTAGGTCCTAAGTTCTGGGCCCTGGCCTTAGTCAAAGGAGAAATGACAAAAAATGTCAAAACCAGAAGTAACCTTGGAAATTTTCTCCTCAGGACTGTTCCTCCTAGAGCAGGGGGAATGACAGCAGGTGGCTCGGTGATGCTCCAGTGCCCGCTGCCCACCACGTGACCCATCACGTGGCCCATCTCCCAGGACCCTTTAACCCCCACTGTGGCCCCTAGCGACTGTGACTACTCTCCTTTCCACTTTTGGTGAAAAGCTGAAGCTTAGAGAGAGTAAGTAACTTGATAAGATCATGCAGCCAGGGCGTGTGGAAGACAACAGGACACTTGGCTTCAAAGTGCATGCCCCAAATTTTATGCTAAATTGAAGAAAATGAGAGTGGAAGCTCTTAAGTAACCAGTATAAACCATAACTTTTTATTACAGAGAATGCAGTTTATTGACTGTTGACTGAGTGCTCAACAATGTAATAAACCCTGTGAACATGTCAAATATAATTCTCACAACTATTCTATTGCTTATGTATAAATATCCTCAGTGAAGAAAACAGGGAGCCCAAGCTATGACGTGACTATTTAACTTTGCCAAGGCCACAAGGCAAGTTGGAGAACTACTGCTCTGTGTCTTATCTACTCCTTTAACGAATGACTGAAAGTTAAGTGTCCGGGTGTCCTTTTAGTGTGCTCGGTTTAAAGAGTTTCACAGTCATTCATCCCGCTGCTTGTCCTCCTCCTACCTTGGTCCCCACTGCTCTCTGGTTTTAGGGCAAAGCATCACATTGTCTTCCAAAGGGCCTTTCTCACATTTCTGATTATTGGATCCCTGCCTGACACCAACCAGCCCAGCATATCAATTCTTTCAACTCTAGAGTCCTTCATTGTCTTCACCAATTTTCCTAGTGGACTAGAACAACGTCTCGAAGGATACACACTTGTTAGAGGGAACATCCACTTAACAACATGATCTACTTGGCTGCTCTGGTCTCCTTGGAGTGCTGGATCTCATACTGCTTGCTTCTATGCTTGACTCAACTGCCTGGATTTCCAAGGAGTGTTGTAAATGTATGAAAACAATAAAATATTTTTAAAATGCATTCAATTCAATTAATATTTGAAAAGTAAACATTTCCCCCTCATTTTCCCTACCCACACATACACATGCAGGGAAAGATGACAGATAATAGTTACATAGATGATAGATTAATAGAGATAGATAAGAGATAGATAAGATAGACAAGCTAGATAGAGAGAGACAATGATACAAAATGTTACTATTATTGTATATCTTTAACCTACTTTTTTTTTTTATCTTGAAGAGATTTTATTTACAATGGGTCCACACTCACTAAATTGTGGAGTAAGGCCAAGGACCTGTCCAAATTGGGGTACACAATTCAGTCTACCACAATGTTTAACCTACTTTTAAGTGCTTTGCATATTGTTGGCATCAAGCTCAAAGCAGTAAAAAAAATACATAAATTAGGTTGCAGCTTTTATTGCAATCCCTCTAACATACAAGAAGCCTTCTCACATTATCATGTGCAAATGATACCATGTGCACCACACAGGGGATGCAATGTCTGGGAGCTGTGGCATGGACACCTACAGGAAAAGCTAAAAGGATGCTGAAGGGTGTTTGTGGTACAGTACTGGAGACACATACAGGCCATAATAAAGAAAGATTTCAGGGGCATGAAGAAACCTGTGACACTGTGTTAAATATACTTGAACTAAAGGAGCCCCTGTGTTGTGGTTACAATTGTTTATCCAGAGAGAACATCGTAGTCTTTGAAAGACAAGGTTGCACTGGGGAAAGAGAGCTTTGAATAGTCTCTAATACAACACAACTAAAAAACAGGTTTTAAAAATATCAGATTACAAAGATATATAGACTTGTAAGGAAATCCAATGAACAACTGAAGTTTTAATTTAAAAAGACAGTTGTTGATGAAAAGTAAGCCTTCCACAAATCTGCACTATGATAAATGAATGCTGTCAATTATCCTCAGGTCAAGTCATGAATTAGGAAGACAAACGAAAATGATCAAACAGAATTTGTGTTGAAAGCAGTGTTTGAAATTAGAGATGAGAAAAGAAAAAATGATCAGGGACTGGGTTTTCCCTCATGTTTTTGTTCGTGTTCAAACTAAACCTTTCTATAAATCTGCAGAGAGGAAAATTGTTATGAATTCTGAAATTCAATACATACACTTAAAGCAAAAATGGTTTAAAGGAGGACATTTAGAATGCATTAGATCAGCTATTATTTTTCAATTTCTATCAGATACAAATTCTGAAGTACAACAAACTTGTGACAATTCAGTAAATGAATAAAATATATCCATGTTACAAGGAGGTGAAAATTCAAACACTGAATGCACTTATATATGATGATAAATTTACTGAACCAGTGTCAGCATTGTAAAACATTAATGTCTTCATTTACATTGATGGAAGTATACTGAAGTGACAACTTTCCCCTCACTAACTCCAGCATTACATGAGGGTTATATACATACATATCTCCAATACCTTGTAAATAAGAAAAATCATATTTCCTTCTGATAATTCAATATAGAACATGCAAGTAATTAGATCATAAGTATTTACACTTGGCTTATGAAGACAGAGTAGTTTAGAGGCCACAGCAAGACTAGCACGTAATCTAACTGACCAACATAAAGGAATAATGTGCCAGTTAGAACTGGGTATATTGTTCCCTGGAAAACATAAAACAATTTTAATAGAGGCCACCCATGCTAGCACTCTCTTGGAAAGTTATTATTCCTGAAAATCAGATATAAAATACCCTCTGCTTCAATATGCATACTATAGGAAAAAGTTGAATCATATTTACAGAATGCAATGTCATAAGTCTTTAAATCATGTAAAAATCACCTTTTTTTTCTTTGAGTTCATACTCACCAAACAGACTCATTGTGCCAGTTTGAGTGTATTGTGTCCCCCAAATGCCATTATCTTTGTAGTCTTGTGTGGGGCAGAAGTTTTGGTGTTGGTTAGATTTGCTTGGAATGTGCCCCACCCAGCTGTGGGCAATGATTCTGATGAGATGTTCTCATGGAGGCGTGGCCCCACCCATTCGGGGTGGGCCTTGATCGGTGGAGTTACATAAATGAGCTGACTCAGGGGGAGGAAGAGAGTGCAGCTGGGAGTGATGTTTTGAAGAGGAGCAGGCTTGCTAGAAAGGAACGTCCTGGGAGAAAGCCATTTTGAGGCCAGAGCTTTGGAGCAGACGCCAGCTGCCTTCCTAGCTAGCAGAGGTTTTCCGGACACCACTGGCCGTCCTCCGGTGAAGGTACCCGATTGCTGAGGTGTCACCTTGGATGCTTTGTGGCCTTAAGACTGTAATTGTTTAGTAAAATAAACCCCCGTTTTATAAAAGCCTATCCATCTCTGGTGTTTTGCATTCTCCAGCATTAGCAAACTAAGACACTCATGATTAATTGTCTCTTTTGTATTATAACTATGAGGAGAGAATGTATTGCTCAGGTCACTATAAAAATTTTAACAGCTAATCTTTGCAAATTTTTCCTGTTACAAATTAATAAATTGGCATGCAAGTTTATGACAAGACCTTGTTTTTGGATCTAGAGAATTGATAAATTTATTCTGAAATGCAGTAAATTCACTTACAACATTTTGTGAGCCCACAAGATGTGAAGCAGATGGTGTTACTCCTGCTAACCCAGCTAAATCACTCTACCTCCAAATTTCTACAACTGTCATTGAGGAATAGCTGGTATTCCCAGGCCAATGAAACAGACAATGAAATAGAGAATTGTTCTAAAGAAATTGAACCCAAATCTAACCTTATGACTCAAATGCATTAGTCAACTATTTTAACTATGGGTCATATTTCATCAAGTTCTAATAAATCCATGAAAACATCAGACACAGCATGAAAAAACCCAGCCTATCATCCCACTGATTTCGCTAATACAAAATCTTGCATAGAGATATGGATATGATCAATAATGTCTATAGCGACTGGACTGGGAATATTAAATCTAATGTCATTTTTTAGATTACAGATCTTGATGACACACTTTGGAAATGCGATTTATTTAATATTAATAATCCCCTCAAATGTTTGCTATCTCAAGAACTTATATTACTTTCACAGGTCTTATCCGACCAGTCAGGAAGAAAAATATATTAAGATAAAAGTTATGTTAGAAGTAATAACATTTTCATAAATCTGATTTATAAATCTCATAAAAGCATAGAAATAGACCCTTAGTTTTGCTGAATCATTTATAGATAGCTATGTAATTTTGAATAGAACTCCCATGGTTTCATTCATCCGTAATGTATTTTTTAATCATCAGTTCTGGGTAATAAGAATTCATTTTTCTAGAAGACTTCATTAATGTCTGTTGTACCTCTGAAAATCCATTTCAAATTTTAGAATTTAGTATTTTCCAGAATTCACTGGTGCCTTACATTGAAATTTGAAACCACAGTTGTGTCTATAGGACAACACCAAATATTAAACAGAAAATACTGGACATGATGATTTTTTTTGTTCAGTAATCATGGACTCAATTTGTTGATTTTATTCACTACCCTGGGCCATTTGCTTGCTGTTTAAGATATCATACATGTGCGTTCTGAACCGGCACTATTATCTCTAGGTGGCTCAATGAGTTCCCAAGTCAGTGGGAGCACTAGCTGTCCCTGCTTGTAAATGTGTGCTAATGACCATGCTGCAGACTGCACTGGGAAATGTTCTCAAGGTGGCACTTTCTCTGTGCTTTTCAGAAACCAACATTTTTAAGAATGGCATTCTTTATCATGCATTTTATAGGCGTCAGGGATACAAAAACAACTAAGCAAGTCAAGGCCCCTTCCCTCACAGAGCTGACAGTATGT
Source organism: Choloepus didactylus (assembly GCF_015220235.1). Lineage (NCBI taxonomy): Eukaryota > Metazoa > Chordata > Mammalia > Pilosa > Megalonychidae > Choloepus > Choloepus didactylus. The sequence goes on along the minus strand of NC_051311.1, from coordinate 155,029,521 downwards.
TAACACAGCTTGTTACGATTTACAAAAACAGGAGCAAACATATTGCTTGTTTGGGTTAAAGATACATACCAAGAATAAACATACCAAGAATAAAATCAGGGCAGAATTCTTGGTTATTGTATTCCTGCTTTGAAATGAAGACACAAACAAAAAACATAAACTTAAGAAAAGGACCATATGAATCCATAAACAGAGAATATTCCAAGACTAAAAAACCACCTTATGGGATTAAAACTAGCGGTTCCCAATTAAAATGAAGAAACAAGGCAAAGGAAAACAAAATAATGTCGGCATAAAAACAAGTCAGTGAAATAAAAAGCATTGTCTCTGCAATATATCAGATGAAAACTATGAAAGAAACAAATATGAATCTTAGAAGACAAGTCATGAGTCTTCTCATCCATAATGTAAAGTATCTGAGTAAAAATAGGTCATAAGAAAGAGTAGAACTAGCAAGAGGAATAAGGGAATATACGTGTCCTTCCCTGCAGGCTTGATGCTCCAGATTAAGAAATTAACTCACTTAATAATGCCCCAAATTAGTGATTAAAAACCCAAACCTATTGTATTTCAGGTTTAATGACAAAGGAAGTTCTGTAAGCCCTCAGACACAAATCTACCAGATACATTTTTTTTAAAAGATGTTAATATTTTTATTCTAAAACACTTAGTAAAGTGAAATAACCTTTAAAGAATTTTATATGAAGTAGGGTTTTACCAAATATTTCTATACCAAGCCAAATAAAAAAGAAAACTCTATATATAATATTCATTAAAAAATTCATCTTCTATACTCACAAAGTTATAAACCTGGACATGTAGCCTAGCTGCCTAATAGGCCAGTCAAATAGTAACTGAAAAAGAAAGAAATTGTTTTAAGAGAGAAATATGTTATGATATAAATCAGATAACAGAAGGTGACCATATCCAAGCAAATATTTTAATACACTTAATTTAGGATAACTGGATATCCACATGAAAAATAAAATGAAGTTAGAGACCTATCTTATACCACATATGAAAGTTAACTCCAAATGGATCAGGGATATAAACATAAGAGCTAATACCATAAAACTCCTAGAAGAAACACTTCATGTCCTTGGATTTAGTCGTGATTTCTTACATAAGACCTTAAAAGTACAACAAACAAAAGAAAAATAGATAAAGTGGACTTTATCAAAATTAAAAGATTTTCTACCTCAAAAGACATTATTAAGAAAGTGAAAGACAGCCCACAGAATGGGAGAAAATAATTGTGGACCATATATCTGACAAGAGATTAATATCCGTGATATATAAAGAACTGCTACAACTTAGTTACAAAAAGGCAAACTCAATTAAACTCAATTAAACCCAATTAAAAAAATGGGCAAAGGACTTGAATAGACATTTCTCCAAAGAAGTTATACAAATGGTGGATAAACACATGAAAAGATGCTCAACACCATTGGTTATCAGGGAAATGTAAATCAAAACCACAAGAAGATACCACTTCACTCCCACTATAATGGCTATAATTTAAAAAAAAAAGTAACTATTATCAAGGAAGTGGATAAATAAGAGGACATACATTGTCAGTGGCCTGTATAATGGCTACGGCCACCGGGGAAATCAGCTTGGCAGCTCCTCAGAAGTTTGAAGATAGAGCTTCAGGACACAGCAACTCTACATCCTGGCATATACACAAAAGAAACGACAGCAGGGACTTGAGCAGATATTTGTACACCAAGGTTTATAGCAGCATCATTCACAATAGCCAAAAGGTGGAAGCAAATCAAATGTCCATAAACAGGTGAGCAATAGACAGAATGTAGCACATCCACACACTGGGAATATTCTTCAGCCATAAAAAGGAATGAAGCTCTGATGCATGCTACAACGTGCATGAATCTTAAAGACATCATGTTGAGCAAAATAAGCCAAGACAGGAAAAGACAGATATTGCATGATCTCAGTTATATGAAATGCCTGGAAGAACCAAGCTTCATAGAGACAGATGGTGGTTTATAGGTTACCAGAGACAGAGGGAAGGAATTATAGTTTTATGGGTAAGGAGTTTCTGTTTGAGGTGATGAAAAAGGAGGATTAATAGATGTTGGTGATGGGAGCACAATATTGTGAATTTAATTAATAATATTGAATTGTAAACCCCCAAGTGGTTAAAATGGGAAATTTTGTGTTCTATATCAGTTACTGCAATAAAGAGCTAAAATTTAACATTAATAAAATAATGTTTTAATAGCAACAGTAAAATGTAGATTTAAAAACTACAGACTTCAAAATGAGTTTTATGTAAGAAAGGAAGGAGACAGTAAGAGCAATTTAAAACTTTATTTTATGCATGTGAATTCAATAGATATCATTCTCTTGTGCACATTAATAACTAGAAAGAAATCGTTGAACATATGATTATAAACAACTAGAGGGAAAAATAACATGATATAATATGTTCAGATCAGCCAACAAACCATACCTCTCCCAAACCCTTGGGTAGAGGGAGGGTTCCTTTCCCAAGTTTGGCCTTGGCTGGTTCTCACAAGACTGGGTATATAGTTCCTCTGAAATGTATTGGTAAGGAATTTTTGGATTGAAGAATTGTTCAGTTTGCTACCGCGTTGGAAGATTCATCCTTCTGTGCTTTTGTCAAAACCCATGAAACTGTATACCACAAACAATGAATGTTACTGAATGCAAATTTAAAAGAAAATCAACCAGAAGTTTGGGGGATCTCAAGACGGAATTCAAACTATGAAAAATGAATCTGTTTTAGAAATGTATGACATTACCTCACTGAAGGTGGTAGAGAAAACCTGACTTTGACCTAGTAACTTGTCAAAAGGAAAGTGTTTCCACTGTACACTAAGAGACCAAAGATGAAAAAAAAACAGAAAAACACCTTACTTTGGTTGATAAATTTGTTTCTTTCAGAGGTATTGGTTAGCAATTCTTAAACTATTTTATGTGTATATGAACATTGAATAAATAAGTAAAGAAATTGTAGGTAATGTGAGGCAGGCTTTTTACCATCAGAGAAAGAGGCTGTAAATAAGCAAGAGTGAAGCGACAATAAACCTGGGGTGCTGGATTAGAGTAGTATGTATCAGAATAAACTGTTCTTTTCTTTTTTTAATAGAGAGAAAGAGAGTGAGATATAAAAAGTAGATATAGATAGACATACATAGGTGATTAGAAAGATATAAATGATTAGATAGATTGATAGGTATATAGATAGTAGATAGATAGATGCACACACACACACAGCCTTGCACCTATGCTTGTGTACCTGGTATCTACTGACAGGGGCTAGAAGCAATGACACCCCATTAGGAACAAGCATGTCCAGTGCCCATATTTGCTTCCCAAATACCATCATCCAATATAAGAAATAAAGGCTTCCTAGAAAAACGGCCGACTCTGCGTCTAGGTCTGGGAAAATACAAGATGAGGTGGATCATCTTTTAGCACCAGACATTAATTAAGTGCATTAAAAGAAAAAAAAAATGAAATAAAGAGAAAAGGAGACATGTCAAAAGGTCACAGGAGCCAACTGGAAAGAGCTGCTAATGGCCAGAACTGCAACAATCTGAGAAACAAAATAAATAATGATAACACTATATTATAAAGCAAAGAATAAAATGAGTTTTCAGTCCATATTACTATAAATAAATGACTGAATAAATGAAGCCATGGAAGAGATGGGACAAATATTTCCACAGAATAATTCCAAATAATATACAGAGAGGGAAGTGAGAAACAGAAAATCACCATTTTGATATCATAACAGTAATTGCTGCAGGATAGAGCCAAGGATGAATGCCAGAATTAGTGGGCAAAACTTTAAAGAACAGCAGAATATCTGCATAGCTTAAAAGTATTTCTCAAAAAATATCTATTAATTGCTGAAGTTGTTTTAACATGTGACCACAAATTCCTTAATGGTAGGGCTTAGTGACTCGTTCCTAACAGAGTGTGAAAAAGAAAACCACAGCAGCTTTACAGTGGAGAAAGCCGGCAGACACCACTTCAACAAGAGACTCAGGTGAACGTTCAGGTATCTCTGACATGATGCAGCGAGAAGGGCACTTCAACCACATTTTATTCTTTCTTCCCCAAAAGAACTCATAACCTCAGTCTAATCATGAAAAACATCAGGCAAATTCAAATCAAGGGACATTCTATAATATACCGGAGCAGAACTCTTCAAAAGTAGATACAAGAATTATTTTGTTTCATTTTTTAAAAAAGCAAAGCCACTGGATTTCATATCACTACAGAACACTGAATAGAGAAAAGAAATATTGAAACAAGGACAGACCTGGAGGCCATCAGAGACTAAAGGAACCCAAGAAGAGACAAAGACTAAATGCATGTCTGCTCTCTGGAACAGAAAAATTGACAAAACTGGTGAAATCCAAAGTTAGACTATAGATCAGTTAAATTCAGTAAAAAAAAAAAAAAAAAAAAAAAAAGCTATAAAAGAAAAAAGTTTTAACATTTTTGCTTTCAGAACCATGTATAGAGCTAGTTTCCCATGTTAATCCTTGTGTGACCAAGCCTCAAGTTTAAATTTGGAAATAAAAATAAACCCTACTAAAAAGAAAAAGATTACGTTCAGAATTATATTGGTTCAACACCACATCTCTTAATGAGCATCGCATGTTAGAATCTAGAGTTAAAAATTATCACAACAATTGGACCACACCAATGAAATTTGGGAAACAAACAAATACTAATTTCCTAAAGCAGGAATCTCAGGAGAGATTCTGTTCCCTGAACACAGTGCTCATAGTGTCAGACACCATCGTCATATCTCAATAGCATCTAAAGGAGTCCAGGATGAGCCTCTTTTCTTTTTCCTCACTTAACCTTGAACGCAGTCCATCCAATGATATTTACCGAGGCCCAGTCAGAATAATGCAAAGGTACAACCTAAGAGTGATCTCCAGGGAATGTGAAGCCTGGTGCTTGCATTTAAAGGCATCGAATAGAGTTCAATCCATCAGTGTCTACACAGCTCTAAGCCTGCCTCAGTCTTGCCTCCAGTGTGAAGCCAGGCTGCACCATGTGGTTCAGTCAAGCTACAGCAGTCTGAACCCTAAGGCTACTGCCATTTGTCTAAGAGACCCAGTCTGCCCCACAGCCCTGCCCATATAAAAACAGCCACTCAGATATGGACAAACCACCAAAGAACTACAGTGATCTGCCAACACTGAAACCTCATGTGACCCTAATTTCAAAGCACAGGTGGAGCTGAGGTGGTTAAAATCCAATAACAAAATGGCAAAAACAACTCTGTGGCCCCACAAAAGATAAACACCATCAGGACCAAAGTCCTTGTGGCCTTGCCCCACCAAAAGCCTCAATCAGCATTTGTTATTTTCCTTAGCAAATTCTACTCAGTCTTTGTATGAGCCTGGGTCCAATCAGGAGCTAGAGACCACACCCATAGGTCAATCAGGGGGAGTTCAATATAAAGAATTATTAAATTTTGATTTTAAAAAGTGATTATAAAATGTAGGTAAACTCTATATGGAACCCTAAAGCTAAGGGAGAGTACCTGAGGTAGAAAATCTAGGAATAGGGGCCCAAGGTTGGGGTTCAGAGCTCATTGGAGTAGGTGTAGTTCAGACCACTAGGGAACAGGGAAGTTTGCAGATTTGCCCAGGTTGGAGCTGGTCTGCAGGTCACTGAGGAAGCAATAAGCAACCTTGCAGAGTGCAGGGGCCCTGTGCTCAGACAATTAGCAGTGGTGATGGGGAAATGCAGAGGAATGGGAGCCCAGGGTACAGGCAGCCCTGCAGGAACCTGCAGAGGAAGAAGTGGCTTAGTCCAGGCATTTGCTCTGGTTTCCATGTAAGGGTGACGCAGGGAGGTTATCACCAGGCTAGGCAGAGGCCTCAAGGTTACTGAGGGACCTCGTGTCTACCAGATGTTCCCACCCCCCCAACCCACTGACCTACTCTGCAGCAGCTGGAGACAGCAGGGGAACTCCTTCTTCCTGCAACGTCCCTCTAGCATCCATTACTGAGAAAGCTCAACATTGTGCTCACCTAAAGGAGAAATGCTGAAAATAAGTCTGTTATGGCAGAGCATCTTTTGGAGAGTAAATGTGGCACTGTGAAGCAATAAATTGATCATCAGCACATTATTCTTCTAGAGGTTCCCATTCTAACTCCCTAGACCTTAACATTGCCCTGGATTGAAATTACAGCCTTAAAAACAAAACTGCATTTCTATCCACAAAAGCAGAAGAGACTGAGGGGAAGAGCCAAATGCATCCTTGCATGGAAAGGAACTTGGAAATGATGCCTCCATCTCAAAATAATGGAGTGCGGAGTGTGGTGGCAAAGTGTCTTTTTTAGGAGAAGGATTTGTGATGTCTCCTTTACAGATATGTGTCCCTAAGAGTTTCTGGGGATCTAACAGCTGAGGCTACCATCTGTTTCAAAAGGAAAATAGAAGCCTTAGTTGGGATTCCCTTCACCCTCCCACAACAATTAATGGTCCTTTCTGTCTGGTAAAATATCCCTGCTTTCAGAGGAATCTTTCCACCTCTGTTCCTGATCCCAGCCCTCCTGCACGGTGCCTTCTGGTAGCTAGGCATTAATGTTAGCAAAGCTCAGATTATCCTAGGTAACTAGAATTTATTTTGAGTGCAAGCATTATCCAGCTTTATGAAGGTACCTTACAAATGTGATTTTCATTTCTTTTATTTCTTCATGCAATTAGTATAGCCCCCTCATACATGATAAACCAGCAGGAAGCACAATACTTTATTCTTGACTTATGCCCTGTGATTTACTCCAAAATTCCAAGAATTTGTTCAATCTTATAGCAGGTGATGGTCAGCAAAATGCCTAACAGAGGTAGAACTTTTATTTTGGTCATTCCGAAAATATTGCTGATTCTGGTCACTTTTTAAAGACTGATTCTCCAAATTGTCCTTTTGCCTGGACTGGCAGAATTTGTATCAAAATAAACACAACACAATGGAATACATTAACGATGACAATAACAGCAAGAGACCATCCACACTGGTGAGAGATGAGAGTATTGGCAACCTCTCTGAGAACTGGAACACGGTTCCAAATACAATAGCCGTCCAGCGCCCAGCTGAGGAAGGGATGCCACAACTTGACTTTTTTGTTGATTTCTTTCTTCTGTATAGTCTTCATTATCTTCTTGACTCTACTCCCTTTTCTCTCTGAATGCTATCAGCTCTATTGCTTCTAATGTTCCCGCTCCTTACTGCCTTACCCACTGCTGAATTTCCCATTCTTGGTTTATTTATAGCTATGTCCTCAGGGCTTGCTTATTTATTTATTTATTTATCTTTAGTGATGTCTCTAAGCTTTGCCATCACTACCATCTGTATCTCTCTGAGCCTCACACTTAAATTCTATTTAAATTATTTTATCCAGAGATCAACTACCTCAACTGAGAAGAATTCTCATGTCAATCTCATGGCTCATTCTCCATGGCAACCACCAGCCTACCTGTGCTGGGGTTGGCTCAGGTGCTATCCCCTGGTGCATTCAGGTCCTGACGTATCTGTAGGCTTGCACGGCAGCCCCACTGTTCAGAAGCAGCACTGAGCATATAGAAACCCAGAGCTTCCTGCTCATCCCAGTTCCTTCTCTTTCCATTGTCCCTTCTTAATTTATAATCTTACCTGTATGCAGGTTTGCTCTTCAGTTTAAGAATTTTCACTTCAGCTATAGAGAGTAAATAAATCAAGTGGGATGGATAAAACACATTCAGCATGTGATCTATAGAGTAAGTGAGCAGCTAGTGGGTGTGATATGATAGATGTAGATAAATTACATAGTAGTGCAATGTGTGCTGAGTATAGAACAGAATAGGGAAGGGGGACATCAGTCAAGTGGCAAATATTCCCAAGGCAACCATACTGACAATCATAGAATCCATAAATCAGCCACCAATTGGCCAGAGCCACATTGGCATGCATGTAAAAGAGACAGCTGCTCCATAGGTCTTTGGTGACCGTTTGTTCTTGCCCATGCATCTCTTCCATACAACAAGTGCACATGGGCTCGAGTCACCTCCAACTGACTGAGCCCCTCAACTCCAGTTCTTATTGCCATTACACTGTCAGAGGGAAGGCTCATGCAGCAGAGAGTAAAACAGGACATATACATGAATGATTACATATATGTATGTACACAAGCATGCACATGCTCAGAATTTTGTAAGTTTATGTCAGTAATCCTCATAAACAATTGAATACCAATTTAACCTGGATTTAACCAGCTGTTTAGCTTTTTCTAAAGGTGACACAGGATTCATCCATCCCACCTATATCCTATCTTAACTGTGCTAACATCCCTCATCTTTGCCCCTCTGCTTCCTGCTTTATGTCTTACTCTGATTCAGTAAGCCACATGTGTGGAGCTCTGTGATTCCACCTCCAGGCCTTTCTGCTTGGTGACTTCTGAGACGATTTGCCTGGTGGTCTACTCGGAAGACTCCAGGACACTTTCCCTCTTTGCTCTGTCATCGTTATTGGCTAAACCCTTTTTCATCCTTTCAGGTTAACACCCCTGCATTTTCCCCTGAAAGAAAGTCACACCCTCTTCCATTTGAGACAATTAGATTGCTCTTTGGGGCCTACTGCAAATTGATTCATTATGTAAACTATATACCAGTCATTTCACACACACATGAACACAAGCCAGTTTAACATTTTATCAGTATGTCAAGAATGTTTAAGCAACTGAAAAATAATTTGAAGTAGAGCTTAACTACCTTTTAAGTGTTCCTTAAAAATAAATGTGATTTTAGAAATGTAAACTTATTCAAGGATAGATGTCTTAAAAAGACTTCAATGAAGACCCTCTTGCAAACAAAAATGCTTTAAAATTAGTTTCAGTGCTTCAGTAATTGTAAACTTTGCCTTCTGACATCTTTTTTCTTTTTTTCAGTCATTACTACGAGACTGCAACGTTCCCAGGGATGTATCTACAAGACATAACTGCTCCTCGTTTTCAATTTCCAGTGTTTATTTGTTGCAAATAGCCAATTTAAGGAGAACCAAAATGAGCCACTGGGATTCTGGATGAACACTTACAAAGACTCATCTGGATATCAGAAGCATGCCAGTAATTTTAAATTGTCCTAAGCAATAATTAATTAATAACATTTACTTTGCTATGTTCCTCTGACATCTAACTTTATAAAGCATATTCATAAAAATAAAAAATGCATTTTAGTTAAATTCTATGACGTGCATAGAAAAAAGTGTACCACATTCACACATTTAAAAAGAGTGACATGAGTCAAGGGGCTAAATAGGTGAATATTAGATTACGAGATGAACTGTGCTCACATGATGATCTTATAATTTTAATTATACTAAAACAACTCCTGTAATTGTAGATATTGGTATGGTTGTGCTATCTTTGCTGAATAACCATGAGTAGAAAATACTGATTCTCTGTTTAAAATATTGTATTTCAGGATATCTATGGAAGATACAATGTGTCAGATTCATTTATTCAAGTTGCAACTCTCCGAGAAAGCTACAAATAGTCCTTACATTCATGAAGCCTGCAGTTTGCCAGGCAAGTCCTACAAAAACAAATCTTTGGCATATTTTTATTTTCCTGAGAGTAAGAATAAATCCATGCTCATTGTAAAACTAGGCAAAATGTGTACTGCCCAAAGAGAGAAGGAAGTGAGAATCTCCACAGACTAATCCTCCAAAGAAAAACATTCTTGAAAGACTGGTAAATATATTGTCAGACGATTGCAATTTTTATGCATTCACCAAATGTTAACTGCAGTCCTACTATTAACACGCAGATCCTGGGAGATGATAGAGGATGATGATGATGAAATGATGAGCAATAAGAGATACACGATTTTTCCTTCAGGGGGTTTATAACCTAGTGGAATTGAAAGATAGGTATCAAACAATCACAGACCATGTAAAGTTGACAACTGTGATAAGAGCTATGAAGGGGAGACCATGATCAATGAAAATATATAATGTGAGGGTTTGAAGTAGTATGAGAGTAAGGTGTTTATTTATTATTCATTTATTTACTTTTTAAGGATGGAGACTTTACTGAGATCTGAAGGGTGAATAGGGATTACTCAACTGGAAATTGTAAGGAAAACAGACTCTGGATCTAGAATTATGAGAGTACTGGGCCAGTAGGGACATGGTGCATCGAGAATCATGAACATAGTTATAGTGTGATGAGTTTAGAACAATGTGCACCCATAAGGGAAGATAACAATAATTTAGTAAGTACAGATAAATTATTAATTTATTAAGTACAAAAAACATCATCATAGTTGACATGCAGAGAAGAAGAAAGAGGAGTTGTGTCTTAAGATGAGTCCTGAGAGTTGGACAGGGGCCACACCATGCAGGGACCACTGATTGTGAAAAGGATTTTCTTCATTATCCCAGGAAAAAGTCATTGAGCACTGTAAGTAGGTGGGTGACAGAATCAGAAATTTTACATTGTGAACACTGACTGGCAAAACAGGGATGAAACGCATGCTGACAAGTTTCCTTACTATGTATAATTTATTTACAAATCAGTGTCACAGCAAAATACTGGGTACTGAAAATTGCTTTTGCACTTGATAAATTATTGTTGGTATCTTCCTTATGGGTACACATTATTCTACACTCACCACAGTATTGCTGTTATGCCCAAGAGGGCTTTTGCAGCTGAAGGACTAAAGAAAGTACTGGGCACGTTCTGAGACATGAGCTTCTATTTTGGGGCTTACCTACAGGGTGGGAAGTCAGCAGCTCTGAGTGCAGTGGGTACAGAGCTTGGTGTGTAAGGCACTCCGCCTTTTGTGGGGACTGAACGAGCTGGTTACCAGGGCTCGACATTCCAGTGGGTGTGAGAGCAGAAGGCGGGAGTGGGGGTCTTGTGACATGTAATCAACAGGGAGGAGAGGAGGATTACAGGTTATCATGTAGACACCAGTATCTCAGGGAGTTTCAGGGAGGAGGTGGTTTCAGGAGGGAGGTAAGTTACAGATCACACTTAGCGCCTGAGACCTGATTTTACAAGGAGAGAAGGTCAAACTGTAACTGTCCTAGCGCAAGCTGCTGTGTGCACCTTCAAGGCACTTGGGGAAGGCCCTGGGCTCAGGGCTCCCACAATCACTGTCTTCATGGTATTGATGTGCCATGCTTTTAACAAATCCATAGTTTTACCTCTTTTCAATATTTCAAACAATATAACTATTAGTATCCTTTAGGTTACATCCTTGAAATATTTGCAAACATGTACTTCCAAGAAGTAAGTTTGTAGAAATGCTGGATTAAGGTAGGCTCATGTTAGAAGTTTATAGATGATGTAAAACTGTCCTCTAAAACATTAGGCCAATTTAGTGTTCCCCCATTAGCTATTTTCTTAGATCTGCTGAGTGTCAATCCACCTTGGCATCACTATTTTTTATCCACCTCTCCTCAGGATCATGCACTGCACTTTGTTAAAACTGAGAATTGTCTCTTGCTGAAATCTTAAATGCCAACATTTCAGGCCCTGACTCCAATTTCCTTGTTTAATAGATGCATTATTTATGTATTTTCATTATTATAATTGCATCCATTTTACAGACGAGAAAACTGATTCACAAAGCAATTAAGAAATGTGGCCAAAGTTATACAATTGGTAAATGTGCAGCAGGCTTTTCACCACTATGCTTTATTACTTTTAAAAAGCTATTTGATAAAAATCAAAGTATTTTCATGATTTTAAAAATCTCTTAGTAAACTAAAAGTAAATGCTGGCTCACTGACTAAATAAATATTGTGTGAGTCATAAAAAAAATAATCAAAATCTCATTTTTTGTGGAAATCCACAATTTTCAGATTAAAATGAACGACCAGAGAAGTTTTGATGGGTCTTTAACTACTTTATAATATTCTTATGGATTCTCTAACCAATAAAATGAGAGCCTTTTTTTTAAAAAAAAGGTAACTATTGGAGAGGATGAAATAAAATAAACTTTAGTTAATTTAATTAACAATAGTTAAGCTACCACCGGGTGCTGTTCTGAGCTAGGCAGTAGAGATTCAGAGAAGAGAAGCAAATATGTGGTTCCTTCCTTCCTGGATTAGAATCTATTGACTAAGATCAATAGTTAAACAGACACTAACATTAAAGTTTGCTTCCTGCCGTGTTAGGGAAACTTTAAGGTTCACTGTGAGATTTGATATGAAGACATAACCTACTTACAGATGGAGAGCCAGGGAAGAACCTCCCCAGGGAGTGAAATTAGGTAGAAAGATCCTGACGTAAGCCGGATGAAGGCATGGGGATGAGTGTTCCGGCAGAAGCAAAGGGGATGGTGAGCGTGGTGAGCTCACAGCACTAAAGGAACTTCAGGAGATTAGTACAATACAATACAATTAGTACAATACGATACAAGACAATTAGTACAATACAATACAATACAATATAATACAAGATTAGTACAATACAAGGCTGTGGTAAATGAGTAGAGGACTTCCCAGGAAAACAATTATAAATCAATACAGTGAGCCTGATTTTTTTGTAAGCCTGAATGTAAATGGAAAATGTCCTTAAGAGCTCTAGGAAAGCATTTGCATTTCAGAAGAATCACTGTAGATGCTTTAAAGATAATGAATAGGAAGGAAAAGACCAGAAGTTAACACTCTGATAATGAAGATTTTGCAATAAATAGGAGGGAGGTGATGGTGGGCCAGACTTGAAGTGTAGAGACAGACGTAGAAAGAACAATGGCAGGTGTTCGGCCAGAATTTGGTGATTGCTGAGACATGGAAGAGGAGGGATAGGGAAGCCTGTAATGGAACCAACCACTGTGATGTGAAACATTAAGCAAGGAGCAAACATAGAGGGTGGGGAAGGAAGATGAGTTTAATTTTGGACTTATTGAATTTGAAGCATGATGAGGTATCCCAGTATTGCTGTGCAGGAGGCAGTCAGAATATGGCTCTGAAATTCAGGAAATTCTGTGTCTTAGTTACAGATTTGTCAGCATATAAATGAATGCAGAACACTCAGGGGCAAGTGAGAAAGTTAGTGAGTTTTTACAGATAGAGAAGAGAACAGGTCCTAGGAAAGAAACCTGAGGATCACTCGTTTTTGAGGACTAGCAGACTGAAGAGAAACTTGAAATGGAGAATTAAAAATAAGAGAGAGAGAGAGATGGGGGAAAGTAAGAGAGTGTAGAAAACAAAAACCAAAGAGAGGGTACTTTTCAAGAAGTAAGGTGCAGTCAAGAGTCTCATCTGCTGGAATGACATCTGTTAAGAGGGGCTGAAAAATATCCATTGAAATTAAATACAAGGAGGTCATTGCTGACTCTGGAAAGAACTGTTTCAATAGTTGATAGGAAACAAGGAACATGCAATTTTGATTTCTCATGTAACTAATTAAGGGAAAGGAAATGCATCATAGAAAATAATTACAAGAACTCATACTTCTGAGGGGTAGAGAGAGATGAAGTAGTCAGAAGAAGATTTAGGGCCAATTTTACACAGGATGAGAGAAATCTAAGAATATTTTATTAGTGATGTAAAGGAGTCAATAAAAGGTCTACTGAAAATACAGATGTTAGGAGAGGTCATAGAAATAGATTAGGGGCAAGGGGTAAGAGCTGCTAACACTGAGGAAGCTGTTGTGTTAGTCCAAGTTTCAGACATAAGCAACTGGATAGTGTTACATTTAGTGAACTAGAAAAACTATCATAAGTGATGGTGCTATTGTGATTTTTAAGTTGGAAATACGGCATTCAAGGTGGGATGTGCAGATGAAGATGTTTGGGAGTATTTTATATCCAGAGTTCAAAATGGAAAAGCTCATTAGGACATTTTCAGAATGTCTGTGGTAATTAAACCATAAGATTGGATGGGTTGCTTCATTCAAAGATGCACATATCTCCAAATTTGTTTAGAATTGTCCTAATCACTTTTATTTAATTCAGTCTTGCTAAAAACAGACCACATCTTGAAGACAGTAAATTTAAGAGCTGTGCCAGGCACTGTAAATTTCTCTGAGCTCTAATAATGAGTCCCAGAGAGGGTTCAGTCCCAAGGTGAAGAGTTAAAAGAGTAGGTAACACTTACAGAGAGCTTTCTCTATACCAGGATCTCTTTCTTCTACTGATTTACATCTAGGACTGGTTTAATCCTTATAGCAACTGAATGAGAAAGAGGCAACTCCTACCTTGATTTTACAGATTAGGAAATTGTGCCACAGAAAATTGCTCAAGATCCCATGGCTGAGTATGTGGGGGAGCCAGGATTTAAATGAGACAGCCTGACAGGGGAGTGTCCAGTCCTGAGGACAAAGTAATATGAGAAAGGAGACAGAAAAACAACAGTGAGTTCACAGGCAGTCTATTTAGATTGAAGTGTGCATAAGTGTAATTTATGAATCATTCTATAACCAACACTAGTCCTGTTTTAAGTCTTGCTTCAATTAGCTAAAACATATTTCCAATATTCACATATTCCTCAATTTGTACATTCTTACAAACATTAAAAACAGGGATTCAGTTTAGAACAGAGATAGACTGGGTCCCACCTTTTGAAAAGCCAAGACTCCTTATCTCTTTTATAGACTATCAGGGAATGCAACAGAAAACACTGTCAACAGTGAACATGGTCATATTTAATCTTATATTATCTTTTCCTGTTCATTCAGTAAACAGATTCATTGTCTAGCTTCCTGGTTTAGAAACATTCTGTTCTTGTGACTTTCTTGTTTATACACAACATAATTTGTAACACAGTATTGCATCATGTTTGAAAACCTTGGTGGTTGTACACTTTGTCAATTTAACCAAGCTGGAACTACATTTCCCAGAATTCCTTCTCTGTATAGTTCTAGGTTATGGTCGGCCATGATAGAAATGTGTGGGAGTGTGCTAGTTTCAATGTATTATATCCCCCAAAATGCCGTTATCTTTGATGCAATCTTGTGTGGGTAGACATATTAGTGTTGATTAGATTGTAAGTCTTTGATTGAGCTTTTCCATGGAGATGTGACCCACCCAACTGTAGGTGATAACTCTGATTAGATCATTTCCACAGAGACATGGTCTTGCCCATTCAGCATGGGCCTTGATTAGTTTACTGGAGCACTATATATGCTCAGACAGAAGGAGCAAATTTGCTACAGCCAAGAGGGACACTTTGAAGAATGCACAGGAGCTGAGAGGGGAGCTGCAGACAAGAGACAGTTTGAAGATGGCCACTGAAAGCAGACTTTTGCTCTGGAGAAGCTAAGAAAGGTAAAATGCCCCAAGAGCAACTGAGAGTGACATTTTGGAGAGAAGCTGAAGCCTAGAAAGGAATGTCCAGGGAGAAAGCCATTTTGAAACCAGAACTCCAGAGCAGACACCAGCCGTGTGCCTTCCCAGCTAACAGAGGCTTTCTGGACACCATTGGCCATCCTCCAGTGGTGGTACCCGATTGTTGATGTGTTACCTTGGACATTTTATGGCCTTAAGACTGTAACTGTGTAACCAAATAAACCCCCTTTATAAAAGCCAATCCATTTCTGGTGTTTTGCATTCCAGCAGCATTAGCAAACTGGAAGAGGGAGTTTTGGAAGGCAGAAGTAAAGGGACAGCTCTTTCTTTTTATGCTTTGAAAATCAGTGTTAGCACCAGAAACCACTGAAACTCAGGCACATGTCTGCTGATTTTCTGGCTCTGCTAGTACATCCTCCAGCTCCTTATTGCCTCCTCTTTTAGTTTCTCTGAGAGCTAGAATAAGCATGTGTTATCTAAGGCTTTTGTACCAAAGGACCACAAATTGGGTGGGTAAAACAACAGAAATTTATCCTCTCATGGTACCAGAGGCTAGAAGTCTGAAATCAAGATATTGGCAGGGCCATGCTCCCTCTAAAACCTGTAGGGAAGACTCCTTCCTTGGCTCATCCAGCTTCTGGTGGTTGCTGGGAACACTTAGTGTTCCTTAACTTTCAGGTGCAGTACTTCAGTCTCTGCCTTCTTGGTCATACGGCTGCCTCCGATTGTGTAACAACATCAGTTGTATTGAATTAAAGCACCATCAACCTCAAGAATGACCTCATTTTAACTTATCTAATTCCATATGCAACCACCACAATCCCAAAGAGGCTCACATTCTGAGCTACTGGGGGTTAGTATTTAACATGTAATTTGGAGACATGTGATTCAACCCATAAAGCTTGTAGCTAATCCTGCAGGTCATGCTTGCAGCTAATTCTGTAGGTCACTTGCACATATGAGGTCAGGAGTGATAAGAGGCACATGTGGTGCTGGTTTGTCCTCCAGGGTGTCAGCTTTTCCTTGCTCTCCCTGTCTTCATATCCAGGTTTTTTCCTGGCTGCTGGCCCTACAGTCCTAAAGTGACTTCAGGACCATCCGCAGGTGCAGAGGCAACAGTGTCACACAGACTCCACCAGCTCCCTCCACTGGGTAATGTCTAAACTCTAATAAATCTCAAGCTATCACCATTCAGAATGGAGCTTCCCTGATTGAACCCTAACTGCTGCAAGGGCCAAATGACTCCATTTTCATTCTTTCTCTTTAATGAAAGACTATTTTCCTATTGAAAGGAGATTCATGTATTTATTTAAAATTACCGCTTCTCAAAAAAAAAAAAAAAAAAAAAGTATGTAGCATTATGTTTCTTCAGTAGCCAGAGAAGAGAACAGTCAATGTTTATTGATCAGGTAAAGGTGGATGTGCTCGGAAGGGAAACTGAAGAAGAGCAGACCTGAGTTTGGAAGGAAAATCAAGAGATGTGACATCAAATAAAGCCAAGGAAAAAAGCCTTTCAAGTCAGAAAACATAAAAGTGCATCTCTTAATATAGTGTGCAAGCTGTTTTTTATTCTGTTATTTTCCTCAGTTAAAGAAATAGATAGCATGAACTGTCTTCAACAATGCAACATATTTTCCTCAATCATAAATTTAAATTGAATCAGTCAAGTTATATTAAAATTTCATTAAATAATTGCCTGCTTTTCACTCACAGAAATGTTTGCAACATTTCAATTGTAAAAGCACCTAAATAAATGCCATCATAGTTGCATTTTTATGTACTAATGCAACACTTTTCTAAACACAGTTTTAGAACTGGAATTCCTTTGTGCAAATATCCATTTTTATCTCTATTTACTGTCAAATTTGTTACATTAAAAAATATAGTGCCATTCACAGCAACCAGTAACAGGGCTGGAAGACATTTTTGGAAGATGGGAATGTGAATGCCACATGCCCTTTTCTACACCTCCATGTGTCTTTGTCTGAATCAGGTGCTCACTGGTGTCTTTCATGGATTGGTGGAATTCACACCATTAAGGAGATTTCAACTACCCAGTTATAAACTCAGGGAAGCCAAGTCATGACAACAATAACAATAATGATCATTAATTATCTGGGCTTCTGAAGCAGCCAGAATGAAGAGAAATAGGTTCAACAAGCAAAACTAAAACCCAGTTGGTCTCTTGCTAAAGGAGATATGTGGACAACTGAATTTAAAACAACACTGATGAGTGCACTGGTAAATTCAAATACAACATAGCAACAACATAAAAGTCTTTCCGAAGTTTAATTAGGTTTTCAAACTGAAAACAAACAAACAAATGATCAAAAGACTTGATAAATAAATTAAAGGAGAAGATATTCATTTAAGGACCAAGCCTTTACTTTGTCTTGGACAGCCAGTTCAATTCCATTTCCTAGTCTCATTTGGAGCTCGTATGCAGACATGACCTAGGTTATACCAACATGTTATACAGAGGCTTAATTTTGATTTGGATGTGAGCGACATGAAGAAGATTTTATATGGTACTGACTTTTGGTGGTGACAGTCTATATTTTGGGCTTTTCTCTGGTTCCCAGCTCAGGGTCTTAATGGAGACCTGCTATCAGATCTGTCACTAGAATAATTGCAATACATGTTATAAAATTTTGTGTCCACCTACCTGTTCTATGACTTGGGTGGGGCCTTGTGTCTGAATGCTTAAGGTCAAGCCTTTTACTCCACCTTCTTCTAGGATCTGCTTCATATCTGTTAATAAACCCCTTTTCTGTTTAAACTAACCTGAATGAATTCTGTCATTACTTACAAAGAACATATTCTTTGATGATAGTGAAATCATGAAAAAGTTACCAGCATGCATCAAGGATACATGAATACATATAAAATATTTATTTCATTAAACATAACCAACATAAAAGAAAGATAAATAAGTATGTAGACCTAACACAGAACAGATCAACGTAGCAGCAAGTAATCTTTGAATCCATGGTATTCCTAGACTCAAGCCAGGAAGCTGAAGCTCATTCCAAGGATTCCAATTGATATCCTAAGGTCTTCACTGGGCTTCATAGCCTTCTTTCTCTCTTATGGTAACTGTGACTTTAATTATACTTTTCCAATTCTTGCAATTTACTTATGGTTTATTAACTGACTGTTATAACTTCCCCCAACCCGTTATGTTCAAAACCTACTGTTGTTTTGTTTTAAATATGTCTCTAAAAGTCTCTCAAATCCCATCAGCTTCCCATCTTCCATGAAGTCTTCACTATCTCTAGCATAAATTTGGCACCTTCTCTTTTTTCAGTGATGCCATCGATTTAGTAATATTTACAAATTTTTTACATCAAATCAGAGGTATTTTGGAATTAAAATAAGCAAATTTGTTAACTTCTTTTGCCATTTAAATTAGAGGCTGGATAAGAATATATTTCTGGTGTTGGCCTTAATTCGGACTGTATTTGTATGCAATTATTTATACAGTTTATATGTAAATTTATGTATAAAATTTTTAAGTTAAAACAAATTGTATTTTGTTTTATGGTTTTCTCAGTCAACTAACCATAAAATTCCCGACATTCATTCAATGTTCGACTCATATTCAGGTCCATTTCCTCCTGATATGTCTAAAGTTTAATATTTACATAAACAAATGTCTAATTTATTCAGAGTTTATTTCAGTTTGTCTTTTTTGTTTGATATTTTAGTTTTTAGTAAGGATCATGATTGAATATCTTGCCTAAAACTGCTAAGTCATTTTAACAATAAAGGGTTTTTACTTTCTTATTGATTTGTAGTATCTACCCCCTTCTCATCATTTCAGAATTCAAACACTTGGTAGTATATATAGCTATACTTGCAACTATTTTATCCTGTTTTATTTTTTCAAAAGCATTTGCTTTACTAAGCTTTTCAATGTTTATTCTTAATTTGAAATAGCTAATTTCCTGATTTATTCTCAAAATAGTGTTTCCTTTTTACTTTCTTTCATTTTTCCAGATGCATCTCAGAAAGCCATTTTACTAAGAATCAAATAAAAATCTTTGCTGAAATTTTAGGGCTCTTCTATATCTTCTTCTATGACAAATAGGAAATACCTAGAACATTTACAATATTTTATCTTCTTTATCAGAACCAAAGTTTGTGTTTTCATTTTTTCAAGTCATATCTATTTCTATCCATATTTATCTTAGTATTCAACTTTATACTTACAAGAACTACATGTTAAATTTTCAGTTGTTTCTTCCTTGACACAAAACCACACACAAAAAATCAATATCCACAGCACTTAGAAAACTACACTTAAAGTTCTCAATACATAACATTTTGTCACATTGCAAAATCCGCTATATACACAAACTTCCCCTTTCCAAGACTGTTGACTGACTCCAACTTCTTTCCACAGAGGCAACCAGTTTATTGTTTCCTTGTTTATCCTTTTAGAAATATTCTAAGAAGAAATGGATAAAGCACATATTAATGTAAACATGCATTCAAGTTTTCTTTTCCATTTTTTAACAAATGATTCAATGAAATAGACACTATAGCTCCCTTTGATATATCTGATCATTCATGCCAAATTGGTCCATGACTTTGCTTTCTTTCTTACAACTACATTATATGCAAGTGTATGCACATATTATCATTTATTTAACCAGCAACTTGTTGATAAACACTTAGAAAAGAAATTGATTAGTCTTTGGCCCATCCAGGTAGAAGCAGGCACTATTTCTTTGACGTGCCCTAAGAAGAGGTCAGGACTTCAGAAAAGTGCTTCACTACACTCTCAGACTCATCCAAGACCCTCGTGCCTGAACTTGGCTCAAAATTAGCTGCGCTTCCCATTTCCAAGGAATAATGTGCATCACAGGGGTGAGTGCCTGCCTTGCCAAGTGTAAGACCAAAGGCAGATAAAATTTGATTTTAAAAAATAAACTAAGGTGATATTTCTTAAGCCCAGAGCTTTAAAGTAATGTTCACATATTTAGATATGTTGTTGCTTTAGATGTTTTTAAAACAATTTCATGAAACTATAAGTACATTAAGACATAGGATCATGAAGTATTCATTATATTATTCTCATAGCCTGAGGCATAAGTATGAAAGATAAGGGCTCATTAAGAAACAAAAGAGTTAGAAACTTTTCAGCCTTAGATGATCAATTCCAAACAAAGATCATGTCCTACATGGGTTCTCACGTTGGCCCCAGCAGACTTTTGGTTTTATATTTGGTATTTGCCAACTGTCAGTACCCCTGACAAATTTAAGATTCTGGGAAGTCTAGTTACTAAGGAAGAACGTTTCACCAAGCTGATGCCTTTTTGACAGGATCGCCCATGTCCGTTCAAGACAGCAACCCAGTGGAGTCCATAGGAGCCATGAATTCTTTGACATTTCTATGACATTCACAGATGTTCACAAAATAAAACCTCCTGTGCAGAAGAGGAATTCACTGAGGTACAAATAAACAAGCTTGCTCTAAAATATCAACAGCTATAGCATTCTTAAAAATTCACCATAATGGTTGAAACAACCAGCTCTAAGTTGATCAAAATAAGATACTTCAGTCAGTTGAAAAATATTATCATTTTAACAATTGACTTGAAGTTTCCTTTAGTCTAAATAGCTATACTTGAAATCATCTTTGATGTCCAAAGTTTTACTACTCTTTTTCTTTTTTAAATAGATTTATTAAGATATAATTCACATATAAAACAATTCACCAAGTTAAAGTGCATAATTCAGTGAGTTTAATATATTCATAGATATATGCAACTGCACCCATAGTCAATTTTGGAATATTTTCATCATCTCAGAAATAAACCACATACACTCTAACAACTCCCTCCCCCAGTTCCTTATCCCACCCCAGCCCTAAACAACCATTAATCTAATCTCTCTCTATATAGGTTCTCCAGTTCTTATGTTTTCTATGACTAGAATCCCACAATATGTGGACTTTTCTGACTGGCTTCTTTCAGTTAGCATAATACTTTCAAGGTTCACTTAACTTGTTGCATGTATCAGTTCTTCATTCCTTTTTATAGCCAAATGATAGTCCATTGTATGCATATACATTTTTCTTATCCATTCATCCATTGATGGACATTTGGGTTGTTTCCACCTTTTAACTATTATGAAGAAAGCTGCTTTATTTCAAATCCAAGTTTTAGTCTGTTTAATCATTTGAGGAACTGCCAGACTGTTTGCCAAAGTGGCTACACCATTTTATATAACCACCAGCAGTGTATGAGAGTTTCAATTTCTCCACATCCTCAACACTCTTGTTGTTATCTGACTTTTTGACTTTAGCCATCCTGGGGAGTATGAAGTGGTATCCTGGTGTGGATTTGATTTGCATTTCTCTGATGACTAATGATGTCAAGCATCTTTTCATGTACCTTTTGGCCATTTGTATATCTTTCTTGGAAAAATATATATTCAAATACCTTGCCTATTTTATGATAAGGTTATTACCTTTTATTATTTAATTGTAAGAGTTCTTTATATGTTCTAAATAGAAATCCCTTATTATATATATGATTTGAATATTTTCTGCTATTCTACGGATTCTTTTTTATTTCCTTGAAGCACATGAGTTTTTAATATTAAGTTAAATTTGTCATTTTTTTCTCTTTTGTTACTTATACCTTTGATATCATATATAAGAATCCTTTGCCAAATCCAAGGCATGAAGATTTTCCCCTATGTTTTCTTCTAAAAGTAATATCATTTCAGCTCTTACATTTGTGTCTTTAATCCATTTTGAGTTAATTTTTGTACATGATGTGAGATAAAGGTCCAACTTCAGTGTGGCTATCCAGTTGCCCCAGAACCATTTGTTGAAAAGACTATTTTTTTTTCTCCATTGGATAGTCTTGGAATCCTTGTCAAAAATCAGTTCACGATATATGAGTCTGTATTTGGACTCTCAATTCTATTCCATTGATCTATATTTGTATCCTTGGGCCAGTTTGACACTGTTTTGACTACCTTTGCTTTGTAGATAGTTTTGAAATCAGGAAGTGTGTGTCCTACTTTGTTCTTTTTCAGGATCCCTTCAGCTATTCTGGGTCCATTACAATTCCATGTGAATTTTAGATGTAGCCTGTCTATATCTACAAAGAAATCAGCTTGAGTTTTGATATGGATTTCATTGAATCTGTACATCAGTTTGTGGAGTATTGTCCCCTTCACAATGTTAGGTCATCCGATCCATGAACACCTTAAGCTTTTCCATTTATTTAGATCTTTAATTTCTTTCAGAAAACTTTTGATCTTCTTTTTCCACTGTAATAAGGTGCAAGGTTTTGCTACTGATTTGAGATCTTTCTTCTTAATATAGGCATTTACAACTGTAAATTTTCTCTAAGCACTGCTTTAGCTATATTCTGTAGGTTTTAGTATGTTGTGTGTTCACACAATTTCATTCATCGCCAAGTATTTTCATTCATCGCCAAGTATTTTCTGGTTTCCCTTTTGAGTTATTCTTTGATCCTTTGGTTATTTAAGAGTTTCTTGTTTAATTCCACATATTTTTGAATTTTTCCCATTTTTTTTCCTGCTATTGATTTCTTGCATCATTCCATTCTGTTTGGAAAATACACTTTTAAAATTTCTCTTCTTTTAAATTGGTTGCAGTTTGCTTTATAGCCTAGTATATAGTCTCTTCTGGAGAATGTTTCATGTTTCTTTGAGAAGAATGTATATTCTGCTGTTGATTGGAGTGTTCCATAGCTACTAAGTGTTTTTGGTTTATAGTTTTGTTCATGTCTTCTATTTCCTTGCTGATTCTCCTCTAACTAGGTATTCTATCCATTAATGACAGTGCTGTATTGAATTCCCACCTATTACTGTTGAATTCTATATTTTCCCTTCATTTCTGTCACTCTTTTCTTCATATAAAATTTTGGTGCTTTATGTATACAAATATATGTAAATATATACAAATATATATAAATATATAATATCTATATATCTATCTATATATATAATGTCTGTATCTTCTAGATGGATTGACCCTTTCAACATCATGAAACATCCCTCTTTATCTCCAAAAATAATATTATTGTTTTAAAGTCTATATTTTCTAATATTACTGTAGCCATTCCAGCTTTCTTGGGATTGCTGCTTGAATGATGTATCTTTTTACATCCTTTCACTTTCACTCTTTTTCAATACTAAAAGAAATTTGGGTCTTTGAATCTAAAGTGTCTCCTGTAGCTAGCATAGAGTTGTATCATGTGTGTTTTTGTTTTAGTCCAGTCTGACAGTACCTAACTTTTGACTGTGCTGTTTAATCCATCCACATTTAATGCTATTATTCTATAGTTAGATTTACATCTTCCATTTTACTTTTTATTTTCTTTTTGCTTTGCAGCTTTTTGGTTCCTCTGTTTCTCTTTTATTGCTTTCTTTTTGCTTCCCTTTTCATTATCATTATGTGAATATTTTCTAATGTAGCATGTTAATTTCTTTCAATGTTTCTTCACTATTTTTTAGTTGTTTTTAGTGCTTGTTCTGGGGTTTACCATTTATATTATATAAATCCCAATGATAGAAGGAGAAGGGAGAACTGCAGTGGCTGCTCTTATCGGAAACTCATTCTACTGATCCAGACTCCAACCATAGATAGACAGAGACCAGACACCAGAGAATCTGAGAGCAGCCAGCCCAGCAGAGAGGAGACAGGCATAGAAAAAAAAAAAAAAAAAACACGAAAAACTCCAAAATAAAAGCAGAGGAATTTTAGAGTTCTGGTGAACACAGAAAGGGGAAGGGCGGAGCTCAGGCCCGAAGGCGCATATGCAAATCCCGAAGAAAAGCCGATCTCTCTGCCCTGTGGACCTTTCCTTAATGGCCCTGGTTGCTTTGCCTCTTAGCATTTCAATAACCCATTAGATCTCTGAGGAGGACCCTTTTTTTTTTTTTTTTTTTTTAATCCTTTTTTCTTTTTCTAAAACAATTACTCTAAGAAGCCCAATACAGAAAGCTTCAAAGACTTTCAATTTGGGCACGTCAAGTCAAGAGCAGAACTAAGAGAGCTCTGAGACAAAAGGCAATAATTCAGTGGCTGAGAAAATTCACTAAACACCACAACTTCCCAAGAAAACGGGGGTGTCTGCTCACAGCCACCATCCTGGTGGACAGGAAACACTCCTGCCCATCGCCAGCCCCATAGCCCAGAGCTGCCCCAGACAACCCAGTGTGACGGAAGGGCTTCAAATAACAGGTACACACCACAAAACTGGGCGTGGACATTAGCCTTCCCTGCAACCTCAGCTGATTGTCCCAGAGTTGGGAAGGTGGAGCAGTGTGAATTAACAAAGCCCCATTCAGCCATCATTTGAGCAGACTGGGAGCCTCCCTACACAGCCCAGCAGCCCAGAACTGCCCTGAGGGGACGGCACTCACCTATGACATAGCACAGTCATCCCTCAACAGAGGACCCGGGGTGCACAGCCTGGAAGAGGGGCCCACTTGCAAGTCTCAGGAGCCATACGCCAATACCAAGGACTTGTGGGTCAGTGGCAGAGACAAACTGTGGCAGGACTGAACTGAAGGATTAGACTATTGCACCAGCTTTAAAACTCTAGGATCATGAGGGAGATTTGATTGTTAGGGCCACCCCCCCTCCCCGACTGCCCAGAAACACGCCCCACATACAGGGCAGGCAACACCAACTACACACGCAAGCTTGGTACACCAATTGGGCCCCACAAGACTCACTCCCCCACTCACCAAAAAGGCTAAGCAGGGGAGAACTGGCTTGTGGAGAACAGGTGGCTCGTGGACGCCACCTGCTGGTTAGTTAGAGAAAGTGTACTCCACGAAGCTGTAGATCTGATAAATTAGAGATAAGGACTTCAATAGGTCTACAAACCGTAAAAGAACCCTATCAAGTTCAGCAAATGCCACGAGGCCAAAAACAACAGAAAATTATAAAGCATATGAAAAAACCAGACGATATGGATAACCCAAGCCCAAGCACCCAAATCAAAAGACCAGAAGAGACACAGCACCTAGAGCAGCTACTCAAAGAACTAAAGATGAACAATGAGACCATAGTACGGGATATGAAGGAAATCAAGAAGACTCTAGAAGAGCATAAAGAAGACATTGCAAGACTAAATAAAAAAATGGATGATCTTATGGAAATTAAAGAAACTGTTGACCAAATTAAAAAGATTCTGGACACTCATAGTACAAGACTAGAGGAAGTTGAACAACGAATCAGTGACCTGGAAGATGACAGAATGGAAAATGAAAGCATAAAAGAAAGAATGGGGAAAAAAATTGAAAAAAATCGAAATGGACCTCAGGGATATGATAGATAATATGAAACGTCCAAATATAAGACTCATTGGTGTCCCAGAAGGGGAAGAAAAGGGTAAAGGTCTAGGAAGAGTATTCAAAGAAATTGTTGGGGAAAACCTCCTAAATCTTCTAAACAACATAAATACACAAATCATAAATGCTCAGCGAACTCCAAATAGAATAAATCCAAATAAACCCACTCCAAGACATATACTGATCACACTGTCAAACACAGAAGAGAAGGAGGAAGTTCTGAAAGCAGCAAGAGAAAAGCAATTCACCACATACAAAGGAAACAGCATAAGAATAAGTAGTGACTACTCAGCAGCCACCATGGAGGTGAGAAGGCAGTGGCACGACATATTTAAAATTCTGAGTGAGAAAAATTTCCAGCCAAGAATACTTTATCCAGCAAAGCTCTCCTTCAAATTTGAGGGAGAGCTTAAATTTTTCACAGACAAACAAATGCTGAGAAAATTTGCTAACAAGAGACCTGCCCTACTGGAGATACTCAAGGGAGCCCTACAGACAGAGAAACAAAGACAGGACAGAGAGACTTGGAGAAAGGTTCAGTACTAAAGAGATTCGGTATGGGTACAATAAAGGATATTAATAGAGAGAGGGGAAAAATATGGCAAACATAAACCAAAGGATAAGATGGCTGATTCAACAAATGCCTTCACGGTTATAACGTTGAATGTAAATGCATTAAACTCCCCAATTAAAAGATATAGATTCGCAGAATGGATCAAAAAAAATGAACCATCAATATGTTGCATACAAGAGACTCATCTTAGACATAGGGACACAAAGAAACTGAAAGTGAAAGGATGGAAAAAAACATTTCATGCAAGCTACAGCCAAAAGAAAGCAGGTGTAGCAATATTAATCTCAGATAAAATAGACTTCAAATGCAGGGATGTTTTGAGAGACAAAGAAGGACACTCCATACTAATAAAAGGGGCAATTCAGCAAGAAGAAATAACAATCGTAAATGTCTATGCACCCAATCAAGGTGCCACAAAATACATGAGAGAAACACTGGCAAAACTAAAGGAAGCAATTGATGTTTCCACAATAATTGTGGGAGACTTCAACACATCACTCTCTCCTATAGATAGATCAACCAGACAGAAGACCAATAAGGAAATTGAAAACCTAAACAATCTGATAAATGAATTAGATTTAACAGAAATATACAGGACATTACATCCCAAATCACCAGGATACACATACTTTTCTAGTGCTCACAGAACTTTCTCCAGAATAGATCATATGCTGGGACATAAAACAAGCCTCAATAAATTTAAAAAGATTGAAATTATTCAAAGCACATTCTCTGACCACAATGGAATACAATTAGAAGTCAATAACCATCAGAGACTTAGACAATTCACAAATTCCTGGAGGTTAAACAACACACTCCTAAACAATCAGTGGGTTAAAGAAGAAATAGCAAGAGAAATTGCTAAATATATAGAGACGAACGAAAATGAGAACACAACATAACAAAACCTATGGGATGCAGCAAAAGCAGTGCTAAGGGGGAAATTTATAGCACTAAACGCATATATTAAAAAGGAAGAAAGAGCCAAAATCAAAGAACTAATGGACCAACTGAAGAAGCTAGAAAATGAACAGCAAACCAATCCTAAACCAAGTACAAGAAAAGAAATAACAAGGATTAAAGCAGAAATAAATGACATAGAGAACAAAAAAACAATAGAGAGGATAAATATCACCAAAAGTTGGTTCTTTGAGAAGATCCACAAGATTGACAAGCCCCTAGCTAGACTGACAAAATCAAAAAGAGAGAAGACCCATATAAACAAAATAATGAATGAAAAAGGTGACATAACTGCAGATCCTGAAGAAATTAAAAAAATTATAAGAGGATATTATGAACAACTGTATGGCAATAAACTGGACAATGTAGAAGAAATGGACAATTTCCTGGAAACATATGAACAACCTAGACTGACCAGAGAAGAAATTGAAGAACTCAACCAACCCATCACAAGCAAAGAGATCCAATCAGTCATCAAAAATCTTCCCACAAATAAATGCCCAGGGCCAGATGGCTTCACAGGGGAATTCTACCAAACTTTCCAGAAAGAACTGACACCAATCTTACTCAAACTCTTTCAAAACATTGAAGAAAATGGAACACTACCTAACTCATTCTATGAAGCTAACATCAATCTAATACCAGAACCAGGCAAAGATGCTACAAAAAAGGAAAACTACCGGCCAATCTCCCTAATGAATATAGATGCAAAAATCCTCAACAAAATACTTGCAATTCGAATCCAAAGACACATTAAAAAAATCATACACCATGACCAAGTGGGGTTCATTCCAGGCATGCAAGGATGGTTCAACATAAGAAAAACAATCAATGTATTACAACACATTAAAAATTCGAAAGGGAAAAATCAATTGATCATCTCAATAGATGCTGAAAAAGCATTTGACAAAATCCAACATCTGTTTTTGATAAAAACACTTCAAAAGGTAGGAATTGAAGGAAACTTCCTCAACATGATAAAGAGCATATATGAAAAACCCACAGCCAGCATAGTACTCAATGGTGAGAGACTGAAAGCCTTCCCTCTAAGATCAGGAACAAGACAAGGATGCCCGCTGTCACCACTGTTATTCCACATTGTGCTGGAAGTGCTAGCCAGGGCAATCCGGCAAGACAAAGAAATAAAAGGCATCCAAATTGGAAAAGAAGAAGTAAAACTGTCATTGTTTGCAGACGATATGATCTTATATCTAGAAAACCCTGAGAAATCGACGATACAGCTACTAGAGCTAATAAACAAATTTAGCAAAGTAGCGGGATACAAGATTAATGCACATAAGTCAGTAATGTTTCTATATGCTAGAAATGAACAAACTGAAGAGACACTCAAGAAAAAGATACCATTTTCAATAGCAACTAAAAAAATCAAGTACCTAGGAATAAACTTAACCAAAGATGTAAAAGACCTATACAAAGAAAACTACATAACTCTACTAAAAGAAATAGAAGGGGACCTTAAAAGATGGAAAAATATTCCATGTTCATGGATAGGAAGGCTAAATGTCATTAAGATGTCAATTCTACCCAAACTCATCTACAGATTCAATGCAATCCCAATCAAAATTCCAACAACCTACTTTGCGGACTTGGAAAAGCTAGTTATCAAATTTATTTGGAAAGGGAAGATGCCTCGAATTGCTAAAGACACTCTAAAAAAGAAAAACGAAGTGGGAGGACTTACACTCCCTGACTTTGAAGCTTATTATAAAGCCACAGTTGCCAAAACAGCATGGTACTGGCACAAAGATAGACATATAGATCAATGGAATCGAATTGAGAATTCAGAGATAGACCCTCAGATCTATGGCCGACTGATCTTTGATAAGGCCCCCAAAGTCACTGAACTGAGCCATAATGGTCTTTTCAACAAATGGGGCTGGGAGAGTTGGATATCCATATCCAAAAGAATGAAAGAGGACCCCTACCTCACCCCCTACACAAAAATTAACTCAAAATGGACCAAAGATCTCAATATAAAAGAAAGTACCATAAAACTCCTAGAAGATAATGTAGGAAAACATCTTCAAGACCTTGTATTAGGCGGCCACTTCCTAGACTTTACACCCAAAACACAAGCAACAAAAGAGAAAATAGATAAATGGGAACTCCTCAAGCTTAGAAGTTTCTGCACCTCAAAGGAATTTCTCAAAAAGGTAAAGAGGCAGCCAACTCAATGGGAAAAAATTTTTGGAAACCATGTATCTGACAAAAGACTGATATCTTGCATATACAAAGAAGTCCTACAACTCAATGACAATAGTACAGACAGCCCAATTATAAAATGGGCTAAAGATATGAAAAGACAGTTCTCTGAAGAGGAAATACAAATGGCCAAGAAACACATGAAAAAATGTTCAGCTTTGCTAGCTATTAGAGAGATGCAAATTAAGACCACAATGAGATACCATCTAACACCGGTTAGAATGGCTGCCATTAAACAAACAGGAAACTACAAATGCTGGAGGGGATGTGGAGAAATTGGAACTCTTATTCATTGTTGGTGGGACTGTATAATGGTTCAGCCACTCTGGAAGTCAGTCTGGCAGTTCCTTAGAAAACTAGATATAGAGCTACCATTCGATCCGGCGATTGCACTTCTCGGTATATACCCGGAAGATCGGAAAGCAGTGACACGAACAGATATCTGCACGCCAATGTTCATAGCAGCATTATTCACAATTGCCAAGAGATGGAAACAACCCAAATGTCCGTCAACAGATGAGTGGATAAATAAAATGTGGTATATACACACGATGGAATACTACACGTCAGTAAGAAGGAACGATCTCGTGAAACATATGACAACATGGATGAACCTTGAAGACATAATGCTGAGTGAAATAAGCCAGGCACAAAAAGAGAAATATTATATGCTACCACTAATGTGAACTTTGAAAAATGTAAAACAAATGGTTTATAATGTAGAATGTAGGGGAACTAGCAGTAGAGAGTAATTAAGGAAGGGGGAACAATAATCCAAGAAGAACAGATAAGCTTTTTAACGTTCTGGGGATGCCCAGAAATGACTATGGTCTGTTAATTTCTGATGGATATAGTAGGAACAAGTTCACAGAAAGGTTGCTATATTATGTAACTTTCTTGGGGTAAAGTAGGAACATGTTGGAAGTTAAGCAGTTATCTTAGGTTAGTTGTCTTTTTCTTACTCCCTTGTTATGGTCTCTTTGAAATGTTCTTTTATTGTATGTTTGTTTTCTTTTTAACTTTTTTTTTCATACAGTTGATTTAAAAAAGAAGGGAAAGTTAAAAAAAAAAAAAGAAAGAAAGAAAAACAAGGAAAAAAAAATGATGTAGTGCCCCCTTGAGGAGCCTGTGGAGAATGCAGGGGTATTCGCCTACCCCACCTCCATGGTTGCTAACATGACCACAGACATAGGGGACTGGTGGTTTGATGGGTTGAGCCCTCTACCGTAAGTTTTACCCTTGGGAAGACGGTTGCTGCAAAGGAGAGGCTAGGCCTCCCTATATTTGTGCCTAAGAGTCTCCTCCTGAATGCCTCTTTGTTGCTCAGATGTGGCCCTCTCTCTCTGGCTAAGCCAACTTGAAAGGTGAAATCACTGCCCTCCCCCCTACGTGGGATCAGACACCCAGGGGAGTGAATCTCCCTGGCAACGTGGAATATGACTCCCGGGGAGGAATGTAGACCCGGCATCGTGGGACGGAGAACATCTTCTTGACCAAAAGGGGGATGTGAAAGGAAATGAAATAAGCTTCAGTGGCAGAGAGATTCCAAAACAAGCCGAGAGTTCACTCTGGTGGGCACTCTTACGCACACTTTAGACAACCCTTTTTAGGTTCTAAAGAATTGGGGTAGCTGGTGGTGGATACCTGAAACTATCAAACTACAACCCAGAACCCATGAATCTCGAAGACAGATGTATAAAAATGTAGCTTATGAGGGGTGACAATGGGATTGGGAAAGCCATAAGGACCACACTCCACTTTGTCTAGTTTATGGATGGATGAGTAGAAAAATAGGGGAAGGAAACAAACAGACAAAGGTACCCAGTGTTCTTTTTTACTTCAATTGCTCTTTTTCACTCTAATTATTATTCTTGTTATTTTTGTGTGTGTGCTAATGAAGGTGTCAGGGATTGATTTAGGTGATGAATGTACAACTATGTAATGGTACTGTAAACAATCGAAAGTACGATTTGTTTTGTATGACTGCGTGGTATGTGAATATATCTCAATAAAATGATTAAAAAAAAATCCCAATGATACATTATATGCATATTATATTATACAATTGGTTTCTAAAATTAATTAAGATTAGAAAGTAGAAAAATAAGCATTTATACTTTTATTTGAATTACATAATTACCTTTACCAGTGCTATATGTTCATTCTTTTGGATTTGATTTACTGTCTGAAGTTACTTGCTTTCAGCCTGGGACTTGTTTTAGTATTTATTGTAAGGTGGGTCTTACAAAAGTAGGGTTCTTATTTCTCTCTAGATTTTTGGTTAATAGTGTTCTTTTTGTTTGTTTGTTTTTGCCTTTCAATACTTTAACTATTGTAACCCATTGCTTTACAGCCTCTATTTTTTTCTGTTGAGAAGTCAGCATAATGGCACTCTCAAGAACAGTGCAGGTTGGAATGAATGGTATAAGAGATTGGAAGGCGATTTATACATTTAATGAAGATACAGACTAAACTGTAGGCCAGCTAGCTCACAGGAGAAAAGTGGGGAATAAGACTGCTGGAAGGAGCCCTCTCAGCATCAGAACAAATATCAAACACAGATCACAGAAACTATTCCTTCAAAGGAGACACAATTTGATTGGATTAGTTTGCAGAATAATTTATACCCAGAGGCATTGTTGAAAACAATAGCTATTAATCATATTGGAGTTCCCCTGCAAGTGACAAGTTGTTTTCCTCTTGTTGCTCTCAAGATTTTCTCCTTGTCTTTGACTTTCAGCATTTTTATTACATGTTTGTTGTTCTTTTTGTGTTTATCTTTCTTGGAGTTCTAGCTCTTTATTGATATCCTCTATTTGCCACAACATTGTCATAATACCTTCCTTTAACTCCCTAAGCAAGCACTCTTTCCTTTAGTTCTGTGACTAAAAGCTTATTGGACTAACAAAGTGACTACAGATGGTAAAGTAACAATTAAACAATGCATTATAATAGATGTAACGTGTGTAATGATAATACCACAAAAAGGGGTAAAGGCAATAGAGATAGAGAGAAGTATCTCTATATGTCACTGGAATTAAACTAGTATAAATCTGATGCTGAGTCTAACAAATAAGACGTATATGGTTCTTGTCTATGATCTACTGGAAATGAAATCAGTTCCTTCAGGAAGAGATTAGGAACAATCTGTCTTGTACCTGCTTCTATCCCCAGACAAAACCTCTGAGCCTGGTGTCTGGAGCTGGGGTGAGGACAATGATAAACTTCTCTGTGAATGACCCCAGGAGCTGAGCACTCAGTGGGGAGGGGACCGCAGCCTGGGGTCTATGGGCTTGTCTCTCCTGCTGTGGAACCACTGCCTCATGAGCCAGGCAAGGGTGACTGGGCCCACTATTCTCAGCATGTGACACCCATGGTAGAGCCTCTGTTTCATGTTCCATGAGTGGGGCTTTGTTGGAAAAAGGGAGCTCTCACCTCTTAGAGTTTGGGTAGAAAGAAGAAGGGAGCCCCTTACCTGTTAGAGTTTGGGTAGAAGGGCGGCCTCACCTCTTGACTGCACTCAACTGGGACATAACCTCAGCAAGAGGTAGCTTTGGGCAAGATGAGAACTGCTGATGTCTTGTTCTTCCTGGGAGGAAAGACCTATAATCGGGCGTTGGCTGTAGCAGTCTGGAGTGGACTATCTGCTCTACTGAGCTGGGAGGGGAGTGGAAGGGAGCAGTCTTGGTTCAAATGCCACAGACTCTCACCTGTTTTACCAAACTTCTATAGATTTTCTTGAATCAGTGTTTCTTCTTTTCCCTAAGGAAAATAGGACCATTTCACCAGTTTTTACTGAGAAGTGGGTCTGCAGAACTCCTCATGCTCTAATGTTGGAAGTTGATCTCTCTGACGCTGGAAATCATAATGACCTTCTCTCAGTGAAACAGATTCAACCTAACCCCTTTGTTACCGTGGCTCCTAAAGGTAAACATGTCTGTGCCAGTCTTTCAGGACCTCATTTCTGATTTGAGTCTCAATTAAGTTGTTTCTATCTTTCATTTTACAATTTTGATTGACCGACTGTTTTAACTGTAAGGGGGGCAACTTGCCTTGGGAAGAACTACATATTGAAAATGACAGTGAACAGAAAATATGGCTTAAATGAAGAACACACTGAATAAATATTGCTGAAGATGAGAAGAAATTGGAAACTCATACACTGTGATGTGAGTGTAAACTGTACTAGCCAGAGTGGAGATTTGTTTAGCAATATCTACTAACCCTGAATATATGAATACTTTATGACTCCAAATATATGTGTATATGTTTCAAAAAAAGACAACTATACAAATAATCATAAAATTACTTTTATAATAGTTCCAAACTGGAAACTACCCAATGTCTATCAATAACAGAGTGATTGAACAAATTGTGATATATTTAATAATGGAATACTATCCTTCACAGCAATGGGAATAAACAATATTTTGCTGTAATCAACAACCTGGATAAATTTGCATGAATATAAACTTGAGAAAAAAGAAAACAGACCCAAAAAGTACATACTATGTGGTCTGGTTTGCTAATGCTGCCTTTATGCAAAATACCAGAAATGGATTGACTTTTATAAAGGGGGTGTGCCAGTTTGAATGTATTGTGTCCCCCAAACACCATTATCTTTGACGTAATCTTGTGTGAGCACAGGTTATCAGTGTTGATTAGATTTCTTTGAGTGTTACTTTGGAGATGTGCCCCACCCAGCTGTGGGTGATGACTCTGATTGGATAATTTCCATGGAGGTGTTGCTCCACCCATTCAGGGTGGGTCTAAGTTGAGTCACTGGAGCCATATAAATGAACTGATGGACAGAGGGAACTCAGTGCAGCTGTGAGTGATATTTTGAAGAGGAGCTACAGCCAAGAGGGACACTTTGAAGAAAGCACAGGAGCTGCAGATGAGAGACATTTTGAAGACAGCCATTGAAAGCAAACTCCTGCTCCAGAGAAACTAAGAGAGGACAAATACCCCAAGTGCAACTAAGAGTGACATTTTTGAGGAATTGCAGCCTAGAGAGTAACATCCTGGGAGAAAACCATTTTGAAACCAGGACTTTGGAGCAGATGCCAGCAACGTGCCTTCCCAGCTAACAGAGATTTTCCAGACACCATTGGCCATCCTCCAGTGAGGGTACCAGATTGCCGATGTGTTACCTTGGACACTTTATGGCCTTAAGACTGTAACTGTGTGACCAAATAACCCCTCTTTTGTAAAAGCCAATCCATCTCTGGTGTTTTGCATTCCAGCAGCATTAGCAAACTGGAACAGGGGGTTTATTTGGTTACAAAGTTATAGTCCTCAGGCCATAAGAGTGTCCAAAGGCATCAACAGTAGGGTACTTTCACCAAAGGAAGGCCAATGGCATCTGGAAAATCTCTGTTAACTCAGAAAGCACATGGCTGGCATCTGCTTGCTCCCAGGTTGTGTTTCAAAACGGCTTTCTCCTGGGATGTTTCTCTCTAGGCATCTGGGAGTATTCTCTTAGGGTCTTCTAGGTAAACTCTGGAGTAACGAAAGTCTACTTTCAACGGCCGTCATCAAAATATCTCTCTTGGCTTCTCTCAAAATGTCACTTTCAGCTGCTCTGAGTTCCTTCTGTTTGTCAGCTCATTTATATGGCTCCAGTGAACTAATCAAGGCCCATGCTGAATGGGCAGGGCCACACCTCCATGTAAACATTCAATCAGAGGTCACACCCTAACCAAAGGAGTCACTCACAGTTGGGTGGGTCACATCTCCATGGAAACAACCTAATCCCAATATCCCATGAGACTGGATTAAAGGATCACAGCTTTTTCTTGAGGGACATAATATATCCAAACCAGCACACTATGTTATCCAATGTGTACTCTTTGTTATATATATCTTGATAAAACTATGCCTTAAATGATGAAATAAAACATTGCTTCACAATTTCTAAATAAGATTGATTTATTTTATAAATTAGAAGATACAATTAAAGTATCTGTCTTGAAGCTGTAATTTTAAAGCAATTTGCATAAATTTGAAAATAGTAAATTTTCCATTTTAAAGAAAGATAGTGTTGATGATAAAGATTGTGGAGGGGAATTAAAGAAACTTACCACAAGCTAAACCTCATTCCCACAACCTACTGACTTTACTGACAAATTACTTTGATAAGTTCTGATGTACTTGAAACTGTGATTCCCTGTGTCAGGCAAGGGAAGGATAAAGCTGAAGAACAGTAAATCTTTGTCCTTTGTTTTTTGCCAAAGAGTGTGCTTGTGATTTTCTGTACTATTACCAAGTCTGATGTTTTTCTTACATCAAAATTGTATATATGTTCTTTCATTGAAATGGATTTCTAAAATAATCTGATAAAATTTATTCATTCTTGTCCAAAATCTCACCATTAGGAAAGAGGTGTTAAAATGTGAATGGCTTGAATAGGGAGTGAAATCTTGTTGGTTTGCACAGGTTAGTGTGAAGTCCCAATATATCCCAGAGTAATTTGGGCAGAGAATAAAAAAGTATTTGTAAAACCCCCTTGAGGGACTGGGGACAAATGTGGAAATACTAAACTTCCTCACCTGAGGAATTCCCAATATTCTTGCAAGCATTATGAACTACCAATTTAATAGGTCAAGCCCTCGATCTTGGGGCCTGCCCTTGTGAAACTTATTCCTGCAAAGTAGAGGCTAAGCCTACTTATAATTGTGCCTAAGAGTCACCAACAAAGAACCTCTTTTGTTGCTCAGATGTGGCCTCTCTGTCTAAACCAACTCTGCAGGTAAAAATCACTGCCCTCTCTCCTACATGGGACATGACCCCCAGAGGTGTATCTCCCTGGCAAAGTGTGACGTGACTCCCAGGGATGAGCCTGGCCCTGACATCATGGGATTGAGAAAGGCTTCTTGGACCAAAAGGAGGAAGACAAATGAAAAAAAAAAAAAAATAATAGTAAAGTTTCAGGGCTGAGAGGTTTCAAATAGAGTCAAAAGGTCATTCTGGAAGTTATTCTTATGTGTTATATAGATATCCCTTTTTATTTTTGGTGTATTAGAATAGCTAGAAGGAAATACCTGAAAATTTTCAACTGTAATCCATTAGCCTTGAGTCTTGAAGATGATTGAATAACTATATAGCTTACATTGTGTGACCATGTGATTGTGAAAATCTTGTGGCTCCCACTCCCTTTATCCATTATATGGACAGATGAGTAGAAAAATGGAGACAAAAAGTAAATAAATAATGGGGGTGGGGGATATGGGGTATGGGATGTTTTGGGTGTTCTTTTTTTATTTGTATTTATTTATTTATTTATTTTTTGGAGTAATGAAAATGTTCAAACATTGATTGTGGTGATAAAAGCACAACTATGTGATAATATCATGACCCACTGATTGTACACTTTGGATTATTATTGGATATGTGAATATATCTTAATAAAATTGCATTACAATGCCAATGGCATATTTGAGATAATTAAATTAAATAGCAAATGCAAAGTGCCAAGCAATGTATCTGGTAGTTGACAGAGGCAAAAAAAAAAAAAAAAAGGATATTTTTGTGCTCAAATCAATTACTGTGTGAACCATGAGTGATTACTTCTTTGTCTGAAATAGAAGTCCAGTTTTCAGTCGGACATATAGCCACCTGAAGTAAAAAACTACATTTTTTTACATGCTCCAGCCTCCTTATCAGAAAGGTATGACTAAATGCTAAGTTGTATTCAAGGAGATGGAGATGGTGTTGTATAGCAGCTCCCTGGAAAGCAGCTTACAAGTCACTCGCACACACCCTGTGCCCCTTTATCTCCTTGCTACTCCTTTCACATGTTTCAGGGAATGTAGATGTAATGGTTGGATCTCTACTAGCTGTTCTTGACAATGAGAAAAATAGTGAGATCACTGGGATCATAGAAAAAGCTGGGAAGAAGCTGAGAGTGCCAAAAATCTTTGAGGAACCTGATATCCATGTGACTTTATAACTCCAGGATTGTGGGTATTTCTTGCATTGGCTCTTACAATCTCCAGATCATACTTGCCTCCTGTTTAGAGTTTAATAAGCTAAATACTGTATTTCCCAAAGCTATTTTGGATGAGGTCTGGGTGTGAAGACGGCTCTGCGAATGAAAGGCACTGCAGAGTATTTGGAAGTGAGGGTGAGGTCATTTTCCCATGGCTCCACGCTGCTACAACCAGCCAGCAAGGCCGTGTATTCCTGTAGCAGATTCCTGAGTCCATTCTCCAGCATTCCAGGGGTCAAGAAAAAGTGCAAGCATGGCCAGCTTCTTGTTCTAAGTTCTTAGTCCCTTTTTCATAGCTTCAGGTGACCAGTCTCCAGCCTTCATGTGCTCTGAGCATTCTGGACCAGTGTGTCTCCAGAGGGGGCACTGAGGCAGGAGCTCTCAGAACAGGCCAGCTCTGTGTTGTTGCGGAAGCTTCAGAGGCCCAGGCTGTTTGTTACCTGCTCCTTCAGTTACCTCCTTCCAATGACGTAGACAGAACCAAAACCCCTGAACAAAGCCCTTTCCTGTTTTTTGAAGGTTGTTCTTCCCTACGCTGAGCTCTGGCTGAGAGAGGATTTGTTTTACGTGAGTGATAAATCCACTTTTATCTTATTTAGGCCAACTGCACTGCTTTGTTTGGGCTTTCTGTCCTTGAAGCCAAATGTAATTCTAACTCATAAATCACCAGATCATCAACCTGGAAGTTGTTTTTTTGCAAAGCATATACTTAATTTCCTACCCATTGGCTTTTAAATCCAAATATATAGTTGGAAGTTCATTTCAGTAACTTCAATGGATTATATATGTGTTAGGAACTCCGACAGGGGATACAAAGGTGAAGAATAAAACCACATATCCTACATTGTTTGCAATTTAACTGCTGAATAACGTGATAAGCAGCCTTAGAAATTGCCTTTACAAAAGCTCTTATGTTTTCTTAATTTAGATTTAAATAATAGAATTTGTGGCTATGTTTCCACAGCTTCTCATATGCTTAAACCAGAATAAACTGAAGTTTTTCCAAATTATGTTGACTTTAAAAACAATTCAGGGAAATAATTTTTTTTTAATAATTGCCATTTGATTCTAGCTAGTTTTCTTTTAAGCTGCATCTCAGTGTTCTGCTCCCTATATGTATTTGGTAACTTTGAAATAAATTTACATTGTTGCTTTGCAGGTAACTGGGAGAATTATAGGGTGTATGGCTAGTTTAATATTTTGAGTTTTGGATGTGATGATTTGCTTCATTGCTGGCTATAAACTAAACTCCAAATTCTGATTAAACATTATATTAATTCATGATTCAAGCAAAAAGGTGAATCCAGGCAGAACATGGAGATAAACACAAATTCATCATCACTGTAAAATCACCTTCATTAAGATGAACAATGTACAGATTGCTGTGTGCCAAGAACTTAAGATCTTGACTGCCTAAGACAAAGACATCATGGGAAGATTGTGTTCATTTAAGTTAGCTTTTAAGTTTACTTTTCTGAATGTATGACACTTCCTTTTAATCTTAATATTCATTTAGAAAACTTGAGGGTGATTGAGATTCTTTTTGTTATCTTCATTCAACTTTCTTTCAATATACTGTAATTTAGAACTAGTTTGGTCATGAGGAAACTCCAAATGGGTAAATGCTGAAATAGCATTAAATCTGTTGGATATTTGTCATTTACTCATTAAAGTTAGACTTCACAGAGGAGAAAATTGTGTGCCAGTTGGGGAATAGTTCAAAAAAAATAAATCATTAAATAAACTATCACAATAACTTTGCATATATTATTCTGCAGTGGTGTTTTTAACCTGTAAAATAGACTGCATATTAGTTTCCTCAAGGAAGAATAAGTTTAAACAGTGCCTTATACAAGATGAGAAATCATTAAATATTTTTTCAATTGATTTTCTCTAAGTTACAAATCAGGGGAAACTCACTTGATGAATGTGTGATTATTATTCTCAAGTCAATTTTTGAATCGGAAG
This sequence comes from Choloepus didactylus, assembly GCF_015220235.1. Lineage (NCBI taxonomy): Eukaryota > Metazoa > Chordata > Mammalia > Pilosa > Megalonychidae > Choloepus > Choloepus didactylus. The sequence goes on along the minus strand of NC_051311.1, from coordinate 154,990,159 downwards.
TAGAGATTATGGGCTTTCTTCTGTCTTCTCAGGTATTACCCCCAAATCAATAAGAGAATGAGGAAAAACACACACTTCCATTTTTGCTGTGCTGCATGTTTCCATTATTATCTTGCAGCCCTATGACTAAAAGGGAACTTGGAGGTCATACTGTTAAAGTGTTCACCTAATAGTTCAATTCTACAAACAGGTTTTGCAGAACCTGGTTGAACATATTAAAGAATGTGTATATATTATAATTATACTATAAACTATAGTCCATGGTTTACATTAGGATTCAGTTTGTATTGGAAAATCCAATATTTTGTTGTTTTTAAATTTTTATACCAGTAAAATCTAAAATTTCTAAATCTAAAAATTCCCCTCTTAACCATATTCAAACGTATAATTCTGCACTATAAATTACATTCACAATACTGTACTACCATCACCACCATCCATTACCAAAACTTTTCCATTAACCCAAAGAGAATCTCTGTACAATTTAAGAATTAACTCTCTGAACCCTAGTCCCAACCCAGCCCCTGGTAACCTATATTCTAATTCTGAGTTTATGTGTTTTCTTACTCTAATAATTTCATATCAGTGAGTTCATACAATATTTGTCCTTTTGTGTCTGGCTTATTTCATTCAACATGATGCCTTCAGGTTTCATCCATGTTGTTGCATGTATCAGAACTTCATTCCTTTTTACAGCTGAATAATATTCCATTGTATGCATCACCACGTGTGTTTATCCATTAATTGGTGGATGGGCACTTGGGTTACTTTCATTTTTTGGCCATTGTGAATAACACTGCCATGAATATCAGTGTGCAAATATTTGTTCAAGGCCCTGCTTTCAATTCTTTGGGGAATTTTTCATTTCATTTATTATGTTCAACTCCCGTATCATCCATGGATTAATAAAATATTTTTAAAAATTCAACAATAATGTGTTAAAAATACATTTCTTTTTCAAAGAAAATAATATTATATGTCCTCAGATGCCTTTCTGTAAGTTGTCTTGTATATGTGTGTGAGGTTTTTTTGACTCATGAATTATTAAGAAGTGCTATTCTTAATTTGAAAATTTAATTACTGACTTAAAGTAATATTTCATCAGGGTTAGATGTTATTGTCTATAAGAAAGTTAACCATATGTGTAATGAGACTTACTTTGTGATCTAAGGTATAGCTAAATTTTGTGCATCAGAAAATAATGAACGTCTTCTAGTTGTTGGATGCAGCCTTATACATTCTATGAGGCCAAACTTCCTGATTTGTTTTAAATGTCTATAATCTCTATTTTCTGTCTGCCTGCTATAGCAGTTCTTTCTTTCTACCATCTTCTTTTCTACCCTTACTTTTTATTTCTATAATGATGCTTTTTCTTTGATTCATTTTCTTCTGTCACTCCTTCCATTAGTGTCACCTTGCTTTCTATATTCTTTCAACACCACTCTCCTTTAGAAATTATACTATTCCTTTCCACTGTTTCATTGGTTATTTACATATTTTAACACATTCTGAAATTAGTATTTTCTCTTTCTCATAAACACTGCTTTGATCATAACTTGATTTAGTACATTAATTCATTTTAAAACTAATCAATCCTTCCTATATCACACAGTATTGTTACCCAGTAACTTAGTTCCAATTAGTTTCTTAATATCCTTCATGCTTTCAATTATTGACCAAATAATTATTTTAAGCAGTTTATTTTAATTAATTTAAATTTACCCACATGTTTACCAATTTCTTTATACTTCATTTATATTTGCACCCCACTTCTTCCTTTTAGGATCAAATTCTTTCTCCCTAAACGGCCATCTTCAGTAGTTAATTTGCAAGGGTCTTTCTTAGTTTTTATTTGTCTTAAAAGGTCTTTATCTCCACGGTCTCTGTGGTTAGTTTACCTGACAACAGAATCCTCAGGTATCAGTTATTTTCTCTGGGTTCGTTGAAGATTTATTCTTTGTCAGCTGTCATTTATTTTCCCCCTGTGGAAAACTCTATGGGAAAGTTTTATGTTTATTTTCACTCAATGCTTTTTAAGTTCCTCACCTTGTTTCTTTATCATTTTATTGCTTTAACACAATATGTCTTAAGTGTGGTTTTATTTTTCTAGTGGCAATGTGCTTCTGGAATATGAAGAACTACATCTTTCATGCATTCTGGAACAATATTATCCTTTATAACTTAGATATTGCCATTTTTACCTTCTTTTAATTTTCTCCTTCTAGAACACCCATTACAAAAAGGATGCCTTTCTGTCCTCCAAGTATTGTAACTTCCCTTTATATTTTTTTACCTCATTATTTCTCTGATATGTAAACTTTAATTAAAGGGATTCATCTTGAACTTCACAGTAACTCTTCAGTATTGAATTTCTGTTTTGGGTAAACTAAATTGTTATTTTAAACCTCAATAACTATAATATCCATTTCTAGATGTTCTCCTTTATTCTTTATAAAATCTGCATTCTTTTGCCTTGGGATTTGTTTCCTTTTCTCTTGTTTTCAATCCTCTCTTTAGTTCTTTAGTCATTTTTTGGAAATATTTTTTATAGTCCCCCTCAAATTGCTTTACTAACCCATGAGCTTGTGTTTCTAATTCTTTTATTGTACCTTCTAACCCTCACTGATAATGAGAGGTTTCTTAGATGGCTTTGTAGTTTTGGATTTCGTATTTATCTTCAGCAGCACTAATCTGTAAAAATCCTTTGCATGTTGCAGGCTTGCCCTTCAGAATTGTTTTACATGTGTAGCTGCATGATACCATAGACATTTGTAAACATTAAACATAACTTGCTTTGACGGGGTCTGAAAATATATGGATTTTGTAAATTCAAATGAGACTCAGGACTTTGTTTATACATTCTCACCTAAATCCAGGTGAAGACAGGTATGCTTCCTTGAAATACTCCTGAAATGATAACATTTTTTTAAAACAAATTATATTTACTCTAAGAAGCCTGTATTAAGGCAGGATTATTTATTTTAACTCTATATTGGGGCTCATTTCCTAACCCTGCATGGACACTAAACCCAGGCCCTTAAGTTACAGAGGCTAGCAGACTTCCACCACATGCCAAGGGTAATTATTTACATCAGAACATGAGATTACTTCTCTGATGCTTTAGTTCTGTGTTTTGATTCCTCCAGATTTCTCTTTCTTCCTTTGAGCTCAGTAATGCATTAAAAAATAGATTTGCATTAAAACAGATTTGTCATGGTATACCCATAATTTATTGATGACATTAGAGGGAGGCTTTTCAGGTTATCAAATACATCCATATTAGCAGGTGGTGTGGAAGTTATAAACTGAGGTTTAAATATTTTTCTCATTAGAACAGGGATACGTGATCATTGTTGAAATTACGCAAGATTCAAATATGTGTAAAAGAAAATAAAATCCCAGGGAACATGAAGAAGATGACTTAAAACAACTCAGTAATTTCTTTTTGTCTCCCTCCTCTCCTTTATATATGTTTGCATGAATTACTTTGTTCAGTAAAATTTCATTACTCATTTTCTACCTTATAGATATAGACCATTGTGTCTTTGTGGCTTTAACTTTCCCTTAACTTGACTAAACTTTTCCCTGACTTTAGTCCCATGATCTCTCTTACCCTGGTCCTTACAGAATCCAGATGGGACATGTTCCACCCGGCCTTAACAGAAAACTCAGGCGAGAGAACACCATGTGATGAACCCACCCCACAGCTTGACCTCCCCTCAGTGTCTGCGAGCATTTTTCTACTAGCCCACCAGTCTCTAAAAACCCTCTTGCCGTTTAGTTCAAGGAAGTTGAGTTCAGATTTTTTTCTTCTCTCTTTCTGAATGCAATAGCCTGTTTCCTTCCATGCAGTAACTTTTGAAAAACTATCTCTTTACCAAGTCTGAATTTGAAATTTTTTCTTGCTCACAAGCATGGTATTAAGACTTACGACATTGTATAATAATATGAGTATATGCATAGCTTATATACTCATTACCAATGGACATTTGTTCCTAGATTTTTTTGTAAGTATAAATCTCTCTGTGGTGAACATCTTTATGCATACATAATTTTGTGCTACTTTAGTTATTTTCTAAATAGTAATACCTAGGTTTGGAGTAAATTGATCAAAATTTTAAAGTTTTTTAAATACTTACTTTCAAATTGCTGTAAAGAGATATTGTGCTACTTAATTTTCCTTGTAGGACATTGCATGTTTCAGGAAACACTCTCATCAAGAGCAGGCATTACTGGTCTCCCTTTCATTTTTGCCAATATGGTAGGTTACATAAAGTTGTCATTTTTTTGATTTAACTTTATTGTTCTTGAGCATTTTCCATATTTTAATTTAGCAATTCCACTTTTACACTTATTCAAATATATAATCAAGAACCTGGAAAATGATTTATTTTCAGCATGGGAAATTGGAAATGAACTGTATGTTCAACCAGAAGTGATCTATTACTTAAATTGTATTTTCTCCCATTTGATAGAGCACTGAATAATTGAAAAGAAAAGCTGGTGAAAATGAAGAAAATGATAAATAGTTCTCCATATATTGTTGTGTGATTCAAAGTAGGCTAAAAACCAGTATTACAATATAATTCTGTTTTCTTTAAAAGTAATGACATAATGGGTGCAAAGACTGAACGTTAGTATATAGAATGATGATTAACGATAATCATGAGTTGGAGAGAGAAAAAGCAGAAAGTAAGCTTTTTCCTCTGTGCTTTTCTGTATACCTATTTTTTTCCAAAATAAATTTTTAATAGGTTTGCAACCAGTAAAATATTGCTTAATGGTTTTAATCCAAGTAGCATTTAGAGATACTTTACCATATGGCAATGGAATCAATCAGTGTTTTACCAAACGCCCTAGGAAATGTTTTATTCAGCTGAATACTGTCAAATGCTGAGTGCGGAATCAGTAGGAGCATGTAATGACCTCCCAGTCAGATCAGTTTGGTAAGAATGATATTTACTGAGAAAGCTTAACTTTATTTATTAATATTTGCAGACGTGTTTTTACATCATTGTTCTTAAATACTACTGATTTATTTTTCTTCTCTCAAGGAAAAGAATATCATTCCCAGATAAAATTAATTTTGAGAGTGCATTGGGTTTTATAGAAATTATATAAAGGAAATAGCCCCTCCCATGTGAAAGAGTGTGAGAGAAAAGAAGAGCAGGAAAGGGGGAAAGAGGAACAGAGGAGAGAGAGGGTGAGAAAGAAGGAAGCAGCGACTGCACCTGGAATGGACGGGAGACACGGGGAGGGGAAGGAAGCGGGTGGGCCCGTGTGTTTAGTGTCCGTTCAGACAAAAAGGCAATGTTGTGATTTTTGCTGATGTTCAAAGTATGTAAGTTTAGTTTAACATAAGACTTTCTTTAATTAGCACAAAATAACAACAACAAACACAGAAACCTGTAAACTCCCAGAATGGACATTAGGCATGAAGATTTATGACAAGATAATTTCCTAGTTGATTACATTTGACAGGTAATAGATGTTAAAAGAAAGTTAACAACAAAATAATGAATTGAGAAGTCAGGTGAGTTAGCCACTTTGGCAGACCTTGATCTGATCTCATAAACTGATGAGACTGACATCATCATTTGGGTCTTGAGAAATTTGTGTGGCTTGGAAAATCTATCAGAGAGGGGAACAATTTATACATAACCAGTATATGTTGATTAGAATTTTGTTAACTTTTATTTGTAAAAATAAAATATTTCTTTTATCAACAGAGTACCCACCAAGTCAGCAGGTTAATAAAAATGGTCCCAGATAATTGTGGTAGTTTGAAGCTGTATGTATCCCAGAAAATCAGATTCTTAATCTAATCCATTCCTGTGGGTGTGAACCCATTGCAAGTAGGACCTTTTGATGAGATTACCTCAGTTAAGAAAGTGTGGCCCACCTCAATCAGGATAGGTTTTAATTGTATTACTGGAGTCCTTTATAAATGGAATCAAATTCAGACACAGAGAGAGAAACCACAGAAAGCCCAAAGCTGAACATCAATGGTGCCCAGAAGAGAAGAGAGAGACCAAAAGATGCCACTATTTGCCTTGCAAGCTAAGGACCAAGGATCCCAGCAGTCAGCCCCAGAATGCCACAGTTTTCAGGAAGAAAGCGTCACCTTGATGATGCCTTAATTTGGATTTTTTTCTCATCCTCAAAAAATAAGCAAATAAATTCCCATTGATTATCCTAAACCATTTCATGGTATTTGCTTGAGCAGCCTAGGAAATTAAAGCAATAATGCAGAGAGGATTTCAGCTTTTCACTTTCAACTCTGCTAATTCCATAAAGAATTAAAACATTATGCAGTATTGGTAGAGATATATAAAGTCCATGAACACTATGCTTACATAGATCAGACACTTCGGTTATACACACTTAGATGGGCACACTGGATGGGCCTCCTTAGATTCCCTTGGGATTTCCAGCTTACGTCTCAGCTGCCTGCTCCCCATCAGCCACTGTCCCAAAACAACCAACCCTGTCTGACCACAGCTTCCAGACCAGCTCCTTGCCAGACAGAACCCTCACCTGTGCAGCCCTACCTAGGCAGATGGACCAGCTCCATGCACCCAGGACCTGGCATCTCCCACCATGTTGAGAGTGAGCTGACACAGCACATCACAAGGGGAGCAGTGGAATTTTCTGACACATGATTTCTTCGAGCAGTCCATTCAGAGCTGCCTCCCATGGCTGGCATGTCTTAGATTATACTGATTAGGTTCTAATGATGATTTGTAGTCAGGCTTGTGAGCATATGTTACAACAATAAGGGAAAGAATTATATCTCGAGGGAGCAAATAAATCTTTTCTCAAATTTGAGATTTGAAAATGAAAAATAAATTCAAAATCACATTTTCCGTAACATCCAGTTTACAATATTAGATGCCTAAAAAGCCAGATACGTTTTATGCTTCTCAAGTCATACTAATTTAAAATTGTTTCTCTAATTTAAAATCAGGGTCCTTATTCTCATAGTTAAGTTTACAGGTTGGAACATCTCCCAGTTTGTCTTTTCAAAGTAGCACTTTAATTTTGCCTGGTGAACAAAGGTAGTTTCTACTGTAACTGAAACAATATTATGGATTTGAATTTGCTCTATGTAATTTATGGAATGAGGATAACAGAATGGTAAAAGAATATATATGGATAACTCTTGTTAACTCTTCTCTAGGTATCTCTTTATTGCACTGAATTCAGCATTCTTCATTCATATAAGGCATAAAAAAACCTAAAAGACAAAAGTACTAAACAAAATCAGAGATCAAAAAAGAGACAATGAATGTAAGCAAGAAGATACAAAGAATCTGTTTTTGATTCACTCAACCCTGTGTCCAGTGAATACTTCATGGATTCAAGTGGCACGTGGCATAAGTAGTATAAATATTTATTTCTGGACAAAGGCTCAATATATGATTATGTATCTTTCCTCTTTTGTTCTTCAGGGGTGAGAGGAGTAGGACTGGTGCCCAGGGTGAGGCCTTTAACCATTGAAATTATGTGATAAAAATAAATAGAGGGACATAGAGAAGTTTTCACAGTGTGATGCTACTGAAAACAGTTTTGACATCTGATTTTTGTAAAATGTCATGCAGATACCTTGTAAAGATAAGAAAAATTATATCTAAATGAATTATCAGGAGGGGCTGAAATACATATTTTCTCTATTTTGTCCATTATTCAAATCTACAGTTCCTAAAATTTTTATAGCAAGCATATCTCACTCATGCCATTAAGTATTTTAATTTCTTTAAGTATGACCCACGGGGATGCAATTCTCCCTTTCCTTGGTGCCAATAGACACATTGAAGTCCCCAGTAACAATTAGATCTGCAATGGGGTATGTAGAATAAATGTTAAAATATCATAGAAAGAAAGCAGTGCATTCAAGCATTCCCATAAAAATTGGCAGGGGAATATATCAGTTGAGAAAAATCATGCACAGCTTGCCAGGGAACTAGTTTAAAAATTGGCAGGAAAAAAATCATATAAGCCAGGCAGTTCTATATCATTCATTTCCAGTATTTCTTCCAAAGCTTTTCTTTCCTTCTGCTGACCAGATAGATAAAAGGCCCATAAGAACAAATATAAGGGAAGGCATATAACATCACAATTGCAGGAGGATATAAATGTCCTAAATTCCATGTGTCATAAACCTTAACAACCTCAACGACCTCTAGAAAATCAATAAAAATTGTGTTCCTGTCCACAGCTCCAGCCTGCTGTCTTCCTGAATAGGACTTTTAGAAATTTTGGAATAAATTCAAGAAAGTCTTGTTTATGGAAATAACGTATTCATTGTCTTTAATGGCCTTAACTTCCCACTTAGTTTCAAATATGGCTGTCAAGTTTGTCTGTATCAGGGTGGAGACTGTCCATTGCACTCCTGGTGGTTGTTAGGATATTTGATACAAACAATCAGCAGAGCCTACTTAGCAGTGGGCTTTTATGAAGCTGGGCCAAACAAATGCACAAAGATTATCGTTGGAGAGAAACAAGATAACGTACAATGTTGCCAGGTCTGGAAGAGAGGGAAAAGGAAAAAGGAAGACAGAATTGGTGAGAATAATCTATTTGTAAAGGGTTTGGAATGTTAGCACCCACTTCCCTAATCTGAAGTGTGGGTGAAAGAGGTGGGATTTAGGTAGGTGGTGGAAAAGAAAAAGATAGTAATTATTGACTAAAATACTATAATGAACATGAGAGAATGTTTGAGATGGGAGGTTGAGAAAAGTCAGGAGACATAAAAAGAAAAACAAAAGCCTCAATCCTGAAGGTTGATCAGTTAACCCTTCCAAGAGAACCTTCTCCCAAGGAAGGTGAAGTCTTCCCCTAGAGGGTCAGGAAAGAGATTTTAGGCAGCAAACCAATTTTTAAAAATTCTAAGTAATATTTCATTGAATTATAAAATAAAAAAGGAAAAGTACAGAAATTATAATTATTCTCCTCTATGAGCTTTCACAACATGAATTACACAATACTTAATCAGATAAAGGAATGGAAATTATTAGCACCCCAGAAACTTCCCTTGTATCTCTGTTCCCATCAATAATGTCCCACTGTTTCCCAAGATAACCACTATCTATCCTGGCTTGTTTTCCACGGGTCAGATTTACCTCTTTTTAACTTTATATAAATGGAATAACACAATGTAGGAACTCTTTTGCCTAAAATTATGTTAGAGAGATTTGTCTCTATTATTGGATACAGCAGTAGTTTGGATATTGTTGCTACAGAATATTCCATGGTCTGTATACATATTCCATAATTTATACATTCTACTATTGTTACTTATTTGGGATTTTTCCCAGTTTTTAGTTTGACTGAATAGAGTTGCTCCGAACATTTACCTATATGTATGATTTTTGCAAAGGTCCTGTTATGTATGAAGCTAGGATACATATTTTTGGCTTTTACAAAACCGTGAAATATTTTTCCAAAGGGGTTGTGATGATTTGCACTCTGACTAATTAGGGGCTTCCAGAATAATAATATCTAATATCCAATGGATCCCATGCTTTTTTCTCTAAGTGAACATTTGCATGTTAGTCTCACAACTTGCCAAAGAGCTCCTTAAAGGCAGGTGCTGTATTTTCGATATCTTAATCCTTATAAACAGTAATCCTTGCAAACTGGCAGATAGTTAGCATATAATATCTAACACACTAGCATGTAACAGGTGCTCAAGAGATGCGTGTTAGATTAATAATGCACTGGATGGTACAAAGAACCATCCCTGCCCTCAGAAGGTTTACATTCCTTCATACAAAAAATAGTATCATCAGAACATCTTAGGAAAAATATTGCTCAGACATATTTGATGTTAACAGCTATTTTTATAATTAGAATATATTATAAATATAGAATAGAATATATAAATATAAATATTTATAGAATATATAAACATTTATAGAATATATACATATATAGAATATATAAATATATAATAGAATATATAAATATTCTAATATTCTTAGAATTCTTAATTCTTACTTCTAAGAATTCCCAAATAGAATATATAAATATAAATATTTATAGAATATATAAATATAAATATTTATAGAATATATAAATATTTATAGAATATATAAATATATAATAGAATATATAAATATAAATATTTATAGAATATATAAATTTTCTAATATTCTTAGAATTCTCAATTCTAAGAATTCCCAAACTAGACCTGTTGCTTGGTAAACATTCTAAGTTGCCTTATTAGTAAATATTTTTTAGAAGCTAATATTTATAATGTTTTACTATATATCAATCATTCTGATAAGAGGTTTGCAAATATAGTTTCATTTAATCATCTAGAAAATGATATTAAGTAGTTATTTTTATTATTCTTATTTTTAAAAAGAGAGAGCACTGTTAAAAAGTAGTAGCATGGAGATTTGAAGTTAGTAATTGTGATTAACATCTTAAATATATTGAACTTGCCTTACCTAAGTACATTATTTAAACAAGAGTAAATTCTTATTTTTTCAATAATACTTATTATAATAATAATCAATTAAACTACAAACTTGAAAAAAAAGCAATTCAAACCAAGCCTTAAAATTTCAACATGAACATTTTTTATTATTTTTTTAAAACTTTATCAAAAAATTAAAAAAAACCTTTCAAACAAAGCAAAACAAAGGAATAAGAAAAAAAATCCTAAAATAACTGCTTTGCTTCCAATATTTTCCTACCTACCCCAAGAAAATTAATGAATCATAGTCGTTCCTAAGCATTCCCGTATCGATAAGATTACCCTCAATACCAACATGAATATTTCTAAGATTATCTAATGATCTGGAGAGAGAGGCATTCTATGTATTCAGATATTTTTCTACAAGCTACTTTTTTCCCCAGATTAAATAAAGTGCTTAAATGAGTCCCTATTTATTGAGTTACGTATTAGCAGGTTGATAATTAAATATTTTTATTGTATTGCTGGAGTTAGAGTCACATAAAAATTCTGACGATGTTTACTCTAAGCCATCTGTTGTTGGGAAAATTGTTGCAAGTATAATTTATGTAATTTGAAAAAAAAACACATCACATTTAAATAGCTACAGGTATACACATGTTGAAATAGAAAGGATTTTTTCCTTGGTGGTTGTTGCTTTATTTGTTATAGTGTCTATTTTTGCAGTGAGAATATGGTTCCAGAAGTACTTAGCTTAACAAGAATTATTAGATCAGGATACTTTCCTCTATATATGAAATTTAATCACTTCAGAAAATCATAAGTTATTTGTTACAAATGGGAAATTTTATAGTTTTTCTTCCTTTCCATGAGTAGCATAGCAACCAGTTAATAATTAGGCTCTGTATACAAATGTCATCTCAGGCATATAATGGGATGAAATTTCTATCTTATACAAGACATGGCATATTTAATAAAAATCTCTAGTATATTGTGTTTTTTGAGGGGAAAGGCCCATAATTCTAAGAGTACTTAGATCCTTTCATATAATTCTGGTAATAGCCATTTATAATCCAGAGTCACAATGAAGAAAACTGTTCTCTAGTCTCCAAAAATGAAATAAGTTAACATTCCCTGCTGCATTTAGAACCCTTTCTAGGGATTTATTTTATGAACTTAAAGTACTTTTCTACCTCTGAGTTGTAGGTTATAGACTTTGCATGAGTCTATCACTTATTCACACTTACTTTAAATTGGCAAACACTCCCTTAACTAAGTATAGGTTATTCATTTTTAATAAAAATCAACTATTTTACAAGTCATTCTGCTGCCAGATCAAGAGCACACAGAGACATAAAAGGTGAAGTCCCTGCCTCCAAAGGGCTTACATTTTAGTGGTTGCAAAACATGGTATAAAAAGACAAAGAAAAATATCTGTGTGACAAGCAAAATGTGCACTAACATGATAGCAAATAAAATAGGAACAAATTCCCTGATTAAGGTATGTAAAATATGTTATGGGAGCTCAGAGGAGAAACAATCTTACTTACCTCTAGAGATCAGAGAAGAGTTTATGAAGATAACGTAAAGGTGATGGATTCACAGGAACACTTACTCTCCATCAGAGAAATTCTACCAAAATAAACTAAAACTTAAAGGAATCTCCTTCAAGTTACTTTCTTAATTTTAGAGTAATTGAGGATCAATGTCATGAAAACAGGAAACCATCTAATTCTATAATTTTCTATAAGTTTCAAGTTGTCATTAAATCCATGCTATGGATTAATAATAGCACAGACAGGCTTTAGTTTCTAGGGATGAGTGATGCTTCACCATATCAATTATTATAAAAATCACAGTGGTACATCTAATGTTTAAAAACCTGGATCAGCAGTTGCTTCCAGTTTGAAAATATTTTAGAATACAAAAGAAGTTGAGTAGCGATGGAGTCTACCAGGTCTCCTCTCTTTCCAAACTACAGATCCTATAACAGATCTCCTAAGAAACAAGAAAATAATTCATCAAGTTAATGAAATCCCCTCTTATTTTTTTTGCCTCATGTTATTCAGCAGCATTTCACACAGAAGTGAACTTGGAGAGCTAGTTAAGGAATACCCTCAACATATTTATATAAATGCCTGGAAAAGATACTTAGGTAATATTAGTTTCTACCCTCAAAGCATCTGGTGCAACATATTCATACTTACTTATCTTTTAATCTCATTAAGATTTGACTGCAGAATCTCTTGAGGAGCTTACAGAATAGTTAGGCCCTAACCCACACACTCTGAGTTTGAAGATTTAGGGCAAGAGCTTCAGACCCACTTTCACTAACATACAAACCTACTCTTAGATGCTGTATGACGTGATCACATTTTATATTTTACATTTGAATGACTTCCCATTAAGCCCTTCTTCTCAGATGTTATGATTTAGGAATCCTGAAAGGTATACAACAAACACTTAGTCCATTGCTTTGTACTGCCTTTGACTAAATGATATTGATATGATTCTGAAAGGACCCAAAACCAACAGTTGAGATGTATAATCATGAAATTATATGTAACTAACAACATGGTCCTAAAACATAGCTATCAAAAACTTAATGAATGGGATTTATATATTACACATGTTTTTATGATCTGTTTTGTTCATGATGTTGCATGTCATTTTTTAATCACAGGATTTAAGAATTAAAGCATATTTTGTCATAGTCATACACAATTTAAGAAAGATTCAATTCCTTATTACTGGTTTGTTACCTTTTCAATATCTTCTTGCCATTAAATATAAGAAACTTTTCCTATGAATCTACTTGCAAATAATCTTTCTGATATTCCTTAAGTAGAAGTACCCCATCAACTGTTTGAACAAGTCAGTAGATTTTAAGATGATTTGCCAAATATCCTTTGCAGACATTACAGTGATTTCCACTTTTCCACTGAAAATAATGTAGTACTGTGTGCAGTTTCTCATTTCAATTATCAATTATGTAAATAATCTGAAATGTATCATTCTCTTTATCTTTGATACTTGATTGGCTTAAAAATATTATTGCTTTAGTGAGTTGTGAAGTTATTAATAAGATTAGATATTTTTCAAAGGTTGGGTAATTTTTGGGTGAATTTACATTTGTGTCCATTGACTATTTTTACGGTGGTGTTCATTCTTTCTTCACTGACCTGTAATGCATTAAGATGTAATATATATGGTAACCAACACTCTGTCATATATGTTCAATTATTTTTCCATCTGTTTTTCCACACAGTTTTGCATACGTGCATATTTAAAGACAAAATTCACAATATGTTTTCGTCTTTGAGACTTGATAACTTTGTTCTGAAAAGCTATGTCTTAAAGAAGAATTGCATGGTTTTAACCTCATTTGCTCCATCTATAACATTTGTACAGAAACAGTTGTCAAATTTCTACCTTAAAGCCTGGAATTTATTTATTTATTTTAATTTAATTTTATTTTTTTTATCATCATTACTGTTAAGACATTACAAGAGATTTTTGGCAAGTTCATTGTCAACTAACTTGTTGGCTCTTTTATTTTCAGGCCACTGTTGTCACTTAAAGAAGTTCTTTGTATGTTCTGACTAGGAGAATATGGTGAATTTGGAAATGTCACCAAAAACACACAGGTTTTAGTTTTATCAGAACTGTAAAGATGCATCTATAATGCAGCCTTGAATCACATCATAGCATATGAACCAAAGTTCTGGGGACTTGAAGATGCACGTTACAGAAAAAGCAGCACTATGTGTCTTTGGAAGGTGCCTTCAGTTTGAATTTCATGACACTCTGCCTTTGCATTTATCGGCTTCTCCAAGCCTTACAGCAACTAAGAATCCAGATGCTCCCAGCTGGGTCTGTGAAAGTTGGGGATTAGAACAGGCTCGCAGCAGGACACTTGCTTTCTTTTCTCTTAGTATCTGTGATGCAGAAGGAGCTGTCCTCAAGGGAGACCCAAAGAGGTCATCTGGATCAGCACAGAAGTGGATTTAAAACCACTGGTGCTGGTACTCAAGGAATAAAGCACTGTATTTGAAAGCTGTATGACTTGCTCCAGTTTTGGTGTCAATGTCATTCTTCTTAATGGAAGTGACTCACACTGAAAAAGGCATCTTTAAATAAACCAGGTGCTGAATCTAACAATGCTAAAAACTGCTGTCTCCCCTTCCTCTGTTTGCCCTTATATGCCTTCTGATTACTTTTTTCCCTTAAATGATCATTCTTTTTTATGATTATTATTTTTAATGTCATGAAAATTTCTTCAGTTTTCAAGCACTTAATATCAGTTGTTGCTTTTAAAGATATAGAAATGTTAATATGTTGAAATTTATGGAGCAATCACATTTTAAAATGAATTATGTATACAGTTTATTCTGATAGATTTAAATAATTCAGTATATAATGTGCAGGTTATCATCTTTACATATCATTTTTTAATTTGTTAGATTAATTTTTATGATGACTAAATTCAAGCTCCAGTTTTACCCCCCACCACCTACCCCCAAAATATCCTCAATTAAAGTTTAAGGTCTTGAAAGGGAAGAGCCAAGGGGGGGTCAGAGTTTTCCAGACCAAAGAGTAGAAAAAGCACCAGGTTAACAAGGCAGATCTGGCAGGTAGGCTCTGCTCTGTCCTCAAACTGTCCTATGACCTGAGCACTGAACCTCTGGAGCCAATGAAACAAAGCAGCAGAATCAGCCTGAACATCCTAACATTTCTAAAATAGATACGATCGTCTTAGGAGAAGGGGCTGACTTTTCCAGAACATACAGGGAATTGCTTAGTGCCAGTAAGTTATTCTATTTGCCTATATTCTGATGCAGATATAGATAGAAAGTTTCAATTTCATGACTCCAATAAGTTTTCCATAAGAGAAAACATTGGCATAAATCTTGATTCCATGATTTCCTCATTATTGTCACATTTTTATCACATTTTTTCCGTTATTGTATAATTTTCTCTTAACATAAAATTCTCTAAATCTGGAAAACCATCCTCTGAGGAAGTAGAACCAGGCACACTCCCAGCTTCAATCTGGACCTAGGATTTTCCTTATCTGCTCCTTTTGATCAAAATGTGCCTCCTTTGTCATTTTTCAACTTACTTATGGTCCAATACAATTTTCAATTTAAAAAAAATCAAGTTTTTACCTACTGGTAATAAATCCATTTAAGATACATTTTAACCAGTTTTCACACGTTTTCACATGAAGAGTTTCTAAAGGAAGTTCCCTCACTTAGTGAGGCTATTTGGAAACAGCAGGCTCTTTACAAACCCCATTAAACTACAGCAGCAGCCACACATGCTCTAAGAACAGAATCTTGGTTTACCCTGTAGGCACTGACAAGACTCAAAGAAGAGGGGCTAGTTTAGCTAAATCCACATTTAACTAAACCTTTTATAAAAGGAAGAAGGTATTTTAACAATCACCGACTAGATTACCACCACATTGCAATTCCTGGAAGTGATATCTGAAATGGGCAAAGTGCCCTTTTCCTTGCCCCAAAGCAGACATAACATATATTCAGCAGGAAGGTTGGCTTGTAGGGAAAATGTGGACATCCTTCTTTTTTTTCTGTTCTTTAGGTGTTTAACTGGGCTCTATGTTTTTTTCCAGTTTGATAAAGGTGTCATTATGCAAAATACCAGAAATGGATTGGCTTTTATAAGGGGGATTTGTTAGGTTACAAATTTACAGTTCAAAGGCCATAAAAGTGTCCAAACTAAGGTATCAACAACAGGAACTGTCACTAAAGAAAGGCCAATCACTTCCAGAACACCTCTGTCAGCTGGGAAGGCACGTGGCTGGCATCTGCTGGTCCTTTGCTCCTGGGTTCTGGTTTCAAAATGGCTTTCTCCAAAATGTCTCTGGGCTTCTGTCTCTCTTAGTTTCCCTCAGCTCCCTTCTTGGTTCTCCTGGGGCGCTTCTCTCAAAGAATCTGGGAGTCCTCTCTTGGCTTCTCCAGGACAAACTCTGGACTTCATCTGTTAACTCAGCATCTCCAAACTTCCCTCTGTCTGCATCTCTTAGCATCTCCAAGTGTCTGGGTCTACGAGAGCTCTTAGCTTCTCCCTGGCTCAATCTCTGGATTACAGATCTTAGCTTCTCTCCAAAATGTCTCTCTCAGCTTCTCTGAATGCCTTCTGTCTGTGAGCTCCCTTAAAGGAGCCCAGTGAACCAATCAAGACCCACCCTGAATCGGCGGGGTACACACCTCCATGGAAATAATTTAATTAATAGGTCTCACCCACAGTTCGGTGAGTCACATCTTCATGGAAACATTCAATCAAAAGTTCTCACTCCACAAGATTGGATTAAAAGATCATGGCTCTTCTGGGGTCCATAACAGCTTGAAACCATCAGTTTTCTACAATGAACTTGGGAGTTTCATGTATCAGTTGCAAAGGTGACTTGAAGACATATCTATTGCTTCCTCTTCTCAGAAAGGTTTCAGGAGGCACTTGGACACATTTTATACCAGACTTGGGAGACTTGGGTGACAAATTCTGGGGATGATCACTGTGTCATGTTGCCACATATGGGTGAGAAGCACCAAAGTACAGTTTAAGCACAGAGGAAAGGATAAGAGCAGACATTTGCCCAGTTTCTTTCCTAAGTTTAAAACCAATATAACTTGGCAAAAACCAGTTTACTAAGGATCTTCCCAGAGTTTAGAAACAAAACCTGTGATAGATGAATTATGAATTCCAATGTGGACATGTTTATGATCTCAATCAACATTCCTGTGGGTTTGAACCACTGTAAATATGACCTCTTGAAGATGTCATTTTTGGTTAAGGTGTGGCCCAACTGAATGACATTAGGTCTTGATCTGGATTACTGGAGGCTTTATAAAGAGAAAGAAACCACAGCCAGACCAAACAAAAGCCATGGGTAGGATCCAGAAGTCAACAGAAACAGAAGAGAAAGAGAGAACACTGGCATGAGATGGGAGGCAGGGGTACAAGCTAAGGAACCCAAAGGACTACTGGCAGACACCACCAGACTGTTACAGACCTTGGGAGAAAGGATTGCCTTGCTGATAACTTCAGTTTGGGACTTAGCCTCAAAACCATGAGCCATTAAATTCCCATTGTTTAAGCCAACCCACTGTATGATATTTATCATAGCAGCCTGACAAACAAAGACAAAACCCACTTAAATATTTTTTGTTGTTCTTTTTTTCTTTTGAATCTTGTCTTAACTTTTCTCTTTCCAAAATTGGTTAAATTCAGTTTTTAGGCATTCTTAGCTTTTCTGATCTGATATCCTCTGATCTTCCGGTAAACTCATTCAAACAATCTGAAGAAATAAATGAAGAACATCCAAATGAGAACAAGCAAAGGCTATTTATGCAGGGCTTGCTATAGCAAAGGAGTCAGCCACCATCACTTGCATTTGGTAGTGACCCAGGCAGGCAGGGGACAATAAAATCTCTCTAGTGGAGAAAATGTGAAACTTCAGGTGTGTTCTGATTGGAGGCTGTTGGCGTGGGGATGCTGGACGCAGGCTGACTAGAAGTGGGCTTCCTATCTGAGGGGTTAGTGGAGCAGATTTGGCTCTCTCTGGTTGGTTCTAAATTGGAAGCCAGGACCAAAATTAGGGAAGCTGTCAGTTATTAAGTACTGACTGTTTTAAGTTGATTGCTCCAGACATAGTGATTTGGCTTTCTGGACTGAACTGCATGCTATTGTGGGTCAGAGTTCTTTTTACATACCTCAGCAAGAACAAATTCCCAAGAAATATGAATTTTCTTAAGTCTTTTGCTATAGCTTAGTGCCTTTAAAACATTATTGGAAATAGACTAGAACTAACACATGCATCAAGGAAGAAATAAAACAAAACAACTAAGCATCATCCTCTGACTACTTTCTTCTTGCCCCTAAATCCATGGGCATTATTATCAGTATTTTAAAAGGTAGAATCTTAGCAATAAATGCTCATGAGTGTATTCCTTACGTAAAGGCTCAGGAACATATAAATTGAAAGTTGAAGCAACTTTATATTTAAAATTTTTATGAGAAATGGAACTTGAAGGACTTTGTTTGCTCAAGACAATAGGGAGAAGGCCAAGAGTCTAACAAGCCTGGGGCAAGAGTGGATTTGTTTCTCCCTATCTGGGGCGTATGAGGCTTAATGCTAGTAAACTGTGACTTTATGTGGTTTCAATAATTACTTCTTGGGGGAAGGAAAAATCTATTCACCTTTTTCTGCTTTGATTTTACCTTCAGACCTTGGTTAGATCTAAAATTGAAGTCAAAAGGAAGGATGCCAGGGAACTTCTCTCTTAGGAGACATATCAGCTTCTGTCTCTTATCAGGGAAATCAGAATAGATAGAAACAAGCCAAAGACAATTAAGATTGCACAACATATCACTTGCCATGTTTTTGACTGGTTTATCTACTGAAACTTGGTAATGAGCTCTAAAATATTTGTGTGTGTGTGTGTGTGCATGCAAGTGTGTGTGTTTGGGGGAGGAGGTTTTATGTGTTTCCTAGCACTGTCCCACAGGAGACTTGAGAATCTGTATCATGCTCAATCAGAATTTGGAAAACACTAATCAGAGATACATATGACAAAACTAGTTTAAACACCAGGAACTCATTGTAGAGAAAATTAAAGGAAAGCTTGTGAAGCTTTAAAAATATTTACAGAACTTTTTAATTATGTTTGTCACATAAGCATTTCATGTGCCATGAATAAAATATTTATAAATCCTGATTTATTTTATTAGTCAGCCAGTTCCTCTCTCCCCACATCCCATCTGCTAGGATGGCCTGAGGGATAAGGGAAAGAATTGTGGCTGTCTTGGCAGGAGGCACAGGAGAATATAGTATAGAAAGGAAGAGTGAAAAGAAGGATGGAGGAAGAGTAAGCAAGCAAGGCTATATCAAAGAAATGAACTCCCTCTCCGGGCTGGATTGTCTTTAAGAGAAATACAAAATCAGAGGAGAATTTACATGGTATCCTATTTGGTACTCTAGGGAGAGACCACTTTGTCACAACTCCCTGAAATAACTTGGGGACCCAGCATCAGGTGGAGAGAGATTCTGAGTAGTCATCAGGCTCTTGCATTTGATGGGGTGGAAAAGCTCTGAAAGTTCCTCTGTGTCCTACCAAAGGGGCTGGAGGACTTGATTTGAAAGATAGCCAGAGGGGATCACTACCCTGGTAGACACAACTGACCTGGACGGCAAAGACTTCACAGCTAACCTTTAGAGCCAGTGCCAGGAGGAAGTCATTTCCAGAATCCAGGAATTATCAGCCCCAAGAAGGCGGAAGTGGAGCCAGCACAGCAAAGAGGGGCATTGTTCTCAGACTGACTCTGCAACAGGATGAACTGTCCAACAGAATGAAAAAGAATGAGCTGAGCATTTTTATGGCAATAGAATTGACTTCCTGGCAAAATCCTGAAAATAATTTAAAAATAAACCAACAGGAACTCATTTGAACTATGTGATGGGACACTATGCAGATATTAATCTGTATTAACTAATAAAAGGTCAGTTGCCAGATTTTAATTCATAGTTAAATATATGTGCATATGCAAATGAAGACAAGAATAATATATGCCAAAATACTTATGATGTTTATTGTTGGAAGACGGGAATAGATTTTCCCTTGGGGATTTTCTGTGTTTTTTCCCCTTGCATTAAGCATGTGTATTAGTCAGGTGAGGTAATGTTGTGCAACAAACAGCCCCAAATCTAAGTATCTTAATACAAAGACAGTTTATTCTCACTCATGCTAGGTGTATATTAGGATTGAGTAGCAGGGCCTTGCTCCTCACAGACCCTTGCTTCCAGAATATCTAAAACAGGAAAGTTGACATATGGAAATTGTTCATCCTGGCTCTTCCAGGCTTCATTTCCCATTGTATTAACCATGGCAAGTCACATGGTACTAAAAGTAAAAGGTTCCACCTTGAAGGAATGGCAGAACAGCACAAATCGCTACCTCACATCTGTTTATTGAAGGAATGGCAGAACAGCACAAATCACTACCTCACATCTGTTTATTTATAAAGAAACAGAAAATCAGATAATTAAAAAAGTATTGTATTTGTAAGAAGACTTTGCCCAGCCAAGTTCCCTGTAATGCCATAAAAAATCAAAAAAATCATAAATGTTACACAAAATATTAAAATACTTTCAAAGTAGCTATAGGTAAAAATAGAAAATCAAAATTACAATTGTGGAATACTTTAGAGGATTATATAGTTCCTTTTTCCTATTTCATGAGTTATATTCAATTTCATTTCTTCTTTATTGTTTTCATTGAAGTTATCCATGTTTTATGTTCACAAATACATTCTTAATTTGGATCTCTATTATGTGGCCTCAATATCTGTATGCCATCTTTTCTCTCATCATTTTGTTATTTTAATTTCTGTCTGCTTATTTAGAGGAATTTTCAAGTTTTTAGTCTACTAAAGTGTTAAGATTTTTTACATTATTAACTCTATATATTTACCATCTCCAGTGAGGATTTTCATCTAGTTCTTTGAAATTTTTCCCTCCATGTAACCATTATTTCCTTACCCAAATACTTTTTAACCTGGACTTTCAGTCTTTGCATTGCATCCAATGCACATATTTGTTCATCTTATTTTCCATTTGTAGTTTTTTTGGCCTTATTCCAAAGAGGGTATGCCTTCTTTTTTTCTATTGGGGAAATCAAATACTTGCTCAAGTTCTTTTATGACTGCTCAGATTAAATTACTTTTAGAGATGTGCTTTTCTTTCACTACTGAGGAAATGTTTCCTTTTGCTTTGTTGTGCAGTATTTTTTTCATACATCTCAAGATGTATTTCATTATATTTTCTAGTGAATAAATATCCAACTAGACCCTGGGTTTGTGACCCGACACTATGGCTAACCCAGGCCTCTCTTTATTTGCCATCTATGTTGTGGCTGAAACTCCTTCTGGGAGTTCTAGGTGAATAACTGGTTCTTGTTTGACAGACATTGCTGTGGTGTAGATCCATCCAACAATCTGGAGCTGCACCTTTGCTCTGACTCAGAGCCAATGAGAATTTATAAGCTTGAGCCTGAGCCCATAGTAAGGTATCCCTTCTCTCCTGTCAGTGGCTGGTTCCACAGGGTTTACTTAATGGTAAAATCCTCCCCCTGCTGCCACCCTGCTTCAGGTCTCATGCAAATGATTAGCCGTTCCTAACTTTGTGTTCTTGATTTTCTGTATGGCCACATCTTATAATGGCTTTTCAAAAGGAGCTCGTGGTTTAGGCAGGGCTCCAAAACACTCAAAACATAGTACCCCCATGGGCCGGTTTGGATGTATTATGTCCCTCAAAATGCCATGTTCTTTAATACAATCTTGTGGGGGCAGATGTGTTAGTGTTGATTGGGTTGGAATCCTTTGATTGAACATTTCTATGAAGATGTGACGCAATCAACTGTAGGTGAAGCGTTTGATTAAATTATTTCCATGGAGATATGGACCCCACCCATTCAGGATGGGTCTTGATTTAATCAATGGAGTCCTATAAAAGAACTCACAAACAGAAGGAGCTCAGAGCAGCTGGGAGAGACATTTTGGAGATGGCTGTTGAAAGCAGACTTTTGCTGACACTTTGGAGATGCTAGCCCAGAGTTTTGCTCTGGAGAAGCTAAGAGAGGACAAAACACCCCAAGAGCAACATTTTGAAGAATGCATAGGAGCTGAGAGAGGAGCTGGAACACAACCCAGGATCAGCAGACGCCAACCACATGCCTTCCCAACTAACAGCGGTTTCCTGGATGCCATTGGCCTTCCTTCAGTGAAGGTGTACTTGTGTTGATACCTTAATTTTGACATTCTCAATGCCTTCAGACTGTGAATTTGTAACCAAATAAGCCCCCTTTATAAAAGCCAATCCATTTCTGGTATTTTTGCATAATGGCAGCATTAGCCAACTGGAACACCCCATCACAGAGATGTTTGCAGATTTTGAAACTCTTATAATATGCCTGACTATATAAGAAGGAGAAAGTGTCTTCGTTTCTTCTCTCCATTAGTCAAAGCTTCTGTGATAATTGTTTTTAGAATATTATCTCTTTTTTGGAAATAATCTAAATGGCTACAGTTTTTCTCAGTGTCATGTAAAATTTTTTGTTTTCAGTGCATAAACTCTATTTAATGTGAGATTTGTACAACACAACTTTACTGACAGTCCATGACCAGCAACTTATACCATTTCTATAACAAGCCAAATTATTTTTAAGTTCACTATCTTTAATAAATATTTGGGAAAGAAATACCCATTCTTATATTAGGCTCAAAAGTTGGCATTCTGTATTGCTGGTTACGAATCATGAGATGAGACTTTTGATTGGTTTCATCCATGCACTCACACGTGTTCGGTTTACTTTCTCTACCCTGCTATCAATTTCTATTTTTAGAACTGAGTTGTACTATGTGTAAGATAGGAATCATATATCTTTTTAATTGTAACCATGTTTAGATGTTTCCCTACTGCCCTTTAACATTTGCTTAACCTTGACCACAGGCACATATTATTTAGGTTGGCAATTTATGGCTTTTTAAACATCCTCCATAATTATTTGTCTGCTAAAATGTTCTATTTCTTTTTAAGTTTGCTTTTCATTAATACACTGTTATGGATTGGATTTGGTCACCCCTCCCCCCCCAATATGTTCAAGTCCTAACCTCTGGTCTTGTGAATGTGACTTTATTTGGAAATAGTGTCTTTGAAGATGTGATGAGTTAAGATGAGGCCAACCCAAATCCAATATGGCCAGTGTCCTTATAAGAAGGAAGAATTGGACACAGACAGACACAGGGGAGAGAGCCTTGTGAAGACAGAGGCAGACGAATGTACAAGTCAAGGGATACTAATGAGTCCCAGCAAACACCGGAAGCTGAAATAGTCAAGGGGAGATTCTCTCGTACAGGTTTCAGATGGACAGTGGCTCTGTGACATCTTGGTTTTGGACTTTGGGCCTCCAGACCTGTGGGACAATAAATGTCTGTTGTTTTAAGCCACTGGGTCTGTGGTACTTTGTTATGCCACCCTAGGTAACTAAAATGGGATCCAGTAGGAAAAGTTGGCAAAATATGCAAGAGCAGAAGTGTAATATAAGCAGATAAATGGAAACAAAGATGGAATCAACATGAAATATTAGAGATTAAGAACACTGTAACAGAAATGAAGGATGACTTTAATGGACTCAGCAGTAAACTGGACACAGCTGAAGGACAAACATTGAGCTTGAAGATATGTCATTAGTAACAACCCAATATGAAATTCAAGTAGAGTAAGGAATGAGAGAAAAACAAAACCAGGACAGAACATCCAAGAAATGTGGCACAATTCCAAGAACTTTAATATGTGTTTAAATAAAATAACAGAAAGAGAAGACGGTAATAATGAATGAGAATGGCCCAAAATTAAGGGCAGATACCAAACCACAGATATGGGAAAGTCAGAGAACAACAAACAGGGTTAAAACAGACAAACAGAAAACTTCTTGACATATCATATTCAAACTACAGAAGACCAAAGATAAAGAGAAAATCTTGAAAGAAGCCAGAGCCTTGTCTATATAGGACAAAGGATAAGAACTACAGCAGACTTATCATCAAACACAAAGCAAGTGGGTAGAATGAAATATTTAAAATGTTGAAGAAAATACCCATCAACCTTAAATTCTATACACGGCAAAACTATCCTACAAAAGAAAGGAGAAATAAAGACTCTCTCAGACAAAAATATGAGGATGGTGGCCCCAAATTCTTCTCCTTAACCAATCAGCTCTCACTTTTATAAAGTTTGCAAATATTAATTACTATATATGGGATATATGAATAGTTTCTCTCTATCTTTCTCTCTGACTCTCTTTCTAATCTTCCTTTATTTATTCCTGCTAACCTGTCTGTCCATCTAGATTCCTAACTCTCTCTCCCTCTTCCCATCTCTCTAATTTCCAACGATTGCCTATTCCAGAGTGTTATAGAGGAAGGAAATCTCAGGAATTCTGAGACTGAAAGATGCATAAGATTTATTTGCGTTGCAGAATTCTATTACTTCCACCAGATCTTTATGGAACAGTGTAATATAAGAAAACCTGACTAACAAAAGGTGTCTTTTCTAATGCTCCTCTTGATTTAAAGCAATCACTAATGCAACTTTTATTCGGTTATTTAATCTTTTTGCATCTCAGGTCTATGTTCAAAGAAGGGCTTTAGATTACATCAAAGTTTCCTACATTGAATATCTAAATTCTAGGGTACTACTAATTATAGTTCAAGACAAATTTAAAAATCACAAATGGCCTAATAGGAATTAGTTATAACAACAACAATAATATAGATATAAATATGAATAATAATAAATATAACGTAAATAGCAGTAATATTATCACAAAGATTATTTACCTCTCTGTGACGGGGTGTTCCAGTTGACTAATGCTGCCATTATGCAAAATGCTAGAAATGGATTGGCTTTTATAAAGGGGGCTTATTCGGTTACAAATTCAGTCTGAAGGCCTTGAGAATGTCAAAATTAAGGTATCAACACAAGTACACCTTCACTGAAGGAATGTAATATAATATAAAAGAGCATTATGAGTTTTATGTAAAGTTGAAGGAATGGAGAGTTTGCATTACTATGTTCTTGCTTTATGAGGAAGTTGGCTCAGTCTCCATTCTGACACCTAATTTTTGGAGCCCAAGGTTAAAATTATCTCTGTCCTCTGCCCTCCACTCCCACCAGGCCTATCAAATCCGATGCCAGGCCACCAGATATTTGAGATTCACTCAGGACTAATGCATATTTTACTTTGGACTGGAAATATTTCAACTCATATTGGTAACATTGGCTGTCCCCCAAGGATTAGTTATAATCCAAAATATTTTTTCTTCATAAACTAAAAATATGAGTATTTTCTTTCAAACAGATGAGGGTTTTTTGGCAGAAAACATGTTTCAGAAAATTTCAGATCATCAGGGTCTAGGGAGAAAATTAATTGAAAATGTCTTTGTTAATAAATAAAGGAAGGGATCACCAGTAGACTGGAAAATCTATAACAAGGCTTGCATTCCCATATTCTAAGCCTCTAAAGTAGATTTTTATTTTAATGGTATATATAAATTATTTGTATTCTAAATATCTTCTGTACACTGAAAAAGCATAATTTTCCAACCATGTACTGTAATGTAATACTGAATCAGAGACAGAACCTCTGAATGACATAAAATTATTTTGCCAAATCAACTAACAGTTCATGACAGCTAAGATAAAATATAGCTTTCAAAATGTTCTTAATATTTGGGGATTTTCTGCAACATTCCATTCTCTTATTGGTTTTAGAACAGGACTCTATTGCATTCAGCAAGTAATATTTCTTTGTGAATTATTTTTGTCCTCCTATATGGAATGAAATGAATTTATGAATGAATTTCTTAATTGTGATATTTCTTAATTGTGTAAATTCATGCATTCAGAATTGGAATTCTGAACCTCTGTCTTCTCCCCATCAAAATCTCTGGTTTGAGTATAGCTGCCTGAAAATTCCTTTAATAGGGCAAAGTGTCTTATCCCATTACTAAGTTTAACTCACAAATCATAAGTCATACAGCAGAAATGCATTAGCAAATTGAATCATAATAAGCACAAATGACTGACATAAATCCCTTCTTTCTATCTACAGGTTTTGACCCAGGGATAATAGAATATCTTAAGATCCCTTGAACATCATATTATAGGGTCAAGTGTGTGGGGACTGGGGGCTTTTTGGCTACTGCCAATGTTCATTTCAGAATTTTCCCTCGAGGTAATCCTGAGTGTACAGACACTGCCTGATAAAGAAGGACGTACTCTCTACGTATATAAGAACTGCTAAAAGGAATAGATACTTGATTTTTATAATTCAGCGAAGGCAAATTCAGATGTCAATATTCAAATTTATTAAAGACCTGTATGGAATTCTTGAATGCTGAAATTTGAACAGAATTCAAGAAAGTTGATCAAAGCAAAATGGGAAGAATTCAAACTGGAAACCAGGATGCCCCTAATCTCAATCCTTTCCTACATACTACTGTTTATTTCCTTCAGCCATTCTCTTCAAATGAAATAAATAAATGACTGACTCCATTAATAAACATTCCCTATAATTAGGATAGTTTTCTGCTAACCATAGTACAAGACCATTGTGATCAAAGGCACTGGCTAAAATAAATAAATGCTATCCTTGGAACAGGGCATAGTTTTTCTTTAGTTAAATCTGCTGGAAAAAGGGCTTACTCAACTAACCAATTAATTATTAATATAGAAAATCTGCTTACTCAAGGGTATGTGTTATTGGAAATGGAAATTCAGACACATGCTCAGTAAACATATGAATAGCTCCTTAAATTGAGTAGTGCTAATATCACATTTTTAAATGTAGGCATGCTAAGTGCTGAATGGTTCAGGGCATGAAATCAATCTCATATGTCAACGACCTTAACTATTATGTCAGACACATTTACTTTCCAACACACAACAATCAAAAAGGCAGGTAAAATTGTTGGGAAAAGTCAGTACAGCATCTGCTTTGGGGAAAGACTCACTGTTTTTGTTAGTTCCACTTCCTATAGAGGCTGCCCATGATTTCAAGAATTCCAAGAATCTTAAGAAGAGCATTGATCATTGGGAAAAGAAGCAAAGACATCTTGATCTTATACACAAGAAGAGGCTCATTTCTTATTCTGTCATTAAATGACTTGTTTCGTCTCAATTTTGTTTAAAATGATAGCTTTGGAACTAAAAATACAAACATTTACTCATTCTACAAAATTGTAAATATTTTATTACTTAATACTTAAATAATTTTGCATTTATCTTTATCCTCAATTCTTTTTTACATCTATTTTATTCAACAACTTTCCACCACTTTCTCTGAGAATTTTTAATTCTCCATCAGCTACCATTCTTTATCCTGCCTTCCTAATAATAAGGACAGATTTTTTAACTACAAGATCAAACAAACATAAAAACAAACATGCAAACAACCAAACAAAACCAAGAGTTGCCAGAAGTTTGGAACATGACATCTGGATGATTCAGAAAACTATTATGATAGGGAGAATTTTGTAGCAGGAGCCCAGTTGTATTTGTTTTTACATGCCGAAGACAACTGTATTTTAAATTCATACTCTCCCTTTTTACAGGGAGTTCCCTCTCTGATGTCATCAATGTTCATATATGAACTGAACTGAAGGTCTTCCTGAACTTTCTATTCTTTTCCTTTGGTCTATGTGTATATTATATGTTGTTATGATTAATACTATTTTATCATACGATTTAAAATCACATAAAGCAAATATCCCATATTTAACATGTTTTAGATTGTATTGGCTATGTATTTTAATTTTTCTATTTTCATTTCCATTTAAATTATATAATCAGATTATTAATCCTCCCCTAAATTTGTTGGTGTTTTGATTGGGGAGAACTGACGTCTTTAAAATATTGAGTTTTCCAATCATTGGTGACAGGCTCTCTCTGTGTTTATTTAGTTCTTTAATATCTCTCAAGAATACATTATGAAGGTTTTTGTAGATGTTTTGCACATCCTTAGACAGATTTATTTTTGGGTACTTGACTTTTTTGTCATTACTATATTTAAGTTTCACTTTGAAATTTTTGCCACTAGTATACAAAACTACAATCAACTATATATATTAGTTTCCTACTACAAAATTCTTAAAAGTTTTCCTTTCTTTTTCTTGCCTTGATGTGATGGATAAGACACCTAGTAACAAACTGAATAGAATCTGAGATTGTGGGCAAAATATAATTATTGTGTTTCTCATCCCAAAGACAAGATTTTCAATGTTTTAACAAATACGTGCTGTATAGATACACTTAATCAGACAAAAAGATGATGCCTCCCATTGCTAATTTGCCCTGAGATTTTAAAAATAAATTAATATGGAATTTATCAAATATTTCCTCTTGCATCTACTGAGATGATCACATTTTTTCCTTTTAATTAATTAATGTGGTCAATTATATTAGTTAATGTTCAATTGTTAATCCAAGTTGTGTGATTCCTCAAGTAAATCAATGTGTTCATGATTTGTAACTTTGTGTATATAATTGATTTTGATTTGCTAATATACTGTGTAGGATATTTATGTCCATGAGTGAGTTTTGGTACTAAGGTTATGCTAGCATTTCAATATTTTTCAATATTAATGGAGTGATGTTCTCTCATTTTCTAATCTCCAGAAACTTTTCATTAAGTTCAATATTTGTCTGAGCTTCCTGAATGCTAAGACAAATCCCATACAAAGTGTTTGCTTAAACAATTAGAATTGATTGGTTTGTAGTTTTGAGGCTAGGCGAACTCAATAATCAATGCATCAGCAAGGCCATGCTTTCTCCCCAAAGTCTGTGGTGTTCTGGAGCTTGCAGCCAGTGGTCCTTGGGTCCTTGGCTTTTCTGTAACATGGCAATACACACGGAGGTGTCGGCTCTCTTCTCTTCCAGGTTCCATTGACTTCCAGCTTCTTCTTCTCCCTGTGGCTCTCTCTCATTATTGCTGAATTTCTTCTGCTTATAAAGGCCTCCAGTAATCTGCATTAAGGCTCAACCTTCTTCAGTTGGGCCAAACCTTAATTATAAATAATATCTTCAAAAAGTCCTATTTGCAATGGGTCCATACCCACAGGAATGGATTAAGATTAAGAACACGTTTTCTTTCTGGAGTACATAAATCAACCTCCCACAGAATTATTCCTTCATTAAATGTTTGATGTAACTTGCCTGTGAAACTATTTGAGTCTGGATTTTCTGGGAAAAAGGCTTATCACTGATTTAATTTATTGAATGGTTATAGGATTATTCAACTCTCCTAATTTTTCAGAGTCAGTATAGGCAAGTTATATTTTTTATGAATTTATGTTCCATTTAATTTTTAACTTTTTGGCATAAATTTGTATGTGGAATCCCATTATTTTAATTTCTACAGGAGCCAGAGTGATATCCTCCTTCTCATTTCTAATATTGACTATTTGAGACTTCCTGTTTTCTTGTTCAGTTACACAAATATTCATCAATTTCATTAGTCGTTTCAAAGAAAGTCTTGTTTGTTACTCCTCTCTCTTAGGTATTATAATTTCACTAGTGGCTATTTGTGTATTTATTATTGTTTCCTTCCATCTACATTCTTTGGTTTAGCTCTTTATCTTTTAGACTAGCCTTCCTCCTTTCCTCCCTCCCTTCCTTCTTCCTTCCTTCCTACCAATTTATATAATTTGAGGGAAAAATCAACTTATATAGGGGAAAAACTATATACAATAATCCACATCAGATTCAGTTTATTTTTGTACAATTCTATGTATACTTTGTGGTTAAATATTTATAACAGTAAAAATGCATATAGAGAAGTAAAAATACAAATTCATGTACCACTTACTTCTGGGGAGGAAGAAACAGAAGCATAATCGAAACTCTTAATGTGTTATTGTATTATTTGCTTGTGATTTTAAGTTTATAATATCATTATCTAAAGTTTGTTTTCTCTGAAAAAATCAAAATTAAAAATACTTTAAAAATTGAATTAAAATTTTATTTCAAAACTTTGTAGACATCATTCCACTCTTCTTCTATTCAGCATGCCACTGAGTTTAAAACTCATTGGATTCTCATCCATTTAAAAGTAAAACACTTCATTTTCTGTCCGTGGATGCAATTATATTTTCATGTCATTAACTTATAAGTTTGAAATTTTACCAGTAGGTGTGGACTGATTTCCATTCTTTATTCTCAGCATGCCATGGACTTTTCAACCTGAAAGTTCTGTGTGCCACTTTTTACGGAATGATGAGAAAATGATAGTGATGATGATGATTTCCACATTCTTTTTTTCTATTCTCCTGAACTGCTCACGGACAAATACTACATTTTCTGGATCTAGCATCTATGTCCAATTCTGTACTCATGTTTTATATCTTTTGATTATTTTACTCTAACATTAGTTTTTACTTTATCTTCCATATCACAAATTTGGTATTCAATTAAATCAGTTCCCTTATTTGATCCATTTAATTACTTTAAAATATATTGGCATCAGTAGTTTTAATTTACAAGAATATTTTCATCCTCTGTATTCCATTTCATCACATTATGTGTTCTTTGGACAAAAAGCCACAATACTTTAGAGTCTATCTGTGATTACTGATTAGAATTTGTTTTGTTTTCTTTTTTCTTGTTTCCTGAATTTTCTCTGTTTTTTTCTGAGATCAATTTTTCTGTTCATTTATCTGCATTTTCTTTTTGATGTTCCTAATTTCCCTGCTGTCTATTGATCCTAAGCTCCAAATCAGTGACTGAATGGATTATAGTTAGTTTTGTATATGTTTCCCCAAGCTGTGCAGGCCGACAGGATCAGTTTGGAGGACCCATTAGCATGATTCTCAGATCTATCAAGGTAATTAAGCCCATTCTGCTTTCAGCACTGAGAACAAGAATCAGCAAACTATGCTTGCCTAGGGAGTAGGAGAGTGATAAAGACTCTGTTTACTTTTATATGTGTTTAAATGTGCCTGCAATCATTACAGCTACAGTCTCCAACAGATTTCTTGTGTGCACCTGAACCAGAAGAACTAGCCTTTAGCACATAGTCAGACAAGAATATTTACAAAACTGGTCCAGTTTCAATTATGCAGGAGGGGAGATCAGACGTGACTCTTACTCAAAAGATCATCCATAACTGAGTATCCTTTAGTGAAGATTTTGAGGTTTTAAGTTTGTATTTCCAACTGACCTCCATAAGTTGCCTTTTAGCACCCCTATATTCTGTTTTCACTGACTTCTGTTCTGTCTTTAAATTAAGAAACAACAGAGAAAGCCCTTGTGTCTAGCATCTTGACTGATAGTAGTTGGGTACAGCTTCTGCCTCAATGGGTATCTGCAACTGAGGAGGCTAAGGGTACCTTGTGTCTTTGGAAAGATGCAGAAAAGCTTTGCATATTGATCAATATTTACTTTTTTCTCATGGATAAAGGTGCTGAGTAGAGCACTGACTTTCTTGTTTTGTTTTGTTAAAGTTCTTTGCAATGTCTGGATTTACCCCAAGATCTGTTTGGGGTAAATCTGCACTAAGCCTGCTTCAAGTAACTGCTGTAATTTAGTTAGCAGTCGGCTCACTCAGCTTTGGCCTAGGCAAATACCATAGGTAGCATGTCCTTATAAACAGGTGGATGTGTGGGGCAAATGAGCCCAAATGTGTCACAGATCATCATTTAATTAACTCTCATGATTTTTTCAAGGCCAACTGCTCTCACTGTAGCTA
Organism: Choloepus didactylus; assembly: GCF_015220235.1. Classification (NCBI taxonomy): domain Eukaryota; kingdom Metazoa; phylum Chordata; class Mammalia; order Pilosa; family Megalonychidae; genus Choloepus; species Choloepus didactylus. The sequence continues at coordinate 154,958,413 of NC_051311.1, read as the reverse complement.
ATTGCTGGGAATTTGTTATTTCCCTGAGTCTCATGGAGAGGATCAATACTATTTTGTATAGCAGCACACTCATATAAAATTTTTAGGTTTGGATTTGCCCTATTCTGGTTTTTCTATCAATTTGATAACATCTTCTTCCTCCCTTATTCAAATCCCTCAAAATGCTTGGTTTGACAGTTGCATCCATTCTTATCTTCCAAAAGTCATATAAATTGACTCATAAAAAATATTTCCCCTGCTTGTTAGACTCTGTGAAAAGTAAAGAGAGGTTAGCATGTTGGCTCTGTCTGCTATCTTGAACAGAAGACACAGTCAGGAAATTTTAAATTATTCTCTATATAAAGGGAATTCACTGTTGCTCTATCTACCTGGATGTAGCATGGCTATTACTTTGAGTTGCTATTTGACTTGTGGGGAATGGATAATGTGAAATGCAAACACATAGCATGCGAACAGAGCTCAAAATACATGATATGCAAAAGCTTAGAGAAAAAGACTGGGTGGGGTGAGTGGTAACCATAAAGACAGCCAAAAGAGGAGTGGCTATAACTGAAAGAATTTAAGACAGCATAAGGCAGGATCTCCAGAAGGGAAAAAAGGAAGAAAAGTATGTAATTCTTCTTATTTAACCATCAAATCATTCTTTTACCCTTGCCGTGAGTGCTGGTGCTAGTTCAGTTTTATCTACATTCTAAATTCAGACAACAATAAATGACCTCACTCTACACATCGTGATCAAGTCAATACCACAGCCTCACATTTCCTTCACCTTCTACACCCGATGACTTTCACTTCCACTTTAATACAGCATCACACTTCTGGGGTTCACCCTTGACATCTATATAACTTATTTAATCCACAGCTAAAGTACAAAATCCCATTCTTTGCACATAACCTTGCAATCTGTCACAATAAGCTGACTTTTCAGTCCAAAAGAACTTCCAAAAATTGTGAAAAATAAACAAAATAACATATTAGTTGTTCCAAGTAAAATGCCTGGTACATCACAAGCTCTCAATGTTAATTTATTCTCCTTTTGCCCAAGATAAATTCAACAATCAATTACCATTTTCCCTAATCCAATTTGTACTTGGGCTGGAATTGATAATTACATATCTGAAGATGACCAGATTACAAAAGGATGATATCTAGACCTAACTGGATTTCAGATAATTTTTTTTTTTTAATTTTTAACATCGTGAGTCTATTTTTCACATTACCTATTGTGGCATTCTGATAGCATCTACTGTCTTACAGTCTGTCTTTGCTGCCAGCCTGTGTACTTCATTTTCAATAAATCACATAGGTTCTGATTTTTTTAATGTTGAAAATATAACCCAAGTGGATATTTGGGCTGTTTGCCACATGATATGCAAAGCTATAAAATAAACACAGTACAAAATCCATGAGCCTCTATTTTGCTAAATGATTTTTAGTTGAAAAAAAGGATTCCCTGCTCAAAAACTTACTCGTGTGTATAAAACATTCTACAGCATAAGATTTTTTGGCAAGCAATTACTTGTAAACATTTATTGAATTCAGAAAAGTTTATGACAATAATTGCACAGCTCAGTGATCTATCCAAAGGAAATTTACCCATGTAAGCAACCCTCAGGTCAAGTTATAGAAGGCTACTAGCACTCAAGAAACTTCATGTGCCTTTGTCCCTTTCTTTCTCCCAAATATAAACATTATACTGGATTTCTAAAATGATAAATTAGTCTTGCTGGCTTTTGAAAGTGATATGAATGAGCACAAACAGCATGTGGTCTTTTTTGTCCTCCCCACGACCTTTTGATGTGGCTTAGCTTCTCACTTGATAGCTAGGTTCCAAAAGGGAGCATTCCAAATAATGAAGACAGGAGCTACAGATCTCTTAAAGGCTCAGCTTTGGAAGCTAAAAAACAATCACTTCTGCTGCGGTCTATTGGAAAATAAGTCACAGGGTCAACCCAGATTCAAGGAGAGTGGAATTAGACTTCACCTTACAATGGGAAGAGTGTCAAAAACAATTCCCATCATCTTTATTCCACCATGTAATTGGGTCTAGACTTAGCATGGGCTAAATAAATATTTCTTGAGTACAGGTATGAATGAAAGAATAAATTCTCTTATCTCAGGCTAGATCCACTTTTACCCACATCATTCTGTCAGTTGAAAGAATACTAATTTTTCAAGGTCTGGTTTACTGCCCCATTCTCTGGGAAGACTTTTTATATTCCTCCATCAGAAATAATAGCTTTCACTCCAATTTAATTGCACTGTAACAATTTTCATGCCCAGCATAATACTTGAGATTTGTGTTCAATTGTTTTCTTCATGAAAAAGTAAGCAAGTTGGGAAAGGAAATTTTTATTCATAATTATCCCCAAGCAACTATCACATTATCTTTTATATAGCTCTTAATAAATAATTGTTAAATAGTTGAAAATGTTAAATTACATCATGAATTAAATATAGGATTAAAATTTTAACAAAAGAAGTACTGTTGATGGCTAGATTTGGTGGTTTGAAACTGTATATATCCCAGAAAAACAGATTCTTAAATCCATTCCTGTGGGTGTAAAACTGTTGTAAGTAGGGATCTTTTGATAAAGCTACTTCAATTAAGGTGTTACCACTTCATTCAGGATGGGCCTTAATACTGTTAGAGGAGTACTTTATAAATGGAGTGAATACGGAAAGAGAGCGAGAGCCACAGAAGCAAGAAGCTGAAATCAATGAGATGTACCAGAGAAGGGAGAGACCAGCGGACACTGGCATGAGCCTTGACATGTGACAGAGGAGTCAAGGATTGCTGACAGCCCGTCTTCAGGAAGATAGCATCACCTTGATGATACCCTGATTTGGACATTTTCTCAGCCTCAGACTGGAAGCCAGTAAATTCCCATTATTTAAGTCAACGCATTTCATGGTATCTGCTTTGAGCAGCCTAGGAAATTAAACACTAGAAGTAATTTTAATATTTACTGTGACAACATATATTTTGTATTTTTCTTATTCTACTCTTTGTAGAAAATGTGGAAAATATAGGTGAACAACAAGAAGAAAATAGAAATCATCCATAAACCCATCATTCAGAAATAATCATATCTAAATTTGGGGTGACATAATTATACTTTATTTTATATATATTCCTAACTTATTTTTAAGAATAGACATGGTGTTCTGCACTCAATATTTCTTTTGCTTCTCACATTTGAAAGTTGAAAACACAGCACTAATACCTTTTGCCAATAGCAGCAGAACCCAAAGCCACCATAACTAAGATTTGGGGGCCAGAGTCACTCTTTAGTTTCATTTCTAGTGCTCATTTTTTTTTAAATAGAAAATGACTATGTTTTGGTGTCCCCAGCTCTTTCCAAAAAGCAATTTAGATTTACCTATGTACTAGGGTTTGGTAGGTTTTAAAATTTTTCATTTGCAATATTGTAATAAAAATTTATCTCCAATTATGAAAATAAATTTTCTCAAATTATATAAGTATTCTTTTACAACATAATTTCCATCAAATACATTTTATATTATTTAAAAATATGTCATAATTTCCATCCAATACATTTTATATTATTTAAAAATATGTTTTTAAATAAATATGTTTATGCATAATACTGAAATTAATATCTTTTAGTTAAAACTTTTTGTTCACAAAAGGTTAATATTTTTTCAGACACATAGATCCTCCTCTGTGGTATCATTTTAATAGTCAATTTTCTGTAATGTATCTTCTGATGTTCTTTGCTTTATAGTGCATTTATCACAATGTCCATATGTTGCTTTTCATAATTGCTTATAATTTGCTTCTAAATTAACAATCAAGGTTCATTTTTACTTCAAACATAATGAGCATGGTATAAAAACCAGCAGTTATATGAATCATGAAATAGATAGACATTTTAAGTAATTTTAAATTAATATCCTAAGAGCCTTAAAATATGCAACAACTGTTCATGAGCCTATGGCTCTTAGGTTAAATAGCTCATAGATTACTTTGACCATGAGATCACAATGAGGGACAAAAGACAATCGTTATATGATAGTGAAGGTAAATTATTTTGGAATTCTTTTTTTCCCTCATTATGATCTCACCCACTCATGATTAAAGAAACTCATACACCATTATATAAAATCCTGGTTCAAGTCAACTATGAATTAACAGAACTGAGATAATATGGTACTGTCAATGTTATTGCCTAGTTTATGGCTCTTAGAAAAACTTTAGTAATATTAATTTTAATTATTATTCATTTCAACATTCACAACTCATCTGGCTGCTGGCTTCTAAATTATCATCATGTTTGAAGCCAAAAAGTTAAAGGAAATCTTGCTATTAATTTAGAAGAAAATTATCAGCAATTATGAGAAAGAGCATATTAGAAGATATATTACAGAAAATTGACTATTGACATGAAGCCATGAAAAAATATCTAATTTGTAAATTCAAGTAAGCACCTCCTATTTTAAAATTTTTAAGCACTTTTAATGTAGGCTTTATGTTTTATTCAACCACCCCACTCCTTATAATTGTTTTTTAAAACCTTTAACAGTTTTAACTGAAAGTACACAGTTTAACATTTAGTATAGTTGTAAAAGATAAAATTTTAATATAAATATTTAGGATGGAAAATGATAAATCCCATTAAAATAATGCCAAATAAGGACATTCAATTATTTCTGGGCTTTGAGAAAATTTATGTTTATAATTTGATGTAATTATAATTTTGTAAATGGAAATTTCAAAATTTTCCCATATTCAGGAGGGGGAGGAATATCACTCTTTCCTAAAGAGATGAAGACACAAAAACTTAAATCTTTTCTAAGAACTGAATGATCACTATGGATTAAACTGAAGAGTTGACTCCAGTGACAAAGTATTAGCTGTGGTGGCTTTTGTGTTTCTCAGCTATTATTGGTGAAAAGTATTAGAGACGCATAAGTGAAAACAAAATTTGCAGTGCAAAAATGCCATGTATATTCTTTTAGAATATGAATCAAGGATGTATACAAAAAAGAATCTCCAACAAAATTTTAAGCTTGATTATCTCGAATGATGGGAAAAGGATAATTTTTATTTTCTTCTTTGTGCCATCTGGATTATCCAAATTTATACTAAGTTGATGGCATACATATCTATTATATTTTTAATTTAATATATCTATAATATTTGTAATAAGAAAAATACAAAAATATCTGTTGTTAAAATGAATATTAAAATGATATCTTCCGTGTTTGGCGGTTTCTTGCAAAACAAAACATAGTCTTACTATATGGTACAGCAGTTGTGCTCCTAGTATTGACCTAACCAATTTGAAATATAAGTCCACAAAAAACTTGCACACAAATGATTATAGCAGCTTTAGTCATGATCACCAAAAACTGGAAACAACTAAGTTGTCCTTCAATTACTGAATGGATAAATACACTGTGATACATCCATGCAATGGAGTATTATTCAGTGGTAAACAGATATGAGCTATCAAACCCCAAAAAGACACAGATGACTCTTATATGCATATTATGAAGTGAACGAAGTCAGTCTCCGAGGCTAGAAATTGTAGATTAAACTACCTGACATTCTGGAAAAGGCAAATCCACAGCAATGGTAAACAGATAGGTGGTTGCCAAGGATCCTGGAGGAAGGATTTGAATAGGTAAAGCAAAGGGAATTTGTTAGAGTGGTGAAACTATTGTGTATGAGACCATAATGGTGAATATAATGTATTAAGTATTTGTCAAAACCCATTGAACTTTATAGGACAAAAATTAACCTTAATGTATGCAAATCTTAGAATTATTTAGAACATCAGTGGATCCCAGGATAGAGTGCAGAATGTGAGAAAAGAATCTAAATGTATCACAAATCAACCTTACTGAAGGGGAAGTAGAAATAAGGTGCTGACTTTAGTAACACAATGAGTAGATTCTGTAAATCTAAAGGCAAACTAAATTGTACATAGCACTGTTTTCTAGTTGAAAAAATTGTTTCCCACAGAAGTACACTTTGACAATTCTGAAACCCCTTTAGAGGTGTGTTGGAATTGAATAATAAAGTAAAATGGATGGCAGAAAGTGAGAACCAGGTTTCTCACTGTTGGAGCTGTATGTTACGGATAAGCAATAGGAGGAGGCTAGAATGATCCATGCAGTAATGGATTAAAGCTGGAGACATCAGTACTGAACTCATCAGTACTTAATGTAGACTCAGATGGTTACACACATGTTTTTCTGTAAACTGAGAGGGACTAGAACCAATGATACCATAATAACAAAAAGCATGCCTCACACCCAGATCTTGGTTTCTAATACTATTTTTCATTAAAAGGAACCAGCACTTTCTTAAAGAAATAGTTCTTTCTGGGACTGGGGCAGAAATAAACAAGATGAGCCTGCACCATTTTATAGTGCCAGAAAATATGGAAGTGTGCAAACAAAAAACACTACATTGATGGATAGAGATAAGATAAAAGGATATATTAATGAGTTCAGACATGTATAAATAAATGATCAAATAAATTCATATATAGGGAACAATAGACAAAAATCACATGCAGAAAATGTGAAAATAATTGTAGTTATTCCATCTATAAGGGAGTGGAACATGTCTCCACTCATTAAGTGTGGGCTACACATAGTGACTTCCTTCCAAAGAGTACAGTATGGAATGGGGGAGAAAAGATTAACATTTCAGTGAAGAACCTTGACATATACTATCTCAGCCAAGTGATCAAATTAACATCATCAATGATATGGCATGTTGATAGTTTGTCTCTTGAGACAATGTGTTGAAAATGAAACTTTACCTCTGTGATCTTCCTCCCAAAACACACTGTCCTAGTCTAATTATGAGAAAACATTAGACAAATCCCAACAGAGGGACACTCAGCAAAATACCAGGCCACTCAAAACTATCAGGGTCATCAACAAAAGGAAATTCTGAGAAAGTATCGTAGCCATGAGAAAATGAAAGAGTTTTGTCCTGGATGGGACTCTGGAACAGATTAAGGAGCAAACAACAACAACAACAACAACAAAAACCATTAAGTGAAATAAAAGAATTGGAATAAAGTATGGACTTGAGTTGATAAAAAGATATCAATGTTGATTTATTGGTTGTGACAAATGCACCATGGTAACTGTTAATGGAGGAGTCTATTTGTGGGGAAGAGGTGTACCCTCTGTACTATTCTAACATTTTTTCTGTAACCCTAAACCTAATGTTAAATTAAAAGTTTATTGTAAAAATTATGTTTTCTCATCATTAAATCTTTTTACTGAATTGTATAATTTGCTTCTAAATTAACAATCAAGATTCACCTTAACTTTTTTACTTCAAACATAATGAGCATTATGTATGTAATACATGTATGTATTAATACACACATGTATGTTTAACAGTTAATTGTCTGTAGTTTATAACATGAAATAGTTAAAAGTTATTTAAAAAGTAAGTGCTAATATAAAAGACATTGATATAGAAACTTGAGGAAATAGATGAATTAAATATAGTACTTATTCCAGTTTGCCAATGCTGCCATTTTGCAAAATACCAGAAATGGATTGGCTTTTATAAAGGGGGTTTATTTGGTTACACAGTTACAGTCTTAAGGCCATAAAGTGTTCAAGGTAAGGCATCAACAATAGGGTACCTTCAATGGAGAAAGGCTGCTGGCATCCGGAAAACCTCTGTTAGCTGGGAAGGCACAGGCACATGGCTGGCGTCTGCTCTAGGGTTCTGGTTTCAAAATGGCATTCTTCAAAGTGTCAGTTTTCAATGGCCATCTTCAAAGTGTTTCTCAGCTACAGCTCTCTGAAGTCCTTCTACTTCTGAGCTTTTATAGGGCTCCAGAATACTAATGAAGGCCCATGCTGAATGGGTGGGCCATGCCTCCATGGAAATTATCTAATCAGACTTATCACCTAACAGTTGGGTGGGTAACATCTCAATGGAAACAACCTAATCCAAAGGTTCCAACTTAATCAACACTAATATGTCTGCCCCCACTAGATTGCATCAAAGAACATGGCTTTTTCTGGGGAACATAACATATACAAACCAGCACAGCACTTTTTTCAACTTGCTTGCATTCTAGTGGAGACACAAGGCTGGGAATGAAAAGCACTATGCTTTAATTAAAAGGAAAAGAAAGGTATTATCTGATAGATGAATTAAAAAGTTTCCCAGATCATTAAAACACATCTTGAAATATGAGTGTTCTTTCAATGGACTGATTGTGGATGAAAATGTATTTTTGGCCAACATGAGAGTATTCATTCTTTCATTCATATATTCTTTCAAAAAATATTTACTCAGTACATACTATGTGGAAACCCAATTATATAATCTCTATGGTGGATATCCCAATCAATAGGGAGAGCTGACTTCCACGTCCCTTGTATCTAGGTTGGCCTTATGACTTATCTGGACCAGAAAAATGCAGTGGGAGTGCTGCAGTTTAACTTCCAAATCTGAGACTTTAGGAGATCTGCAGGTTTCATCAGCATTTCTTAGAATGCTCCCTTTAAGAACCTAGTCATGAAATGAGAAGCCTAAGCTGCATGGCTTGGTCAAGTTGAAGAAAACCAAGAGTCTTAGCTGCACTCCCAGAGGAAAATGGCCTGCATCAAGTGCCTGCCATTGAGTCCATCCCCTTGAATGTTCCAGCTTTAGGCAAGCCCCCAGAAAACCACAACCCTAGTCAACACCAGTGGTGGAATGAGAATGTGGGACTCCTGGGAGTAGCTGTGTGAATCTGTATGTGGGGAGAAGGTAAATCTTTAGCCTGTCAATCTACAGAATTGAGAGAGAGATTAAATGGCTGTTGTCTTAAGTCATTATGTTTTGGGTCTTTCGTTAAATGGTTATATATAGTTGAAACCAAATTTGGTATTTGTGAAGTGGGCAGAAATCTGAGACCCAAAGATTGTAAGCAGATTGTGATGTCTTTAAAAGAAGTGAGAATTCACTCAGAAAATTACTATTTAAATTTGCAGAAATAGGAGTCCAATTATATATGATGTAACTCTTAGGTAAACATTACTTGAACTAAGATATAAGCAGGAAAATGCATTCAATGAACTTGTGGATTTGAATAAGGAGATTTCCAGGCAGAAGGTTGAAAATTACAACTGACTTGCTTGAACCGACTATGAATAATTGTAGAACCATAGTAACAAAAACAAAACGGTGAACTGAAAAGCAATTGTTTGGTTTTTTTAAGGAGAATTTAAAGAATTTCCAACCCAGGATTAGGTGGGTTGAAAATAAAACTGTTCTCATCCCAGATTTCTCCAGCCAACCAAAGATCTGCCAAGTAAGAAATGACTTCTGAGGAAAGATCAAATCAAAGGAGTTTCCAGCATAAAAACTAAGGAAAGAGTATGACTGGAGGACCCTTTGTTAAGACCCCAAAAAGTTTTAAGGAAATGCCTCCAATAGCCTCTCAATGACAGAAAAGGGCTCCTAAGAATATTAAAGTAGCTGTCCTGCAGCACCATGAAATACCATCCCAAGTAAAGAGGGGCCTATCTTGTAGGATTTAAAGGTATTGTTTTAGTCTAACAAAGCAAATTATAATTTGATATACAGGAAGCCTAAAAAGTTTTAAAAAGAGCTATACTAACTTAGACTAAATTGATGGGAACAATATGAAAAGGTGTTTTTAGGCCCCCAAACTTCTGTGGTCAGGAAGTAGGTTAAGAAAATGATTCAGTAGCAAACACAGGTCAATTCTAATGGAACTGGAACACCAAAGGCCCAGATGGTAGAAAGAAGAGCCATGGAGACCCATTCCTGTTAAACGGGGTCATTTCCTAATCAAGATCCTTCTCTGCCTCTGGAGCAGGAGGAATTGGTGGCACATGCTTTGCTGGATTCAGAATACTATAGTCCTGTGACTTTTATGTGCCTCCCATACTTCTCTCCTTTTTGAACAAGAGTATCCATTGTGGTATCCTGTTTCTATCACCCCATTTTATATTGGAAGTGGAAGGGAGTAAAGCAGATCTTTGCATTTGAAAAATAACACATGCCAAGAGCCTCCTCTGAAATTGGACCTGATTTTGATGATGAAATTCTGTGCCTTAAATCTGAGTCTGATGGAATACAAGATGAGAATCTGAGGGGCCATAGCAGTGGTGAGTGCGTTTACATGTGGGAGGAATGTATATAATCTCGATCACAAGGTTGACTCTGGGGATTAAAGACAGCTACAAACTCTTTTGCCACTCCTTCTATTGAGAGGTAGAATCTATCCCCACTCCCCTAGAATCACCGCTGGGCTAAGACTTGCTCTGATAGGTAGAAAGAAATGTAACTGATGACATTCATCTTCTATGACAGCTCTTTTGATGCTCAGAATGTTCCCTCTTGGAACCCAGTGATGATGCTGACAGAAACCTAAGCCACACAGATGTCATGTAGAGGAGACCTGAGATATCCCAGCTGACAGACCTAGCCAAGCCATCAGCTAAGAGCCAGCATCAACTTACAGCCATGTGACCAAACCATTTTGATGGTTTCAGCTCCAGTTAAGCTCCAGGTGAATACAGCTCCAACCATCTCCTCATGGAGCAGAAGAACCGTGCAGCTGAGCCTAGCCAACCCACACAACTGGAAGAGATAATAAGGTAGGTTACAGCCATTATATTTTGCAGTGCATTGTTGCATAGTAGTAAACAACTGCAGCTGTCCTCATGTATGATACCATGCTCTTTAAAGTGCAAAATGATAATAGTTACAAAAATGTTTAAGGGCTAGGAAATAACAAAAAGTTTCTAGATACAGAATAATAGATATTTCAGGGAAACCGTTTTAGATAGGGCGTCTCTCAATTTAAAGAGAAAATAAAGATTTCAATTTTAGACATGTTAAAATTGCTAGACTTATTACATATTCAAGTGGGATTTTTAATTAGTTTTTAAATATGCAAGTTTGGAATTCAGTGGAGTTTCCAACTAGAGATAGAAACTTTGGAGACATTTGCCTATAGAGAGTATTTAGAATCACATGATAAAGATGTCTTGCCAAGATTGAGAATTCAGAGAGAGAATAAAATAGTGCCATGGGAGAGAAGAAAATTTAAAAGCAGAAACGTGAAAGTGTGTAGAAGAATTGTGAATAAATAGATATGTAAATGGAACAGGGTATAAGGCAATCAGCAAACAGATGCCATATGTTCTATACAATAGAGGCAAAAGGTGCAAGGTATATATTTTTAACCTTCAACTTCTATCACTGGTGGATTGGGCAGATCCTAAAAAATAAGAAAAACATTTCATTACAAGGGAACAAGTAACAGAGGATAGAATTGCAGCAGAAAAAATGCTCTCATGTAGTAATTGGAGGTTAATGCAGGGAGAAGGCAAGACTAAGGGAAGATGAAGAAGTAACTGCTGTCGACAATGGTTAAATAAATTTCATTTACTATGGATAGGTATTTTGCACAACTTTTATATCTCAACATCTTTCCAAGAAAGAGATTAAATTTTGTATGTTTTTGTGGGTAAATATAATACAATATGATTTACATTCCCATTTTCAAATAAAAGTTCCACTTCTCATAAAGGATAGAGAGAATAGACATAGTTTTCTATTACATGATGTTCAAAATTACAGTATTTTCAAAAGGGTTCAATTATTTCCTACTGAAAGAAAAATGAAAGGCTACATCAACTACCCAGACTTGAAACTCACCCTTCTACTCATCTGCTCTTTAACTGACAGTTTCAGCCTTTTTACCACAGTCCCTCGTCTTTTGAACCCCACTTCACTTGTTCTCACATACATCACTTTTACTCAGACTAAAGTAAATGACCTACTCTTTCCTTTATATTACCCACCCTTGTGCCTTTTATCTTTGTCTCTGTGTGTCATATCATTGCCTCCCATTCACTTCTGTTAAAACCTTAAACACTCTTTAGGCCCATATCAAATTTTATTTCTTTCTCAAGGAGTTTCCAAAGAACTGAATTGATTATTATCTTTCTCTGCAAATGCCCACGGCATTTAAAAATGTGTTTGTTATAAAGAAAAAAGATTAGCTAGAAATTAAAATAGAGGAAAGGATTTCAATTATGATGGTAACAAGGACAACAAATACTGGTAACATTCTTAAGAAATGTGAGGTGAAATAATAAAAATAGTAAAATTATATTGAGGAGTGGTCTGCATTGTTCAATGGATAAAAATTCCAGTATAGCTTAATGAGAGTGTGAGTGTGACAGAACCAGATCAGGGTAAAGAGGAAAATAGAATCTAAAAACCTAAGGGCTTGTATGCCATATCAAAATTTCTGGACTACATTTTATGGTTAATGGGAAACCATTGAGAAGTTGTAGGACTGCAGTTGTATGATTGGATTTTCATTTATGAAAAAGCATTCTTTCTAAAAACAGTAAAGTAGATTTGATGAGGGTGAATATTAGATTTGAAGATAGATCTATTACATACACAGTTAGTGACAGAGTTTGATGATATTTATAATCCCTGGTGTAATCAGGTCAACTGCCTTAGTATTTTCTGAAAGAGGGTACTCTCAGGATTGTTGGGGAAGGCAGTAAGATTTGATCTGTAAAATTTGAAATGGCTGAAATTCATTTGTGTATGTATGTAGACGTATAACAGTAGATTCAGGAATGAGGGTTGGGCTGGCCAAAATAGACTCTCAATAAGTATTTGTTGAATTACATTATTAATAAGTGATTGGCAGGTGATTGGTGATTGGAGTCTTTGGCTTGGAAAAGCTCAGAGAATGTGTATAATGTCAAACGAGAGACATGAGGATCCCAAACATCGAGGATCAGATGGAAGGAGAAACTCTAAAGAAGTTCCAGTGCTACATAGCAAGCTCTGCAGGAGCCAGTGACAGGAGTCCACCAAAAGACAATGCTTTAAATAACAAACGACTAACAATGCCAGGTGCTATAGAGAAGACAAGCAACCTAAGACCTTTAAAAACAGTCATCTATATTTAAAGGCATCAAAGTAATTGGAGCTATAAGCAAAATCTTTCCAGCAATGTAAGAGGTGGAAATCATGGTTTGAATAGTGAATGAGATATGATAAACTAGGATAAATATGGGTCAGTGGCTGGAATTGATGATGGAATCAATAGAAAGAACTTTGTTTAAATTTTAAATTGTAGAACCTTATATGGGATTAATTGATAATGGTAAGGTTCCTGCAGAGAACGAAAATAAAGGAGTGATCAGGGTTAACCCCTGAGAAAGACAGAGATTTTGGAGTCTGGACCACATGTTGAAGGCTTGGCCTTAAAACTGGAATGGATCCTAATCTGTTGTATTTTTTTCCTGATTCTTTAGATTCCATTCTGAGAATTTCTCAAGTCACCCATTAGATAACTGATTGTATTCCCACAGTTTGAAATGTGTTCTTCATTATTTTTTAGTATGTCTTTCATTGCAATTACATCCATCTTTTCCTTGCAAAATTTAATTTTAAAAATAAGCTGTCCTGCCTCAGCACAATTTCCCTTGTTACAGCTTCTTTTCATAGACCACCACATCTTAAAACAGGGTAATAGCAACTTTTGTCAAAAGAAGAAAATGATAATAAGAGAAAACAAATATTTATTACAGGATTACAGAATTTTCCCATTATATTTGTGAAGGTCAAAAGCATTAGGAGTACTTATTTTTATATATCCCCATGCAATTTTAAAAGCTAATTCACAAAGTAAAGTGAAATGATAAAATGCAAATTACTTGATTCTATATATACCCTTCTCTTGAAATTCTGCACACTGATAAATTATTTTAGTATCTAAACAACATAATCAGAGGGAAATGAACACTATTTTGCTAGAAGGCAGCATGAGGTTGGAAACAACGTTGTGAAATTGGCATTTAATAGATCTTGGATTAAGTCTCAGATACCCCATTCATATGTGGTATATACATGCACAAGTTATTAAACTGATTGTCAGCTTTCTCATCTGAAAACTTGGTAGATAATCACATCTAATTTACAAGTATGTTGAGAGATTTAAAATAGATAACTTGGGACTCTCAAGCTCTGAATAAGCATTAAAAATGGAAGGCTGCAATGAAAAAAATGGAATTTACATATAGACTCAAAAATTTGTCAGCTCATTACCATGTAGACCTGACTCATATGGTCAAAACATCAAAGTGTGTGAGTATGGATGAGATAGAGATTATGAACCGATATCAATCACTCACTTTAGGATATACCTATCGCTCAAGGGGAGGTGCCAGAAGATGACCCAAATTACAGGATGCAAGTCAATCAAATCTTTGACTATAAGTATGCAAATGGACTGTGTCAGATAGAGGGCATTTAGAAGCTGAGAAAGTGCACTGTGTCCTCTCTGAATTGAAATACTTCGTGAATGTTTTTGTTCTAAAAACTTGTATGTTGCCATCTGGTTCTCTTGCTAGTGCTTGGCCTCACTGTTACTGCCATATTTTCTGAGTAGGAGCTTAAGACCTGACCAGAATCCCGCCTTCGATTCAGCCTTAACTCACTGTTACATCTGTTAGACAGCATTATCATTAACTCTCACCTCGGTCCTGACAATTTCCTCCCTAGAATAGTTATTGTAAGCCAGAATGTCTCTGTTCTCTCTTGCACCCTTTATCTGTGAGTTACTTAATAATTACGTTGATTGAATTATTAGTAACAACAATAGCTGATCTGCATGTTAGCACCAATGCTTGTCTGTTAGTTTTTATTACCAGTTTATCAGTAGAGTTTGACAAGAGTTTCAGCTCTATCCCATTTCTTTCTTGAAGCCATATCTTCAGATGGAATTCAGAACTTGGAAATAGCACCATGTTAAATATATGGTATTCTGAAAACATCTCCCTTCCCACCCCACATCAGTAACAGTCATGCCACTTGTAAAGCTAAAGTCACACAAAATTTCTTAAAGATGATCATGGCATTTGCTGGCTATCCTGTGGTTGCTATAGCTATCAGAGCTGACAATTAACTTCAAAAACACTGAATTCATGTCAGTCTCTACTAAGCTTAATCTACATGCTCCAAATTGGATATGGGCAATTCCAGCCTGAAAGGTTATTCTGAATTTGCCAACATTGGCAACAGTTTTAACATACAAGGAACTCAAATATCAAATAAAGAATTTTAGCTATCACAACATCTGGTGTTAGTCACATCAGTGATAAGAAGGTATAGAGATTCCAAGGAAAAGCAAAGCAAAAAGAGAAGAAAAGAAAAAAATCATGGGGAAGGGCTTATGTTAGTGTTACTGGCAGGCAAGGAGAACAAGAGGGAAAACCTAACCGAACAGCTTCCTTAACAGGCCGTGGCTTCCTACATCGGATCCTTTTCCTGCGTTCTGGCTGAGTACATTACAACAGGAATCATTAAATATACAGCAACAGGCTATACTAGAGGCTAATGTCAGAGCTATAAATGATACTACCTGGTAACCTGCTAGACACTGAAATAGAATCATAGATTCTCACAGTTGGAACTGGGTAAACAACCAATGAGAGAAACCCTTCTGTTTGTTTATGAGGGCTCGAATAGTCCCAGTTTCAGGGAACTAATTGTATAGAATGTAAAGGGATACGATAGAAAAAGCAGGGTCTTTGGGGTATATTAGACCTGAATTTGAAAACTTCATCTACTTATCTAGTAAATGATCTTGACATAGTTAGATAAACTCTCTAGAGTTCAATTTCCTCATTTTGGAATAAGGATATAATCTCAAACCAAAAATCATATTCCTTTTCCAATTGTCTACTGCCTCATGTCTGAAGCAATCTTGAATTACATAGCCACTACTGTATTAATAGTTATAGTGTCCTTCTAACATTCACCCCCCAGCATGAAATAGTAGAAAAGACCATTTAAAATTACAACATCCTCATAATACAGACATCAGGGACTGAGCAGTCCTTTTAAGTTACCTTTTAGTATGGCTACTATTAGTCCTATAACCCACCAACCTCTCGACTAGGGATAGCACCTGAGAAACTGGTTTAGCAGGATACTTTTGATCTTAAATAACAGGAAACCAACTTAAGGCTGAAAGAATTAAGTTCTAAAAGGATTTATTGACTCATATTTGTAAAATTCAGAGACAGATGGGCTTGGTTCATCAGATCAGTGGCATTGCTGAGACTGTACTTCCTTTTTGTCTCTGTGTACTGCCTTCTAAGTTATCAGTTTCATTTTATGATTAGTGTCTCCTCATGACCACAAGATGAATGTTAGACTTATGGTTCAACAGGATCATATGTTCATTATCTGCACAAAAGCCTCTAGCTTTATTCTGGACTAGGTAAGAGCTACTTCAATCCTGAAGCACTGAGGATGTCCCAACCACATAGGATAGTCTTAGGTGTGGTTTGGCACTCATCCTTAAATACAAACAATCTGACTCACGGATGTGGAAATGGAGATGTAGAATGGGGCTAATCCATCTAAACTACAGAACTGATAAAGATGGGGGTGTGGGATGGAATGGACATGAGAAGGCAATTATACTGCCCATCATATCTGGGTTGCCCCCAAGACTCCTGAGTTCTCCTAAAGTCCTATCGTGTCTCTGTACACTCAACCCAATATCACATACTTACTTAAAGACAGGGGCTTTAGGCCAATCCTCTGTCGCATTCAAGTAGCCTAATGCCTGTTTTTCTGTTGCTGGTCCCCTGTACAAGAGTCACTGTAAGTGAATTTGAAAATGTAGTTTGAAAGGCACCAAGATGGAATAGGTATCACATAACAAAATGAGTTGTGAGACATACCACTTTGTTGGATTTTCCCAAAGAAGATAACAAAAAAAGTGGTTAAACTCCTCACAAAGCCCTGCCCCTCATCACAGATGAAAGAGAGTGGAGCTTTATGGAGGACTATCTTAGGAAGAATTCTCTCTAGTGATCTTTCGGTGCACTGCAAATCCTAGTCCCTCCCAAGAAGGCATTTCTCACCATCTCACGTCAAGGAGAAGGCTTTCACGGAGACTGATGGAACTACTACAGGTCCAGCCCTCCACAGCTTGGGGAGGAGTGGAAGGCAAACACAGAGGACTTGTGTCTGTCTCACACTTTAAAAACTGAAAGGACAAAAGATGGGCTGACTAGCTCCTGATAGGAGTGGAGAAGAAGTGACCACACCGGGAGCACTGCATTCTAAGAATTTGTCACATCAAAATATAATTTAGATGTTCCTGTGGCTCAAACTTGGACAATGCAAAAGAGTCAGCCAGTATAGGGTTACAGTCACATCTGCTCAATGGAGAGGGGCAGCTGAAGAGGTTTACAGTGTGAACTCTCCCTTCTTCCACCTGGTCACGGTGACTGACAGGCTTTTCCGATAGGACTTGTCTGTTTGTCACTTAGATCTACCTCTTCTGTTCTTTGGAACCAAACTGAGTCCAGGGAAATGTCTCCTGCCAGCTGATGGACCCCATTCTCTCATAAACAAGTAACTTAGATGTTGCATCTCAGAGTGTATGTCTCACATTCAAGAAGGATTTTTTACTGGCTGTCATCATAACAGAATTCATTTATTAAAAAAAAAAAACAGAAAAATTTGACACCTATAAATCAATATGGCACTTTTAAATTATTCTTCATACTCTTTCTTCACATCGTGCTACTCCTATATTACCACTCTTCAGACCTGTACCTTGGACTACTCAGCTATTTTACTGATTTTTTGGCAATCATATTCATAAATTCCAAAATTCATAATTGCTTCTTGTGTATAGCAGCCTGTTCTTGTTTTGTAGATGTGATGTCCTCTTTACTCTTTCTCTCTCTCTCTCAATACAAATTCTACTAATTTTAAATTCCTTTTCTGTTTTTTCATTTAACTCGTATGTGTGTTCAGTCTTTATCCTAACTTTCATACTACATTTTCTTTTCATATTGCCATGATCCTTGGATATCTGTTAACAACCACAAATGAGACTTGATTGATAAAAGTTAATAGTTCTGGTGTGTGTCTTTTTGCATAAGTGAAGTTTGATCCCCTTGTGCTAGTGAGGCTCACACTATTTCATGCCCTGTGTGAAATTCAGACACTGTTACTTCTCAACTTCTTAGTTAAGTCTCTCCCCAATTATGGGGTGGTTTCCTTACATGTTGATTAAAACTTAGTTTAATACTCGAGGGGTACCCTCTGCAGATCTCCAGAGAACTCTCCAAGTGTCTCTTTCCTCTCTAGTGCTCTGTCTTGTAAACTCTAGCCACTCTGGTGTTCTGGGACTCTCAGCTCCATTTCTTCAACTCAAGAAGTCTTTCAGGTTCCTCTGGGTTTCCCATTCACAGGGATTTTAGATGAAAGAAAAGTTACATACATGTGCTCACTAAATCCAGATGTACTCCCATTTAGGTAAGTTACATGATCCAAGTTTAAGAAACGTGAAGACATGAGAAATGTAAGATGCATCTATAATTAGCTGTGAGGAATTCCCAACTTATTAATAACCTGTAGCTCCAGACTGATAAGAAAGGATTTACAGGACTTGACACCCTACTCATCAGAGAGGAACCCATTAATCACAGCATCAGTCATAGATTAGAAGACCACCTGGATCATGAAAGATGAATTGACAATTTGTTTCTTTTCAATGCTCATGTTAAAATATGGGTCAAAGTGTTACATCTTCAAATTAATAACTTGGTGATTGGAAATAAAATTTTAATTGTCTGTAGTTCAGGTTTAATGGACTGTTAATCATCACAGTATGGAGCTGGCTTCCTTATGAAGTAATAGCTTTATTTATTTCATTTCATGAACAGCCCCAAAGTCCAAATATGAGATATGAAATTATAACAAAAATTCTCGAAGACTAAACATTTAGCATATATTTGTTTACCAGTCAAAGGGGGCCCATTTCACTTGAGCCTCACTACAAGATAAAATCCTGAATTATTTTATCTGACTCATATGCAGATATAATACATACAATGTATATCACACATACTCTTATTTAAAAAGGGTATCTGAAACAGTTAGTACAGCATACCAATTTCAAAAATTCATAATAAACTGAAATCAAACTTCTGCTTGTAAATCACTAAAGCACATAGCACTTAGTTTTCAGATCATTTGATTTTCTTTTAATTGTAGTATAATGCCCTGTTTTACCTTGATAGTATGCGGTGTTTTGATGATTTTTGTCTGGTAAATAGGAAGAGGGTTTAGCCTCAAACAAACAAACAAAAAATAGCGTGAAAAATTCTACCCTTCCTGAAGAGCATTTTAAAGATGTATCGGTTCACCTGCTGTATGTGAGAAAGTAGCATCTCATCCCATCTTGTCCAAGAAATTCTTACTTAAGTTCAATCAAGTCATTCAGTCTAGACTCAGCATGAAATCCCCTGCTCTAACAAGGTGGGAAATGTGTCCAATAGAAATGAAAGCATCTCCATCTATTGTATACGAATATTTATTAATATTATTGATGCATTCATGGAATTGGCATTGTGTGTCCACAAGTATGTGTGATGAGAAGGTTCTCAATATCGGTGGTTTCTTTGGAGCCCTAGGCAGGTTTCTTCAATGATCACCCCATTCTGAGAAGTTTGTCTTTGCTTTTCTCTAGAAAGTTATATTTTTCTCATTCCTCTAGTTACATGTGGGTATTCAAATATACCACCTCCATAAACTTGGAAATTCTTTCCAAATCAGTTACTATGCCTTATTCATCTTTATTAATCACCATGACACCAATGACAGTGCTCTGCCTAGAGAATAAAATGAACTTAATAAGAGTATCAATTACTAGAGGAGAAAAGAGAAGACTGATTCTTAGTGAAGAGACATTGGCAGGTAAAATAAGAGGCAACCCTGCATAATTCATGCAAGTAATTAGCAAATGTCAGTAAAGCTCAAAATGCTTATCTCAGCAACTTACTGTAGGTTTTTAAAGCCTTTCTTTAAGATCACATTGTGGTAGAACTGTCTGAGCTTATGCTGATGGATCCTACTGAGTCTTACAGGAACAATACAAAATCAGCATGCAGACAGAGAGAGTTACAGAATTGAATTCCTGCTCAGTAAAGTATTACCTTTAGGACAACTGTGGCTGTGATAGAGAAAAACACCACCACCCCTGCGAAATAACCAATGTCAGAAGCTTTGAAGTTAAATTGGTCTGGAAGTTTAGGCCATACTTCCTGAACAGTCTTTAACTTCCAATCTTGAGAGCAACTGGCTACAGGAAAACAAAGACTACGGAGGAGATAGGACATTGTAAATCTGACCTCTTAATTTTTCTCTAAAGTAGAATCTCTATAATATTACTTGCCAAACTATTTAATATTAGTTATTTTAAGAACTTGAAAAAATATATCAGATTGGGTTCTTTGCGGGTGGTAAAAAGAACGCTGAATGTTCTTCAGTGTAAGGTTACTGAAGATTTCTTTTTAGTGCCTGGTGAAATGTAACTTGGCAGGACAGACAAGCTAAAGGAATGGAGAGTTGTGTTGATATAATGCACCATTAGAGGCACCTACAATGACCTGTGGGAACACACAGATGTGGCTCATAAACACAGTCCATTTCTTCTAGTGATGGCTATCTTGGTGCAAAGGTAACAGAGTTTAGAAGGATGACTAGAAGTACTCAGGGGAAAAAACAATAGCAAATCAATATGTTGGACAGAGATGATGTGAAAATTCCTATATATTCCTCATCATTTACACAGCAGTCACACAGGCATTTAATATGAAATACAATAGTTTACAAACACATACACACACTCACAAATATGTGAATGTCAAAGAAATAAAGCAAATTTCCAGGTGCCAGAAATAAAGAGGAAAAGAAATCATAAATTGAGAGGAAAAACCTGGGTTTGGAGCCAAAATTCTCAGAGACACATAGAAAACAGAAATACTTCAGGGACTGGGTTTTTCATGGCCACATGGGGAAATGATAATCTAAACTGCAAGATCCATGCATGATAGGGAGCTAGAACTCAGATTTGTTTTTGTTTTTTGTTTTGTTTTGTTTTGTTTTGCTCACAAAATAAGATATCTGAAGAGAGAATATTGAAAATAGGGAAAAGGCATATTTGAAGAAAAATATCTGGAAGTGTTTTTGGAATGGAGGAAAGACACATAGTGTCAGATAAAATAAGGCACACTGTATCCTGGGAAAGATAAATAAAACCAAATCTATGCCTGGATGTATCTAGTGAAACTGTAGAGCATAGAGAATAATAAAAAATATTAAAAGTCCCAGGAAGATAATATAAGCCACTGAAATAGAGACAAACACCACAATGTGGGCTTCCTGCTCATTAGGAAAAATAGAAGCTAGAAACTACTTGAAAAATATATTTAAAATACTTTGGGAAAGTAAAGCCAATTCATATGTCTATACTCAATAAAATAATTATTGAAGAGTAAAGGTTATATTATGGTAGTTTCAGGAAATGCTGAGAGAGCTCATTAAGATACACACTTGCTATTGAACATTTGTATATGTTCTTTGGAGAGCTATTGAAATGTTTCATCCATTTTTAATTGTGCTGTTTGTCTCTTTATTGTTCAGTTGTAAGAGCAGAGGGATTCTGAGATCATGCAAAAAAGCAGAAGGCAGCTGATGAGAAGTCTATGCAGACAAGAGAAAAATGATGACTGGCTCTCTGTGAAACCTGTACACCTCTGCCACAGAGGTGCATAAACTCAACTCCAGGATCAAGCTATTTTTGCTTAAGCAATCATCACATGTGCTATAACTTATCCTTATAAAACTATTTTCAACTTTATCTTTCAGCCTGGGTTAGTGTGATATTTTAGAACCATTCTTTAAAGAATAAAACACCAACCACACATGCAACAACAGGAACAACTATACACACACACACACACACACACACACATACACATGTGATTATATATACACTGGATATATGTCCCTTATCTCATATATGATTTGCAAGTAGTTTCTCCCACTCCATGGGTTGTCTTTTCACTTTCTTGATGATGTCTTTTGAAGCACGAAATTTTTAAATTTGATGTTGTTCAATTTATCCATTTTTTTTTTGTTGTTTTGCTTTTGGTGTCATAGTTAAGTCAAACTCTCCTAATCCAAGGACACAAAATTTATTCCCATACTTTCTTCTAAGAATTTATTAATTTTGGCTGTTACATTGAGGTTGATGATCCATTTTGAGTTAGTTTTTGCATATTGTTTGAAATTTGAACAGGGTTCAACTTAGTCTTTTTTCTTGTGGATGTGTACTTGTCCGGACACCATTTTTTTGAGATTTTTTTCTTTCCCCTTTGAATTGTCTAGAAATCTCTGTCATAAATCAATTGACCATAAATGTATGAGTTTGTTTCTTGACTCACAATTCTATTCCATCCTTCTATATGTCTATCCTTATGCCAGTCCCACACTGTCTTTATTACTGCAGCTTTGTCATAAGTTTTGAAATTAAGTGTTTGTTCCCCAACTTTGTTCATCATTATCAAGATTATTTTCTTTTAAATCTTCATTTTATATTCACATACCACGCAGTCATACAAAACAAATCGTACATTCAATTGTTCACAGTACCATTACATAGTTGTACATTCATCACCTAAATCAATCCCTGACACCTTCATTAGCACACACACAAAAATAACAATAATAATAATTAAAGTGAAAAAGAGCAATTAAAGTAAAAAGAACACTGGGTACCTTTGTCTGTTTGTTTGTTTGTTTCCTTCCTCTATTTTTCTACTCATCCATCCATAAACTAGACGAAAGGGGAGTGTGGTCCTTATGGCTTTCCCAATCGCATTGTCACCCCTCATAAGTTACATTTTTATGCAATTGTCTTCGAGATTCATGGGTTCTGGGTTGTAGTTTGATAGCTACCCCAATTCTTTAGAACCTAAAAAGGGTTGTCTAAATTGTGCGTAAGAGTGCCCACCAGAGTGACCTCTCGGCTCCTTTTGGAATCTCTCTGCCACTGAAGCTTATTTCATTTCCTTTCACATCCCCCTTTTGGTCAAGAACATGTTCTCCGTCCCACGATGCCGGGTCTACATTCCTCCCCGGGAGTGATATTCCACGTTGCCAGGGAGATTCACTCCCCTGGGTGTCTGATCCCACGTGGGGGGAGGGCAGTGATTTCACCTTTCAAGTTGGCTTAGCTAGAGAGAGAGGGCCACATCTGAGCAACAAAGAGGCATTCGAGAGGAGGCTCTTAGGCACAATTATAGGGAGGCCTAGCCTCTCCTTTGCAGCAACAGTCTTCCCAAGGGCAAATCCTGTGGTAGAGGGCTCAACCCATCAAACCACCAGTCCCCTATGTCTGTGGGCATGTTAGCAACCATCAAGATTATTTTGACTATTGTAGTCCTCTTGCATTTCCATAAGGATGTTAGTACCAGCTGTTAATTTCTGCCAAAGAGCCGGGTGGATTTGGACTGGAGTTCCATTACATCTTTAGATAACTTTGGGAAATATTTCCATCTGAACAATATTAAGCCTTCTGCTCCATGGGCATGGAATATCTTTCCATTTATACAAATCTTTAATATCTTTCTATAATATTCTATAATATTCCGTTTGTTCATTGCTAGTATATGGAAATATAACTGATTTTTTGCAAATTGATGTTGTATCTTACAATCTTGCTGGGCTCAATTATTAGTTCTAATAGTGTTTTTTGGATCCCTATACTGTACGTACTTACAAGATAATGTCATCTGCAAATAGAGAAAATTTCGCTTCTTCCTTTCCAATTTGAATTCCTTTTATTTCTTTCCTTGCCTAATTTCCCTGGCTAAAATCTCCAATACAAAGTTGAGAGTGGAGAGAGCTGACATCCTTATCCTGTTCTTGAACTTAGAAGAAAAGCATCCAGTCTTTCAACATTATGTATGATGTTAGCCGTATGATTTTTGTAGGCGCCCTTTTATTATGTTGAGAAACTTCCTTTCTATTCTTAGTTTGTTAAGTGTTTTATCATGAAAGGGTATGAGTTTTCCAAATGCTTGTTCTGCATTGAGACAATCATATGTTTTATTCTCTTTATTCTAGTAGTATGGTATTTTATATTGATTGAACTGTGTATGTTAAAACAACTTTGAATTCCTGGTATAAATCACACTTGGCCATGGTTTATAATCATATTTGCATGTCACTGGAGTTGATTTGCTATTAATTTGTTGAGAAGTTTTGCATCAGTTTTCACAAGGAATATTGGTTTCTGGTTTTCCTTTCTTGTGAGGCTTTGTCTGACCTTTTAATCAAGGTAATATTGACCTCATAAAATAAGTTATGTTCCCTCCTCTTCTAAATTTTTGGAGCAATTTGTATAAAATTGGTGATTTTTCTTTAAACGTATGGTAGAATTAATCAAAGAAGCCATCTGGATCTGGGATTTTCTTTGTGGCAAGTTTTTTGATCACTAATTAAACCTCTTTACTTGTTTTAATCTATTCAGCTATTTTCTTTCTTCTTTATTTTGTTGTGGTAGTTTTGTCTTTGTAAGAATTTGTCCATTTCATCTAAGTTTTCTAATTTGTTGGAATACAATTGTTCAAACAATTCTCTTTTTAATCCATTTTTTATAATTTCCATAAGATTAGCAGTAATATCCTTGCTTTCATTCCTTATTTCAATAATTTGAGTCTTTTGTCTTTTTCCTTAGTCAGTCTAACTAAAGGTTTGTCAGTTGTTTGATCTTTTCAAGAACCAACAATTTTTTGTTGTCAAAACATTATCTATTGTTTTTCTGCTCTTTATTGAATTTATTTCCATTTGAATCTTTTTTCTTTCCTTCTGCTTTCTTCACTCTTTTTTCTAGTTCTGTTTCTAAGGTCAGTTGGTTAGGTTATTCATTTTTATATCTTTTTAAATAATAGTTTTCTTATAGCTATGTATTTCTCTCAGCACTGCTATAGCTGCATCCCATAAGTTTTTGAATGTTTTGTTTTCATTTTCATTCATCTCAAAATATTTTTGATTCCCTTTGGGATTTATTCCTTGACCCATTAGTTATTTTTGGAGTCTGTTTTTAATTGCTATTTTTTAATTCCCCAAATTTCCTTCAGTTATTGATTTCTAGTTTCATTCATTATGGTAAAAGAACATATTCTTTATTATTTCAGTTCTTTTAAATTTATTGAGGTTTGTTTTGTGGCCTAACATATGGTCTTTCCTGGAGAATGTTCCTTGTACTCTGGAGAACAACGTTTATTCTGCTGTTGTTAGGTGATAGCTCTGTAGATTTCTATTAGGTGTAATTGGTTTATAGAGCTGTTCAAGTCTTTTTTCCCTTTTTATTCTTCTCTAGTTGCTCTATCCATCATTGAAAGTGAGGTATTGAAGTCTCAAACTCTTATTGTTGAATTGTCTATGTCTCCCTTTATTTCCGTCAGCTTTAGATTCTTGAGTTTTGGGCCTCTGTTGTTTATAATTGTTATATATTCTTGATGGATTAAGTCTTTTATCATTATACAGTTTCCTTCCTTTAATAATTATTTTGTCTCAAAGGCTATTCTGTCTTCTATTAGTATAACCACTTTGGCTTCTTCTTAGTTACCCCCTACATGATATGCATTTTCCATACTTTCACTTTCAATCTCTCTGTGTCTTTGTACCTGAAGTGAAGCTCTTGTAGACAGGAAATAGATGGATCATGCATTAAAGAAAAAAAAAAAAAATCCATTCTGATAATCTTGCCTTTACATTGAAGACTTTAATCCATTTACATTTAAACTAATTACTTGTAAGGTAATTATTTCTGGCATTTTGCTCTCTGTTTTCTCTATAACTTATTCCTTTTTTATTCCTCTATTCCATTTGGATAACTTGCAATTTCCTTTATTATATTTTTGTCATTTCCTTAATGGATGATCTGGAATTGCAATTAACATCTTAATTTATAACATTCTAGTTTAGATTAATACTAATTTAATTTCAGTAGCACAAACAACTTTGCTGTTATGTAGCTTTCTTCCCGTCCTCTTTTTTTTGAGCTATTATTGTCATAAAAATTGCATTTTTATTCATTTTAAATCCATCAACACAGTTTCACAATTATTGCATTATGTAGTTGTCCTTTAAATCAGCAGAAGTTTAGAATTCCTGACAAAATTACATTTATGCTACCTTTATGTTTACTGAGGTATTTACTTTTACTGGTACTATTATTTCTTCATATGAGTTTGCATTACTTTTTAGTTTCTTTTCATTGCAGCCTGTCTTTTCATTTCTGCTAAACCATATCTGGCAGAGACAAATTCTCACAGCTTTTCTTTATCTGAGAATGTCTTCATTTCTCCTTCACTTTTGAAGCATAGTTTTGTTGGAGCTACACCTTAACTAAAATAACATCTTCAAAAAGTCCTAGAAATGGATTAAGATGAGGAACATGTGTTTTTTTCTGTGGTACATAATTCAACCTACAACAATTGTTTATAAGTTTAAGAAATGGCTAATAAATCTTCATTAAAGCCAAAGACTTGAACCTCCAACTAATATCCTTAGCATAAAAATTCTGTTTAAATGCAAAGTTTAGACCAAAGTTGATTTATGCAAATGGTGTGTTTTTTTTTTTTGCAAGACTCTAAGCAATATATAATATTTTCTGATAATACTGAAGTCAGAGGTAATTGAAAAATAATGAGATAGCTTTAGTGCAAGAGACTATAAAGGAGTAAGTACAAAGGAAATAAAAGAAAGGAAAAAGGAGAAATTAATGAAACAGGAAGAAAAGGAACTATATAGAGGTGATGAAAATATTAGGATATTTCATCAGCAAGTGTCAAAAAGTTCAACTCAAATTGACTTCTAAATAAATAAATTGTTTGACTCACAAATCAAGGCAGAATTAGAAGTCAAAGCTGTGACGTCAAGACCATTTATTTCTCTGCAGTTCCTTAGCTCTCCCCATCTGTGTTTTGGCTTTTTGGCTTTATCTTCAGACTGGTAGTTAAGTACCACAGCATTCTCAGATCTCACATTTATGCAAGGCAGATCCCAAAAGATGAAAAAGGAGCACACAATGAACTTTAAAATCAAAAAGGTTTTTTTTTTCAAAACCTATTATAAATCTAACAATTGATGTTCAATTATAGAAGTATTTCAATTAAAGTCAGGTGCAAAACAACTCTAGCCACTATCACCTTTGATGTTGATATTTTACTGGAGATTCAAGGTAAATCAATTTAAAAGATGTAAAAGTTTGGGAAAGAAAGAATTCACTTTTTCTTGTTTCCAAATTATACTTATGTCTAGCTAGAAAAAAAGACTACAGAAAAATTATAAACTAGTAAGAAAGTGCATGGATTCAATGCATAAATTACTACATGGGAAAGCCAACAACATTCCATATATAAGCAGTAACTGCTTGCAAAAATATTATCTTACCTTTTTATATTAAAAAAAATCTATTTATATATGAAAGGTAATCCTGAGAAAAAATTATTTAAAAGATTTATTGAGCTACCCAAAAGATAAAATGATTAAATGAGGTAGCCCATGTTCATGAATGAGAGAAATCTTAATTCTGATAAAATTACCAACAATGGTAATAACAATAAAAATAACAATAGTAACTAAAGCTAACATTTTCATTGAACACTATGTGGCAGGTACTGTTCCAACTGCTTTACAAAAATTATCTCACTTCATTCTTACAACAACATTTTGAGGACTGTACAATGATTATGTTCATTTTAAAGATGGAGAAATCAAGCAGGCAAATGTTACAATCAAGGCAGGCAGATGTTGCAGGCAGAAGGTAAACAATTACACACAATAAAGCAGAAAGTAAGAGGCAGAAGTGGAATGTCAGTTTTCCAATTCTAATCTAAAAATTGTATGTGACACCAATTAACCAATTAATTAATTAATATACTAGAGTGAATTCAATGTGTCTGGCTTCCAGGATTAGAGTGATTCTATAGATTGAGACAGGAAAAATAGGGTTGAAAAGGAAATTACTGGATGCTAAACCTGAATGTCAGAAATCCAAGGTAGTACTTACTCATCTAAGACTGAAACTCAGGAAGGATGTCAGAGAAAAACTAGGAGTCAGTGCTGAATTAGGAAGAGTATTTGGCTAAAATCAGAATGCTTAGAATTTCTGGGTTTTATATGCATTCTAAGGAGGAGGATTTTACGAAAGAGCCAGAACAATGAGAATTTAAAAGGTAAGAAGAACCATGAGACAAGTCGGTAATGAGTGGCAAGAGAATGGGAAGTTTATATGAGTGAGCAGCCCACACTCTATACAATAGTTTAATTGCACTGAATTACAGTAAAATAAGGTCTTCAAGAACCCATTGCATTTGGTAGGATTTTGAGTATCAAAGAATTTATCAGAGCCATTTCAGTGTAATGTTAGGAATGCCAGGTTAAAAAAAAAAAGCCTTGAGTTATGAGATAAAGAGAAGTAAGTTTGAGGTAGAATGGAAAAGTCTAGCAGCAAAAAATTTGGGTGGCCTGGTTGCAGGGAGGGGTGTGCAGAGAGGAACAGTAACAAGAAAGGAGGGTGAGGTGAAGAAGAGGAGACAGTGTTGCTCTTTATTTTAATAAGATGTATGCAGTCTTAGATGAAGGAACTTAAAGCTTGAGAAGTTTCAGGAGAGGTCAAGAGGTAACTGATGAAGTCCTTCGAAGTTACAAATAGTATGAGAAAAAGGGATGCTCCATCAAAGTTAGACATAACCATTCAGAAATGAAGTGCATGCTCTGAACTGGACTGGTCTCAAAATGTGGTCCACAGGCAAGCAGTAGCAGCATCACCTCAGACACTGAATTATGGTTTCTGGGGACGGGATAGAGGACCCTTCCTTGTAACAAGATATCCAAGTGATTTCTATGGACTTTGAAGGTTTAGAAGCATCATGCGTGACTAGAGTTCACAAAGAGGCACAAGATGGCTTTCCAGACAAGATTTTAAAATACAGCATTAGAGTCAAAGATGAACAATGGACTCCAGCAAAATGGAAGGAAGACAGGTGTTTGAGAAGATGACCATGTTGTTGAAGGCTTTTACCAAGGAGAGAGAAACGTCTGTTTTACACAACTAAACTGTCATGAACTCTTTTGACTATATAAGTCCAGCTTGCATATAGCATCTTTATACATTTAAATGTTTAGAATATATATATTTATATATATGTAAATTGATAAGAAAAACAGCTTTCTTAGAAAGCTAACATCTCAAGATCTTTCTGCAAGCCATGACAATTGAGCAAAGCTTTGAAGAATTAGCTTAAAATTATCATAAGTGAGAAATGATGTGTTGTTAAAGTATGCTATGTATGTATTAAAAATGCATATAATACATGAAATATAAATGTATATGCAAATTAAATAAAATAATTAATACCTGTTTACCTGTTTCCCATTGGATTGCATTCTCTATGCAATGACAATCAAGAGAGAGACAGCACAAGGTTGAAGAAGACTAGATTTATGGCACCTTGTTAGACCTGTCATACCTTTCTGGCCCTTTCTCCACCATGCCTGTTCTGGAGAATCCACTTGCCTTCTCTCCTGAGGTGTTCTCTGTCCTGATTTGATCTCCTTGTTGAGTTAGCCAGTAAAGTTGTTTGAATAAGGAGTCTTCTGTGATACTGAAAGGAGCACACATTTTTAACAAGATGCATTATGCTAATATAGAGTACAATGAATAGGCCAGAAACTTGGTTATTAAAAAAAACTGATAAAACCTTTGTGTTCTAAAACCTTAATTTCTAATTAGAGCCCCAAGTTCTGCATGATAGCAAATAGTTTAACCTAATGAAAGAGATTTTTGAGCTATTCTATTTTAAGTACAAAATCAGTGATTTCTCATTTCCTGCTTTTCCTTCTTTGAAATGTCTTCTTAATTCTGGGATTCTTGAGTTGTATCATTGTGTCAGAGAATGTATCTAAGTGATGGTCAACTTGATGCAATTTTAAACAAACAAAAAAGACACATTACTGTTATTATATACCAAAGCTGAGAAAGAGGGGGAGAGAGGGAGGGAGAGGGAGAAGAAGAAGGGGTGGGGTGGAGGAAGAAAGAGTTGAGTAGCAAAATTAATGCCTTCAGAGAGAGTTCCAAGCAGCAATAATTAAAAGAAACCAAGTGGAATATTTTACATCATTATAGGTATAAAACTTGACAAAAACAATGATCTGGTTTCAAAATGAAGGAAAACTTACAATTACAGTAAGAAAGTGAAATCTAAAGTTAAAATGAGTGACTGATGCATCTGAATCTGTCTCAGAAATGTGCATACTGTATAGATGAAAATACATTATAATAGTTGATCAAATAAATATATTTAAGAAAATTGATAGTAATAAAAAAGGAACAAAGAAAACTTCACAAATTTCCTAGGTAGAAAGTCTAAATCAGATATCAACCCTATCAGATCCAAGATTCCATTGAAATTGAAATTGAATTCATTGAAAAGAAAGTATATACACATGTAAAGTGAAAAATAATTTATAATGTCCCAATTATAATGAAAAGGTTTTAAATGTAATACTTCACAAGAGTGAAAACTTAATTTCAAAATTAGAAAGTAAAATGAACAATCAGATACTTTTATCTATTTATAATGGTAAGTTTAGATTTACTAGAAGGAAAAAGACCATACGCTATTTTATACAAGAATTAGAGAGAAATAGAAGAGCAGATGTTGGGGACGATTAAGGTAGCATGTATAAAATCCACCCTCAGCGATGCCGGAGATATGCAACATGGCCGCTAGGGCTGATGCAATAACGGCTTAAGTTGCCCTCAGCCTTCTTTACGGAAGTGATAGCCGTTCGCGCCTAAGATTCGCGCCTAGAGTGCTAGCTTTACAATCTGCCTTCTACCCCAGCAACAGTAGCTACCAATCCTGTGCTAGCCTTACATCTGCCATCCGCCCTAGCAACAGCAGCAACCAATCCTAGACCGCCACCCGCCCTTGCTAGCCACTCCCCCTCTCTCCTAGAGTATATATGCTCTGCCCTTCCTCAATAAAGATTTGCAGCTTGATCAGAAACCTGTCTTGCTGTCATTCCTCGTGTCTCTTGTCCCATACCATTCCTCCCTCACAGGACTCGGAGCCTTCCGTTGAACGTCCCGTGGGCCGGGACAAGCAGATGTAGATTTTTAGATTACTTGCTAGAATAAAAATTAGCTTAAGGATAAGTAAGAATAAACCATTCACTTTTTGTGTTTGATAAGAGCAGGGGTGAATATCCTTAATTTAAATAGGAATAACAAGCCATGGCAAATTAAAGAGGAGAAAAAGAGATACTTTTGCTAATGACCTGAAATTTAATTATAAGTATAGCATCAAAATAAATAAAAATCACTTTCTCTTAAACAATATTTGGATGAAAGGGGAAATAAAAATTGAAGCTATTGAATTTCTAGCAATAACAACAATAATAATAATATATACCAGAATCTATACAATATATTAAGAGTATTTCTCAAAGATTAATAGATAGCACTATATCTTTTTATAAGTAAAAATGAAAGAATAAATAAAATTTAAATTTCCAGTCTAACAGAAACTAGAAAAGGAAAAAAACCAAAATAAACCAAAGAAGGCACAAGGAAGGAAATTATAAAAGAATAAATTCAAATAATAAACCTTATTCATAAATCATAATCCTGGTGTGTGAAAAGCCTTACAAATACAAAAACCACTACTCAACTTGAATAATAAAAAAAATGAGAAGCCACAAAAATACAAAATAAGAAATGAGAAAGGGGAAATAACAATTGATAGACATTTTCTGATAGAAAGTTCTTCAGAAACTATTTTGAAGACCTCTATACATACAAATTTGAAAACCTTTATGAAATGGATAATTTCCTAGTGAACTACTCACTAACATCTACAACACCATTAGAGATAGGAAACCTAGACAAACTAGTTTCTATGAAAGACAGACAAATTTACTAAGGAACTACAGATGTTTTCATAGGGAATTCCTACCAAATCTTCAGAGACCAAATTGTCCTGAAACTCTGTAACAGGGAATAAATGATTGCCTTTAGGCTAAATATAGCCTACCACTCACTACCTCTTTTGTAAATAAGTTTTATTTGAACAAAGTCAAGAATCTTCACTGACATATGGTTAATGGCTGCCATTTGTGCTAAAACAGCAGAATTGAGTAGTTGCAACAGAGACCATTGGTCCTTAAAGCAAGTCCTGATCTACGTGCTGTCCAAGATCATTGGAAATGAAGAAATGGTTCTTATCCTTTGTAGAAATCAAGCATTACATTGATACCTTTATCTGATAATGACAGTACAGAAATAATTTATTAATCAAGATGTGAAAGTGCTAAATAAAGTGCAAATAGAATTCCACATCATATTAAAAAATAATAAACTATGACCAAGTGAGGTTTTTCAAGAATGAAGATTGATCAGTATTGGGAAATCCACTAATCTCATTTACCATATTAACACATGGAAAGGGAAAAATATACCACTTTTTTACCTCCAGTAAAGTGGACACATTACTGATTTAAAAAAAAAATCAAGAAAATAGGAATCGAGTGATAGTTTCTCAAGATAAAATGTACATACCTGAGTTCTAACATCAGTATGTTATTTAATGGGAAAACATTGGAGGTACTTGCACTAATAGCAGGAACAAGAAAAGGATGACCATACACAAGAAAAATAATCCAATAATCCAATTTGATCAAAACTCTAAATGTAAAAATTTGAATCATGTAATATTAGGAAAAAAAATCAGTGTATTTCTTAATCTCCATTTAGGAAAAGCTTTTTAAAAATGACAGAATCCATAGACAGTAAAGAAATTGATAAATACAAATAAATTAAAAATGTAAAATATTTGCATGACAAAGAGCATACAAAATCTAAACAGAAAAATGGGAGAAGACATTAACAGGAAATTCACACCCATAACATATACAAACACACACATGTGCACTAGCACACACATGCAGAGGTCCTGAAACATGAAGAGATGTTTGATTCTATTCTAAGAGAAATGTGAATTGAAAGCATTTAAATAATTTAAATCTTACAGAATGTACAGGAAACTCAAAATTGAATACAAACAAGAGAAATAAACCTAATAGTATCGCCTAAGAATAACATAACCACATTGCAATTGGTGGGCAAGTAAAGAACTAACCTAAGAAACTTTGAAGAATAGCATTTTGTCTATATGTGCTAACTAAAGCTAAGATAAAAAATCTGAACACAAATATTGTACTCTGGCTTGAATATTTGTTTTTCTCAGGAATGTGGGTTAGCAATTCTGAAACTACATATGACTACTTCAGTATTGAGTAAATAATAAATATATGTAGATAACAAGAGCCAGGCTGTTACTATCAACTCACTGTTAGAGAAAGGTATCACAAAAAAGGGCAGAGACTAGAACAAAGAAGGTGATCTTTTGTCTATATCTATCTATCTAATTTTCTATCAATCATCTATTATGTATCTACCTATCTATCAATCATCTATCATCTATCATGTATCTATCATCTATCATTTATCTAGCCATCATCTATCTATCTATTTATCTATCTATCTATCTATCTATCTATCTATCTACCCACCTAGATATTGGTTTGAATAGTGGCTCCAAAAATATATGCCCAAATCCTAACCTCCGGAATCTGTAAATAAATGTGACCTTATTTGGAAATTGTGTCTTTATCCAGAATATGACAGTTTGTTATGGAAGTGTTTGGAAGCCAGTAAAATATACATACACATGCATAGATAGCAACACACTTATAGATGTATGCATGAGTGTAGATATGTGTGGATGTGGGTGAAGGGTATACAAGAATTCTTCGTGGTTTTTCGCAACTTTTTTGATAGGTCTGAAATTGTTTCAAAATGAAAAGTTCAGAAGTAAAAACAATTTTAAAAAGTCAACTGTCATTTAAAGGAAATTCTATAAGGAAAAAATAGTTTCATATTTTTGCACATATTCATCATTTCCAGTAGTCTTCACTTCCTTCTGCATATTCATCTTTCTATCTGGTATTATTTATATCAGTCTGAAGAATTCCAGCTGGCATTTCTTGTATGCATGCCTACCAGTGACAAAATCTTTCAACTCTCATTCATCTAAAATTGTCTTTATCTTATTTGCTTTCATTCTTTAAGATTTTTCACCTGGATATAAAATTGTAGGCATAGAGTATATTTCTTTCATCACTTTAAATATGTCACTCCATTGTCTTCTGGCTTCAGTTGTTTATGACTAGAAGTCAGATATCACTCTTATTTTTGCCCTGTGTATTCAGCGTGTTGTTCTTTTCTGCCTGCTTTTAAGATACTCACGTATCTGATTTTCTTAAGTTTGACTCTGATATGTCTAAGTGGGCTTTTATTTTTATTTATCATGCAAGGGATTCACTGGGATTCTTAGGTTATGTTTTCTTCAAATTGGTAAAAAATTTGCTATTGTTTTTTTCAAATATTGTTTTCTGTCCCATTATCTATCCTATTTTCTGTGATTCCAGTTACACATATTTTAGAGTCCCTGATATTGCCCCATAGGTGTCTGTCTCTATTTTTTTCAGTTATTTTGTGCATGTGTGTGTGTGTGCATGTGTGTGTGTGTGCACTTCAAGTTGGATAACTTATACTGACCTGTGCTTAATCTATATTTAATTTCACTAATCCTTTACTCTAAAGTGTACACTTTGCTGTTACTCCTGTACAATATATATATTTAATTTCAGATACTTTTTTTTACTGATTCCCATTTATCTATTTTAGAGTTCTCTGTCTCTTCACTTTTTCTGTCCTGTATTTTTAAACATTGGTACTAGTTATTTTAAAGTCCTTTTCTGCTAATTCCAACATCTGGACACCTGTGGATCTGCTGCTATTAACTCTTTTTTCACTTGATTATAGATTAGATTTTCTTGTTTCTTCCTCTGTCTTTTCATATTTAATTATATTTCAGTTGTTTAAAAAAAGGAATTGTAGAATGGAGTATATTTTAAATTTTCCATCAGTTGTTTTAATATAAAGTGTAAGCTCTTTTTTATAGCAGGCACTTATGATGAAGGGATGATTATTTGGATTCCTCAATTGTTGATTAGAGCTGAGGCTGGACCACATACTTATGTCGACTGAGTTGACTTCAGGTCTTACTTCTATGTTGATAAGATGTTGAAAATTATTCCTCATCATTATTGCCCAGGATTGATGTTAAATAAATTGATAGCCCTGACAACAATATTCCATAATTATTTTCAGGTATGCTACTAATATTTTTGTTAAATAAATGTTGTCAGTATTAATGAAATAAATTTTGAAAATAACTGATGTCATCTCTAAAAGTTTATAAAATCGTATTCCAGACCAATCAAAACTGTTTTACTCTGTGCTACGCAAAACTCCCCATCCCCAACACTCACACAACTCACCCTTAGCAAATATTCCAGGAAGCTCTCCCCACCCACAAGGGACATGGACATGAAGGTTTACATAAAACCCACTCTTATCTAAGGTAACAGTCTGACCAAGAACAAAAGCAAAAATTTTCACATAATTACCTCCCTTATGTCACCTCCTTATCTTACCCTAAACAAACCAATCCCCTGAAGTCAACTCCTTACTTCTCTATCTTACCCCAACCACCTCCCCAAAGCTATAAAACTGTACTCACTCCTTTGTTCGGGTCTATGGCCATCTTCTGGCTTCAGCCTGCCTGCGCGTAAATAAAACCTACTCCATTTGAACTTTGGTTTCTTCTCTTCCTGGTCAGAAAACCTAACACTCTCTATCATGGAAGCAAAGGCATTGGTAAAGGAATATTTTTTCCATGAAGTAATTTTAAGGATTATGCATTCTGGAGTAACTCCTCTGTTTCTGTCAATAATTATGTTAAAACAGCATTTCCTCTGACTTTTTCATTCCTTCAGCAACTTACATATGCTAGGAGTTAAAATTCATTTCCCACACAGGATGCTGTCATTGACTTGCAATAGAAATCTGTTGGGCTATTTCTGTTACATGGCTTACTTTTGAAATGTCTTGACATCACACTGATTTTTCTTAAAACAGTTTCATTGCTCCATTCTATAGAAGACATTACTTCATTTGTTTTTTTTTCACCATTATAATAATAACCCCTTTTGTGGCTAGTAAGATTAATTTTCCTCCAATATTTCATGGATTATCACACTTTTTATTACTTGTAGTATTTCTTACATTAATATGATATTTTTGTCATTATGATTAGAAGGCTTTTAAACATTCCAAAGATATAATACCATGGTTTTTCTCTGAATGTCAGAAGTAAAATATACCTTTCCCAGATTTATTGGTACATGTTTACAAAATGTTTACTTAATTTTGACAGTTTCCTTGTTTCATTACAAAAATGTTTTAGCAATATAAGCACTAAGCATAAAACTATAAATCCAATTTCAATTATGCAACTAAATTTTGATGCTTTGCCTTGATTATTTGAAAGAAGTTTGAAAGAAATATATTTACACATATATGTAGAATAACCACAAATGTGAGGACAAAAAATACAGACTGATACAGGTGTGTTGAATTGGTGGCTCAAGTGCAATTAGTTATTGTCATAATTTTCCAAAATAGTAAATTCTTCAAACTGTTCCACACAAAAATATATTTCAACAATAATTAATATAACTGCATACTTGGAAACTTCAGCAAATAATAAACACCTCAAAATATTATTTATTTTATCTAAGATGAATAGTCTAGCATTAGGTGATTATAGTCAGTTTTTCCCCAACATGAACATCCCATGAAACATTTTATTTTCATGAGGGACATATGAAAATTCTCCATGGGCAAGAATAGAACTTCACATAATTTCCCCTAAATGCATTTGCTCCTTCTAGTCATTAGGACAATAAAAGTTAATTTTTCAAATTTTTCTGTAGGGGCCACATATTAATTTCTTAAGGCTGTCAACAAAATACCACAAACTGGGTGGCTTAAAACAAGGGAAATGAATTCTCTTAAAGTTCTAGAGACCAGAAGTCTGAAATCAAGTTGCTGGCAGGTCCCTGATCCTTCTGAAGTCTCTGGGGAAGAATATTTCTTTGCCTCTTGTAGCTTTTGGTGGCCCCGGCATCCCTTGGCTTGTGGCAGCACCACTCTGTTCCCTGCCTCCGCCTTCACGTGGCCTTTTTCTTGTGTCTCTGAATCCTCCCTTCTTCTTACAAGAACGTCAACCATTGGATGGAGGGCCCACCCTTCTGTATCTTCTACTCTAAGAAAATTGTTGCTGTGGGATGGGATCCTAAATAATAATAATTGGTCTATTTGCATTGTGAACTATACAATTTAGCTTTAAAAAGTGTCCTTTTTGTCTCTTTTCTAACTTTTTAATCTGACTTCTGTATTGTCAAATATCAAGTTCGATACTCCATTTCTACTTTCCATTTGCATGTTCTTGGCACGTATTTGTCATTCCTTTGTTTATAACATTCCTAATACTTTTGTTTTTAAGGTAGATCTCTTGGGTATAGTGTAACATCATATTTTACTTTGTTAGCAATTCAAAAATCTTCTTTTATTTGGTGAGTTATTAGAAAATTTGAATTTTTGTATGATTGATATGAATGGTGCCAGTTTACCCTTTTGTTTTATTATTAGTATACAGTCTGATTATGTGAGCTATTTTATTTATTTTCTCTTTTTTTGCATGCATATTTTTGTATATCAGAAGGGACTTGAGGGAATAATACCTCCTGAGTTCTTGTATGTTCATTAATGTCCCCCTGTCAGTTTGAAGTGGATATAAAGAATTTGGCTGCATATAAAATTTTAGGTTTCCATTTTATTTCCTTGATGAACTTACATCTGCTATTCCATTTCCTTTGGGCATATACCATGCTGTCAAATAGTCTGATATCAACTGGATTTTCTTCTCCTTGTAAATAGATGATCATATGTTCCATTTTGCTGGGACAATCCTGGTTTACAGCTATTGTCCCAGTGCAATTCTTAATAGCACTACCTTGTACTCTCAAATGTCTACTAGTTTGTGTCTAGAAATTTGCTTCTTCTAGGATTCCACATACATTAGATTATGCAATATTTGTCTCCTTGTGCTTAGCTTATTTCATGCAACATGGTGTCTTCAAGATTCATCCATGCTGTGGCATGCATCATGGGGGAGGAGGAGAGAAGTTATTATTTAATTGGGGCAGAGTTTTTGTTTGAGGTGATAGACATTGGTAATGGCAACACAATATGGTGAATGAAATTATTACAACCAAATTGTATACTTAAAAGTGGTTAAAATGAGAAATTTTGAGTTATATATGTTGCCATAATAAAAAGTTTTAAAACTCTTCTAGTTTAAATAACAAATAATCTCATCACCCTACTTATAAGCAACTTCATAATTTTTTCTTGGACAAAGAATTTTTCCTTTTTTTTTTTTGAGTTCAAGAATTTTACTAAAATTTATCTCAGTACTGGCCATTCAGAGTTCATTGTCCCACGTATGCAATGTGTTCTTTCAAAATTCAGTTTCAAGTCTGCTTTATTTCAGGAAAGCTTTCTTCAATTATAGTTTTTGGCATTTGTTCAAATTCATTGCTTTGGTTTTCTTCTTCCATGTATCTCATAAAAAACATATTGGTTCATCATAGCCTATCTTGTATAGCTAACACTTTCTGTCAAATCACTTTTATCTCTTGCAGTTTAATCCATATTTTATTTCCTTTATGGCATTAGCTTTGGTATTAATTCACTCTTATGTTCTTTCTAGCTTAGTTTTCTTTTTTTAAATGATTTTTATTTATTTGATTAGATCATCTTTGAGAATTTTCAGCTTTCTCTTCAAATTCCCTTTTGTCCAATCATCATATTTCTGAATATTTATAATTCTCATGCATGTTCTTCTTTCAGAAAATGTAATGCTCTGTAATTTCTTTTAGCTGATTTCATAATATTAGGTTTCAGATTTTATCTGCTTGGAGATATGTCTTTCTGGTTTGGTGTCATTATTTGTAGGATCGTTATTCTGTTTTTTTTTCATGTGTCTCTCATAGTAACCTTATGGAGTCTGACTGTAATATTTTCTCTTGCACCTGTTTAAGTGAAATGCATTTCTCTCTATTCTTATCGGAAGAAGGTGGATCTCAATAACTTTCCCAGCTTCACCACTATAGAAACTCATAAAGCTGGAGTTCTGGAGCTCCCTCTTGTTATAAAAAAATTTTCAAAAATGTGACTTCAAATTTTTTGAGATATTCAGATTCAGCACCCTCCCCATCTTTTATTTGGGTCCTTTTCTTTTTTGCCCTTACTGTACCTGTCCTTATTAATTTGGTTTGCTGACAGCAATTTCACTTCTGTGTGGGTCTTTTATTGACAGGGATATTGGTTGGATTAATTTAGAGAGCGTTTTAGTGCCCAGATTACCACAGCATCACCTGTTGCTGTAGTAACCCTGCAGTCACCCACTAATCAAAGCCTGTAAAGTACATGCCCAGTCGTGTTGCTTCCCTCAACGGGCTCTCCCTTTCATTTGTAGAAAAGCATCCATTGATGAATATCATGTTCTCTCGCTCCCAGGGACAGAGACATTAGAAGTTGCTTTACTTCCCCTCCACTTTCTTGCTCACTGTTGCAGAAATGATTCTGCTGTTGCTGTTGTCAAAGTTTTGTCTCCACCCTCAAGCATCTGGGGGAGCACAGAGCTACCACATCAACACATTTTGTTGCAGATGTAGTCATGGGGTCATTGGCTTTACTATCTTAGTTTCCAGGCTGCTATGACAAATACCACACAACGGGTTGGCATAAACAATGGGAATTTACAGTCTTGTGGTTTAGAGGCTAGAAGGCTTGGTTCCACCCAGGGTGGGTAACATTCTGGCTGACCAACAATCCTTGGCTTCCTTGGCTTTCCAGTCACATGGTGACGTCCCTTCCTTCTTCTTCCAGGTTCCATTAACTTCCTGCTTCTGGGTCTTCCCTGCTCTCTTCCAAGGTCTGAATGTCTTTACTTACAAAGGACTCCAATAATCCAGATTAAGGCCCAAACTCACTCATTTCAGCCATGCATTAACTAAAATGAACATCTTCAAGAGATCCCTTTCACAGTAGTCTCACACCCACAGGAATGCAGATCAAGATCAAGAGTATGTCTAATTTGAGGTACTTGATTTCATCAGCCTCACTGTCCTACAGATGGTGAAGTTGTATTGTTTAATATAGTACATGTTGGAGGAGGGAGAATCAGGAAAGATTTTAACTGT
Source organism: Choloepus didactylus (assembly GCF_015220235.1). Lineage (NCBI taxonomy): Eukaryota > Metazoa > Chordata > Mammalia > Pilosa > Megalonychidae > Choloepus > Choloepus didactylus. The sequence continues at coordinate 154,918,215 of NC_051311.1, read as the reverse complement.
GCTGTCACTACCAAGGCTTGTTCATGTCCTCTCCTCTTCATTTCTGATGGAAGTAATTCTTACGCTATTTTCTTGAAGACATAAACTCATTTATTCAGAGTAATTTTGTGTGTATGTCTACTATTTTTATTTCTTAGGGTGTGATTTCTCCTGGTTTGGATTTTAGATATAAAATTATATCTATACATAGATATATTTTTATTTCTAATAATATATATCTAATTTGCTTATATATATATATAAATAATTTTGTTACTAAAATTTCCATTTGAGACAGTACTTGGAACGGGGTTTCTATTTTCCTTTTGTCCTTTTCCTTATCTTTTCATTTCTAGATATTTTATAGTTACTTCCACTACTCTCAGAATCCCCGATAAAGTACCAGATGTTATTTCTACAATTGTTAATGTAATTTTATACTTGGGCAATTTGGTGTATAATAAATACTTCAAAATATAATTTTGATACCTAATATGGATAACCAAGGACCATGAATTATGACTAGGTTTTGTAGTGTGTGGTGGCAGCAGAGACCTCTCACCCACATGGATTGGCCTAGTATCCAATGTTGGGGCTGTCTAGTTCTTTTCTGTCTTATGCTTCCTTTAAGGACAGCAGTTTCTCGTCAAGGGGTGTGCCACAGAGTGGGTCCCAGTGTTTTTCAGCCTTCATCCCCAGGCAGAAAGGCCCTGCTCCAGACTCTTCTTTTGCACTGGGTTCTTGGATTCTGGTTCTGCTTCTGGCCCCTCTCCCCATTTTGTAACTTATTCTGTTTGTCCCAAGAGCTGAACTTTCCTTTTCATGCTGTGTCAGTCCCAGAGTCCTGGAGGATTGTAGCTGCAGCCCCAGCCTTCTGCTAGGAATGTCTGCATATTTTCTACTTCACAGAGACACATCTAGTTACTGAGCACAGCTAAATCTAGTTTATTGCTATATTAGGAATTGGGAGGGGGGTGATGGGAATGGTTGCTAGGAGTCTTCTTTCTTTGTGAAATCATTGAGCCCTTTATATTAGAAAGCAATATTAGCTACTTTTTCCTGGTTCTACCAAATCATTTTAATTAAAACTAATGAAATCTCATTATACCACTTAGCAATCAACCACAAGTCACTCAGAGATAAATGGGAGCAATAAATAATCTTATGTTAGGTCTTTGATAGCATCAGAGAATAAAATTTCAAAATACAGAGTAGAGGTATATGGAAATATCTTCCAAATGTATTCCAAAAACCTATGAAATATAAATGGATACCTAATACATAGTTGCAAATTTCTAGATGAAATATCCACGAGTTAGTAACCTGGGTGAAATGAAGACAAATGTCAGGAGAAACACCCTGACAAGTTGTTGGTATATTTACTTTACAAAAATCAAATGGGTGTTTTCCCATAAAACATTTTTTACTCAAAGAAGGTTCTCACCAAATTCCTTTATATCTTTATAAATTACAGTGGGCAATTTAATTAGAAAGGTGTTGGACAAATCAGGGTGAACCCATCTCAGATGGTTAAACTATGATGAAATTTAACTTCTGGGAAAGGTTCCTCCACTGGGTGAACACAATAGAAGGCCATGGAGTCAGCGTAGCAATTACCACGAGGTTCCTCGGGTCAGCAAGGTGAGCCGCGGGTCACTCGATCTGCTCGGCCTCTGCACTCCTGCTTCTGCCCTGAAGTTGAAACAGTTCCTGGGGCGGCTGCTACTTTGCAGACAGCAGATGCCACCTCACAACATTATTTAGTTTTTCATGTATTACTGCAGTTATTCAAGAAAATATTTACCCATATATATTTGTTTCTGGCTATGCTCAAATCAGGTTGTATTCATGTCTGATTCTAAAGTGAAAACCCTCTTCATCAACTAACAATGTTTGTCTTAAATCTTCAAAAATATTTATTTATTCCTAAGAATAGACATCTATTTCACATGGAAGTTAACAGTGAAATTATGGAACAATGGTCCTCAATCTTTTTTTCTTTCCTTTATCAGCACAAACTCGAGGGATAAGGCCCACACACATCAGTATAAAGTGGCAAAAAATGGAGGCCACTTCTTTCCTCCCATTGTGAATTACTGATACAGACATACTGAGGGGAAAATATTCCACAGAATAGTAATAAAAATATATTATGCACTTTATTTTGGGGGTGTGTGTATCTGGAATGCACTGAAGTGTATATATTTTAGACATTTGTGTACACATTCCAAATATGTGAAATATCTTTCTTGAGAGTATAGTTTTTCTTTAAGTCCTTAAAACAACACTCAAGGAAGAGATAACCCCATGGTAATTTGACCCATGGTAAATTGTAATGAGTTTTACATAATTCAAGGTTTATAATTACACAATAAGATAAGTTGCAGAGGTAGCCTGAAATATTATATGGAATGTGATATATTATTCATTTTTAAGCTTCAGAACTTTGTTCAACTAGCATCTCCATTAATATTTAAAGAATGTAAATTAGACATCTATTTACTTTCTCATCTATATGATGTACTTTAATTATAATTTCATGACTCTAAATTTCATATCTTAGTTACTTTGCAAAATTCCTGATTCATCTGTCTGGGACTAAAGAGAAAATTACTTTTTAAGGTTAGTTGTTGAAGGACAATATTACTGCTTAAAGAACACCAAAAAGGATACTTTTTTCTAGAAACATTATCAGGTAACTGAACCTTAAATATATAAGATCTTGTTTTTGAGAAAAATATGTAACACTAAATAATAAATATAATACTTCTAATTTTATAGGTAACTCTGTCTAATTGAATTTCAGACTTCACACATTGTGAAGTAATCATGATTTATTTTAAGCAGAAACATTCCAAATAATATTTATAGCTCATAATATGAGAATTTTTCAGCTTCCAAGGAGCATTGAAACAGAAAAAAGTATTTACCACATGGAACATTTAAAAGATTGATTTTTATGACATATTTATTTCACTTATGAGACCAGGCAAATCTATTTAAAAAAACCTACAGCAAAGAATTATAATTATTAAAATTAAGATATAAGTAGGTGGGCATTGTGGCTAAGTTCATGTGAAAGTTGACTAGGTTATGCTGTCTAGTTGTTTAATCAAGCAAGCACTGGCCTGATTGTTATTGAGGGGATATTGTGTAGATTTAAATCATCCATAAATTGATTGCATTTATGGCCGATGACATCTACACTCAACAAAGGAGTTTACCTTCAGCAAAGAGAGAAACCGCATCCAATCAGTTGAAGGCCTTAAAGGGAGAGGTGATGATGTCAGCAGTCGTAAGGGAGAATTCCATCTCTGCTTCAGCCAGCCAGCTTCTCCTGGAGAGTTTACTGACAACCTTCATCAGAGTTCCCAGCGTGTGGCCTATGCTATGGAATTTGGGCTTGCTCATCCCCACAGTCATGTGAGACAATTCTTATTGTAAATCTCACTATTTACATACACATGCATTATGCATATTTGCATTATACAGACACACTCACCCACACATGCACACACATACAATATTGGTTCTGTTTCCCTGGAGAACCCTATTACAGTGGTTTGAACAGCAGATTAAAAGAGTTGAGGTAAAGAATTAAGAAACTGAAAATAGGTCAAAGAAACCCCTGAGAATGAAGAACTGAAAGAAAAAGATAGATAATATAGAAAAGAAAATGTAACAGGAATGCAGGGAGAGATTCTGACATACATTTAATTGGACTCTTAGAAGGAGATAAAATATTTGAAAAGAACATGTTTGAAAATTGAGGAATTCTATAGACTCAAGATCCCTAAGAACCCAAGCTGTAATAAAACCATATAAAAAGCACACCTAGGAACATTCATAGTATAACTGTATGATGTAAATCATTGGAAAAAATATCTTAAAAGAAGTCAAAAGCAAAACACACATCATCTTAAAAGGAGCAACCATGAACTAAACTGACTTCTTAACAAAAATAACTAAAGCCAACATAGAGTGAAATGATATTCATAGTAAGGAGAAAATAACTGGTGACCTAGAAGTATATACCCAGCAAAAGTATCCTTCAAGAATGAAAGCAAAATAAGGACATTTTAAAGGGGAATAAAAACTCTGAAGGAAGTTGTAATAAGTACATTCACAATAAAAAATATGCTGAAGATAATTTCTTAGGCAGAGAAATAAAATTCCAGAAAAAGGGTAAGGAATTCCAGAATGAATTAAGGACAGTCGAAATGATAAATACATGATCATTATTATAAATAAATAAATAGTGATTGATTAAATATTTATACAACAATAATAAAATTGTCAAATGAGGAAAGAATGTCTGTGTGTGTGTGTGTGTGTGTGTGTGTGTGTGTGTATCATAAATTTATAACAGGAGGGGTAAAAACAGGAAGTCAAACAGTGTTCTATGGCCCTCGCATTAACTAGGAAGAAGGTGATAATAACAATTAAAATTAATTAGGTTTTGATACTTAGAGATGAATATTGAAATCCAGAAATAGTATAACAATGTATAAGTCACATTATAGTAGAGGAAACATTGGATAAAAGAAATCATCCAGAAGACGAGAGTGGAAAAAAAAGAAGCATAGAGCAGGCAAAAAAAAAATTGCACAGCATTAGAAGATAGATCTAAAATAGGATATAAGAATACAAGAGGCCTCAAAGGTCCAATGAAAAGAGATTATCAAAGTGAATAAAAAGTGAAAGAAACTCTTGTTATTTAGAGAAACATTCTTAAATCATAAGGATGCAAAAAGCTTGAAAGTCAAAGCATTTGAAAAGATATCTCATTCAAACTCCAACCAAAGGAAAGTACCTGCATTAATTTCAGGATATATAAAGAAAACATACAAACACAAAAGAATTAAGAAACCTAATAGAAAAAAATGTGTAAGAGACTTCCACAGTCACTTCACAAAAGAGAACATACAAAAGGCCAATGAATATGTGAAGTGGTGCTCAATCTCATTTCTGGCCAGGGATATGCAAATAAAAACTGCAATATTATCACAACATATCTACCAGAGTGGCTGTTATTAACATACCTGATAATGACATGATTTAGCAAAGATGTGGAACAAGAGAATGTCTCTCACTGCTAAGGTGAATATCAATTGGTGCAACTACTTTGGAAAACCATTTGGCAGTACCAAATATGTTAAACAGATGCATTTCCACCAACACAACAAATCTACAAACTGAAATGAAAACAGTGCATTCCGAAAGATCTGTACAAGAATGTTCATGGAACTTAACTCAAAGGTCCATCGATGGTACAATGTATAGATAAACTGTGATATTTGTATTCAGGAGAATGCTAAAAAGCAATGAAAATGAACAGACAACACCACAAATTTCACAAATTTGTGAAGCCAGCCACAAAACACAGGTATTATATAATTCATTTTCTATAAAGCCCTGCAAATGAGCAAAACTAAATTGCAATGCTTAAGGATACATACTTCGCTGGTAGAAGCATGAACAGAAGAAAGGAGATGGTTACCAAAACATTTATAGCAGTGATAATCTTCAAGGAAGTTGGAAGGGATTGTGGGTAGTTTTTTCAGGGCTGATGTGATTTCATTTGAACTGGGGAAAGATTACACTGATGTTCCACTTAAAGTAATTAGTTATGCTAGACATTTATATTTAATGGTCTTTTCAGTACACATAACATCTTTCACAATGAAAGAGTTAAAACTTAGGAACGAAAACATAGATTCCACTAGGGGTCCAGGGTGTATCCTGGGCCATGGGTTTGCAGGCATTTCATATTTGAGTAACAATCCCACTATTCCTCTCCTCTTACGTAGCAGTCCTTGGATATTTCTGTTGTTTTTGTTTTTGTTTGTTTGTTTGTTTATATTTGAAGGAGGTGGGATTGTGTAAGGGCACTGACCCAGTTCCGTGGTTGAACACAGATTGCTTCAATCAAGTCAAGGTAATGCCCCTTGTCACAGTGATTAGCTCAGAGAATCTTAACTAATCTAATCAGGTCTAAACCATTAAACATATAAAATTCCTATGACTAAAATTGAATCAAGAATTGGCATTTGACCCAATTAAACTGAACCATGAAGGGAGGTTTGGTTTGTTGAAACTTTTGTGAAAGAGCATTCCTTGATCATCTGAAAGAGCTACTAATAGCCATGATTTTGAAGCCTGGAAGTGTTACCATGCCCCCCCCACACACACACACACACAATGCGCAAGAATCTAGTCTGCAGAGGAAAAATACCTGTCAGCTGAAGAGAGAAAGAAACTGGGTCCTTGCAGCTTGCAGCCACTAAATCAAAGCAAACCCAAACCTTGCCCTTCCTATGGACTTTACAGTCTCATGAATGATTCAATTTGACTTTTTTTTTTTTTGCATTTTGTTAATTACTTGTAACACTAAAAAGCCCTGATAACCAAACAGGAACCAAAAAACTTGCATGCAATTAAGATACTCTCAGATTGTGATTGAAATAATAAATAGAAGACTATTTTGTGTTAAGTATCTATCTATGGGAAAGAGTGCTGCTTTGATATTTAATCTATTTCGGCCCTGGCTGAGAACAAAATTTGAGGAGATGGTGCTGTGTGACCTAGGGTAAGGGTTTAAACTCTTTGGTTTTAGTTTATTCATCTAGGAAGTGAGGTTTAAATAAGGAACCTATCTTGCTGGATGTTTGGATGGTAGCATTATAGTTTGGCCATTAAGAGCATGGACAAAGAAGTTGAATAAAGTGGGATTTCAGTTCCAGCTGTAAAAAGTGGTTAACAATAAAACTTGGTCATAGAGTTTTTTGGAAAGTAAAGTGTTATATGCAAAGTGCTTTGCAAAGTTTTGACCGTTGACTATGGCCCTCCAAAATTCACTATTATTGATAGTAATTTTGCTCCATATATAGAATGAGAGAGTTTGCTTTATTCATATTCTGAGGCTCTTTCCACCTCAGATTTTGTAATGAGCTATTTGTGAAACCAGCCATTTGGAAAGACAAGGAAAAGCTCAGTATCCTATATGAATTTGTGAAATGAATGTATCTATATCTATCAGGACAACAAAATTAACAAAGAAATTCCCCTGTTGTCTGCATTCTTGTTATTAGGTTGAACCATATGAAATTTTCTTTTCCATAGGTCAAAAATGGTCAAACAGATTGCTGACCCACCTGCTTGGATTTAAAAGGGAGATTGCTAATTTATGGCTGACAAGGAAGAGATTACTATTAACAGAGGATGCTATAGTTAAGCTGTCCATTCTATAAAATGAATTGGTCCAACCAAAATACTGCTGCCCTGAAACCCTCACTCAAGTTTCCCGTGATGCACTGAACTGTGCAAAAAACTCACTATAGTAATGCTGAACATGTTGTTTGCAAGCAACTTGATGTGAGGCTCCCAAGATGAAAGATAATCACTTATTTTTTTGGTGTCCTGAGTAATCAGTGCAGGGATAAGGAGAAATCACTACTTTGGAAATATTTGGAGCCATTCCAAATCTGTTCATTGGGAGCTTTTTTTTTTGTTTGTGTAAGACTTTTATTTGTAGTATTTTCTCTGTCACAATAGGATACACAAGCACCTGAGAACTAGCAAAGTAAACGTAATTAAATAAGTAAACTCACATTCTCTCCACAGGATAGCTGTTAACATTTATTTTAAAATTCTTTTCAGATAGTGGCTGTGGGATAAAGCCATGAAGATGGTTATTTAAAAAGGAAAAGTTACATTGGTGAAATGTAGAGCTAAGCCATGTTGGAGAACCCACTGTGAAAATAACTGGAACAGTCAGAGCAACATGGGGAAGTTCATTTGTGACTTGTATTGCAGAGGAGGAAGGGAGGGACATTTTCTGTGTGACTCCGGTTAATTAAAAGGTGGAATGGTACATTAAAGCCAAAGCACTTCTATACCAGAGATGGGTACACAAGGTGAGTGAACTCCATGAGTACCAAAGGGAAATTATTAGGAAGATTATGAAAGCTGTAGGGACTAAACTATAGAGAGTTTTTTTAGGGGTGGGGAAGAAGGTAAGCATCTCAAAAATATTAGCCCAGAATGGGATAGTGACACTATGAGGAATGATACAGGTGATACATTTGGAATAATGAAACTTATTTAAGGAAATAACATCTACTGATAATGAGAAAGACTCAGAGTATGTATGTGAGAATTCAGGGCATTTAAATTTGTGTCTTAAAAAAAATCTGCAGTAACATTATATTTCAAGTTAGACAAAAATAGGAACCGTATTTCCCTTGTTTATTGTTAATTTTTTGTGTATTTAAAATGTAATGTTTATTATTATTTTTCTGTTACGTGGTGTGATGGTTAGATTCATGTGTCAACTTGGCCAGGTAATGGCACCCAGGTGTCTGGTCAAGCAAGCACTGGTCTAACCATTACTGCAAGGACATTTGTGGCTGGTTAATAAACCAGAAGGCTGGTTTATTAAATCATCAGTCAATTGGCTGCAGCTGACTGATGACGTCAATGAAGGGTGTGTCTTCCACAATGAGAGAATGCTGGATTTAGTCCAATCAGTTGAAGACTTATAAGTGGAGACAGAGGACCTTCACTTCTTCGGCTGACCAGTGGTTTCCTGAGGAGTTCGCTGAAGTTGCCAGTTCATTGCCTGAGGAGTTCATCGAACACATTCATTGGAGTTGCCAGTTTGCTGCCTGAGGAGTTCATTGAACATTTTCATTGGAGTTGCCAGTCTGCTGCATGCCCTATGGAATTTGGACTCATGCATACCCATGGTTGTGGGAGACACTTTTATAAATCTTGTATTTATAGATATCTCTTATTGATTCTGTTTCCCTAGAGAACCCTAAATAATACACGTGGAGTCATATAAAAGTTTTTATGAGAAGGTGTATTTTGCTTTGCTAAAGCTGCTGGAATGCAATATGCCAGAAATGAGTTGGCTTTTTCAATGGGGATTTATTAGGATACAAATTTACAGTTCTAAGGCCATGAAAATATCCATATTAAGGCATCAAAAGGAAGATACCTTCTCTGAGGAAAGGCTGCTGGCATTGGGGATTCCTCTATTGCATGGGAAGGCACATGGTGGCATCTGCTGGTCCTTCTCTCCTGGGTTCTGGTTTCAATGGCTCTCTCTCCCTGCTCCTGTGGGTCCTTCTTGCTTCTCTGGGCATTTCTCATCTTTCTGCTCTCTCTCCAAATGTCTCTGCCCTTTTATCCTCTCATAAAGGTCTATAGTAAAGAATTAAGACCCACCTTGAATGGGCTGGGTCACATCTCAGTTGAAACAACCTAATCAAAAGATCCCACCCACAGTATGTCTGCACCCACAGGAATGGACAGACCATGCTTGCAACTGATTTTGATGGGATCTTGTATTTAACTACTGTTACTGAAATGATTTAAGTTTTTGTGATACTATAGTGGGATGAACATATTTTGTGTATGGAAAGGTCATGTCATTTTGGGGTCCAGGGGGTGGAATGTGCTGGTTTAGATGTAGTATGGCCCCCAAAATGATATTATCTTTGATGCAATGTTGTGGAGGCAGACATATTAGTGTTGATTAGGTTGGAACCTTTGGATTAGGGTGTTTCCATGCAGATGTGACCCACCCAACTGCAGGTGATAACTCTGATTAGATAATTCCCATGGAGGATTGGCCCCACCCATTCAGCATGGGCCTTGATTAGTACACTGGAGCCCTATAAAAGCTCAGACAGGAGGAGCTTACTACTTGCTGAAGCTGAGAGACACATTTTGAAGAAAGGCCGTTGGTAGCTGACACTGACATTTTATAGAACGCCATTTTGAAATGCAACCTGGGAGCAAGCAGACACCAGCCACATGCCTTCACAGTTAACAGAGATTTTTGGACACTGTCAGCCATCCTTCAGTGAAGGTACCCTTTTGTTGATGCCTTACCTTGGATACTTTATGGCTTTAAGACTGTAACTTTGTAACCAAATAACTTCCCTTTATAAAAGCCAATCCATTTCTGATATTTTGCATTCCAGCAGCATTACCAAACGAGAGCAAATGGATTAAAAGAACATGGTCTTTTCTGGGGTACATAACAGCTCTAAACCAGCATAAGGTAGTTCTTATTAACCACACAGCTTTTATTTAAACAGAAGGAAAAAATAAGGTGAGAAGAGCTTATTCTCCTAAAGTATCTAGTAAAGTTCTTATCTAACATTCTTTATAATTCTGTCCTGAGTATGATCTTTATACTTCTTCTGGACTATTTTATTCAATTCCCTAGTTTTTAGATTATCAGTTTATGTTATATATTTAATGAAATGATGATAAGATTTGACTTCTATAATGTGTTTCCTAAACCTAATCTGATTAACAAAACGCAGATTTAATTCAAGGAGATCTATGTTCTAAATAATTACAGGTAAGAAAAGTCTCCAATGTCCCAATATCATCAGCAATTTTGCCAAGTATAATAATAACACAATTTAAATTCTAGCCAGTAAAAAAATAAATACAACCACTGTGATTCTTTAAAAGAAATATGACTAATGAAGACTAAAAGACTATTTTTAAAATCTATCTTAATCCTGAATTTGCTCATATTTATTGAAGAAAATGAGGCATTTCATTATCCTCTTAATACAATTATTTCATGTTCAAATTAACATGTTTGTTTGTATACCTACAAAATACTGAAACCTCAGTTAATGTTTAAATTGTGTGTAAAATGTTCAATGGAATGACTAAAACTTTCCCTTTTCAACCAATCAATCTAGATTCATTTATATACAAGGAGGGGGGAAAAAGAAACTCTTTAGTGAGTTTAAGACACAGACACAGGAATTTAATGATCCAAGACTCAAAAGATGGGATCGTTTCTTAGTAGGGAATGAATGGTCTCTTGAGAAATAGAACAACATAGGCCCCAGAGGGTGAGTTTCTTGAAGCACTTCATTAATTTAAGAAGTCTTAGAACATTGTTCATAGAGTGGAGCACATTTTTCTGTTTCGGTCTTGTATTCCATGCTTTCTCTCACGGACAAAAATGCCTTCCCTTAGGAACTGAAGAAGCAGCCTCTAAATTCTCCTTCACAGTGATGACTACTGCTGCCTGCCAGTCATTACTGCTTCTTGGCAATTCATTGATAAATGTAATATAAAAGTGAGGCCCAAGTGAATGCTAGATGAACATGGAGCTACACTGATAAATATAGCAATCTATATTTATAGGATTTCACCTGAAATACATGTAACAATTGAAAGAGTGAGTTGTACATGTTTGAATACTAGTAATATTCTTGCTTATAGATTGCTTTCCTAATTTGCATTTATTAACATTGGTTATCATCTTTCCATGCAGAAATTTAAAGTGTGAGTGTTTGTGGATTTTTTTATTTCTCAATAAATCATTATTTTCTTTCTGATTTCAGCCTTTGGGATCACGCTTAGAAAGACATCAGCAAACACATTGCCTCCTATAATTTACTTCACACAAAACATTTCAACATCCTAGATTTATTTTGATTAATGATGCAAGGTAAAGAACTAATTTTTTTTTTAAAGGTTAATCTATTGCCCATAAATCATCTATTAAATTAACATATTTCTCTACTGATTTTTTTTATATAATAAGCTTTTTTTCAGAGCCTCCACCCATCTACTGAACCCATATTTATTTTCAGGGCTATAGTTACCAGGGACAGTGTTAAAGTTCAGGGGATACAATGGTGAGCAAACAGACTGATTCCCTCTTATGAAATTTACTAATTGGATGTGAAAAACATATTATCCACATTTCACACAGAGGACTATTATAAAAGAACATCTTAAAATGCACCTGACCTAGATTAGGTGTCAAGGAACTCTTCCCTGAAGGAGAAATGTTACCTGCAATTTAATGGATAAGTAGGAATTAAGTAAGCAAAGATGGATGCTATTGGTGAAATGTTCCAGGCACAGGAAATCACCTAGTGCAATGCCCTGTGTTTGACCTAATGAAACTATGAAAAGAAAGCTAGCATGGCTAGAAAGTGGGAAAAGGGGTAAGGCTAAAATCTGGACAGAAGTCAGATCATGCGTAGGCTTTTAAGACAACGTAAGGATTCTTTTCTTAGTCATAAAGCAATAGGAGACCTTTGAAGAGTGTTAATTATGGGTTGAATGATCATCATTTTACTAAGAAAAGGTGATTCTGGTAGTGGTGTGAAGGGCAGGTGGGTGCAGGGAGGGATGGAGATATGAGAACTCTAGAGGTTTAGATGTGTAATTGTGAGAGATGATGATATATGGAACTGGAATGATGAAATTGGAAATAAACCCTAGTACAAGGACACCAGAACTTTTTAGAATATAAAACATGTTGGGTTGGATATAGGAAGTAAAGGACAGAGGCATCAGGACATATATAAGCACTGGGTTTTAAATTATATGCTTGGGTGAACAAGATATCATTCACAGAGAGAATATTGTTTAGGATAATGGAGGATTGGGACCATGAATTTAGTCTTGGCCATATTGATTTTGAGGAAATTTCCTGCCTCCTAAGATGGGGGTGCGTGTGGCAAACTCTGTCCATGAAGGGCTAGGTAGTAAATATGTTGGACTTTGTGGGCCACATCCTGTCTCTGTTTCTTTGTTTATTTTACATCCTTGAAATGTGTAAAAAACATTCTTAGCTATTGGGAAGTAGAAAAATGGGGGCAGGATTTGGCCTATGGTCCTAAGCTGTTGATACAAGCGTCTGGGCCTTAGAGAAGGGTGTCTGAGCAAAAAAATATATGAATGTGTGAGTCCTCAGCACAGAGGTAGTAAGTGAAACTGTGAACATAGATGAATTTGCCTAAGGAGAAATTATAGAATGAAAAGAGAAGAGAAACTATGGCTGAGCAGTGAGGGGCTCGAATACTTTATGGTTTAGTACAGGAAAGGAAGCCTACAAAGAACACCAAAAGGACCGACACAGGAGTGGTCAGAAAAACAGTAAGAATTTGGTATAATGGAAGTCAATGCAAGTCAGTGCAGATGGTTTCTAAAATGTGGGAAGCTTGGAAACCTTAAACACTGATGAGACTTATACAATTAAAATAACTGCTTATTAAGTACTGAAAAAAGAATTATTGGGAATGAATGTTTTCTTATAAAGTAGAAGCGGGTAGAAAGATTGAGCTTTAGTTTGGAGGAGGAATACCTACCCTCTTATTTTGCAAAAAGAGAGGGAGGGTACAAATTGTAGTAGGTTTGTAGATGTAGTGGCTGAGAGTTCCCATATGGAAGCTTAAATTGTCTCTATTAAGTAGGAAAAAAAATGCTGTTGCTTGATTTGCACGCTGGGATCTGTAAGAAGTGGCCATAGGAGGTTTAAGGAGAGAAGAGAAACAGAAAATTACAAGGCTTGCTGGGTAGTGGTGGGAACCTAATTGAGGTTGATAATCAAATTTATGGATATTCTTGTCTTTCTTCCTAAAGGACATTCTAACACAGTGTTTATATCTCTACGTACGACAAAGAAAACAGATAACGTGAGTATTCTATGTCAACTTATTTAATATTTATCCAGGTTAATGTCTGGATTTATAACTGCTTACTATTTACCAGATACTAAAATAATGTTCAGGTTACACATCTCTTTAAATATTATAGTTTTTCTATAGGTTTTAAAATATAACAAGGTAAAGCCACCTCATTTACACCTCTTTGGGAAAATGTTTTCAGCTTTGCTAAAGTAATTGTTATTCCATGTGCATATTAAAATCATTATTTCAAGTAAAAACAAATGAGCAAAATGATATATACATTTCCCTTTTGACACAGAAAGCCCCAAATAAACACTATCAAAAATATAAAATGATGTATAATAAAACTTCTAATTTTGGCATAATTTTTAACCACAGGAGACTGGAAGCCATCCAAAAATCCAACATTTAGGACAGGTGGAATGTGTTTTGGCACATCCATGCAAAAGAAAGCTATGCAATTTATTGAAAATGGAATTAGGAAGAACTGTATAGAGTAATGTATTTTTAAAATAAAAAGAAAGTATGTAGATCAGTGACTATAGTATGTTACATCTTGTAAAAGGCAGAGAATACATACATATATACATGTACATATAGGTACACGCAGTATTTATACACTGTGTGAATTTTGATTATTGTTTTGGTTTGCTAGAGTTGCCATTATGCAAAATACCAGAAATGGATTGGTTTTTATAAAGGGGATTTATTAGGCTACAAATTTACAGTTCTGAGGCCATAGAAGTGTCCATCCTAAGGCATCCACGAGAGGATACCTTCACTCAAGAACAGCTGAGGCAGCCGGAACACCTCTGTCAGCTGGGAAGGCATGTGGCCGGTGTCTGCTGGTCCTTTTCTTAAATTAATTTTGCTTAAATTAATATAAATATTTGATTAAAATGTTTATATTAACTGATTTTCTAATACTGAATAATTCTTTACTGAAATAATACTAAAGTTCCTTAACCCATGGCAATCGCTATTCCCTTCTCACAAACTGAACAAACATCTTGTGGGACCAAAAGTCTGCATTGGACACAGCAATTCCTTCCCCTTTTCAAATTTTCTTCTCTTGACCTCTAGAACATCACTTACTCAATTTCCCTCTTTTGTTACTTCACTTGCCTTTTTGGATCCTTCTCATTTTTACTACCTCTAAACCAGAAGTCCTTTCCATGGCTGTAAATTATAATTACTTGAGGAGTTATAAAATCCTCAATACTCAGGCCATAACCAAGACCCATCTCTGAGAGTAATACCAAATCATCGATGGTTTTTAAAGTATACCAGGTTATTCCAATGTGGAACCAAAGTTAGGAATCACTGCTGAGCAAGGGAAGGTCCCAGAGAGTCCACCAGCACCTCCCACTGACCACGCCTGTGTGATCTCATTTCCCAGCCCTCTCCCCACTGGGTGCTCCTCTTTAGTCACTGTTCCCCAAGCATGCCAAGCATCCTCTCATCCCAGGGTCTTTGCATTGACTTTGACCTCAATCAATCAGCCTGACCCTCACTGCCTTCTGGTCTCTACCCAAATGTCACAGTAGCAGAAGACATCTGATCATCCTGTATAAAATAGCTACTCCCTGCCTTTACCCTCTGCCCTGTACCTCTCCTATCCCCGTTGCCTTGCTTCATTTTCTCCACAGCCCTTATCACTCAACATATCCTTTAATATCTGCTTGTCTCCTTCACTAGACTGTAAGTTCTGTGGGGAAGGATACTTTATTGTGCTCACTGTTTAATAGTTAATTAATGGGAGAATCCAACAGAGTGCAGGTACTCTAGAATTATGTATTTAATAAATGTTTGAGTGTCTCTTTCTTTACCTAAGTTTGCCTTTTCTTCTGCTTTTAATATTATCAGCTCGGTCTTAAGTTCTGTTTTTCTTCCATCTTGTTTGATGATGATGCCACAGAATTGATTTATTTCCAGTAGTCTTGTTTGTGTTCCATACATTTTATTCTTTGGTATTCTTGTTATTTTTCCATTGTCAGTCTTTATATTTACTACCATGTCATTTGCTACCATGACACAAGAGTGACTTTAAGAAACAGCTGGTAAAAAAATTCTTCCTATCCCTTCTCTCTCAATCATCCAATTTTCATTTTAATAACACAGTTGGTAATTTCACATTGTGAACAATTGTAATGTGTATATTCTGTTCTGTAACTTAGTTACAGCTAAGTTGTTGTGCCAGTTTGCAACTGTTATGGACCCCAGAAGAGCCATGATCTTTTAACCCAATCTTGTTGGGTGGAACATTTTGATTGTTTTCATGGAGATGTTACTCATCCAACTGGAGGTGAGACCTTTGATTGGGTTATCCCCATGGAGGTGTGGGCCCCGCCCATTCAGGGAGGGTCTTGATTGGTTCCCTGGAGTACTTAAGAGAGGTCAAGAGCCAGCACAGACCCGGATGCTTGGAGATGTTTGGAGATGCTAGCCCAGAGTTTGCTCTGGAGAAGCTAAGAGAGGACCCCCAGACACTTAGATGCATAGATGCTGAGAGAGAGGAGTGAAGACAGAAGCCCAGAGACATTTTAGAGAAAGCCATTTTGAAGCACAACCCAGCAGCAAAGTATGGGCAGATGCCAGCCCGCCACGCGCCTTCCCAGCTGACAAAGGTGTTCCGGATGCCATCAGCCTTTCCTCAGTAAAGGTGTCCTCTTGTTGATGTGCTTAGTCTGGGACTTCCTATGGCCTTAGAACTGTAACTTTGTAACTAATAAATCCCCTTTATAAAAACCAAGTCCATTTCTGTTATTTGCGTAACAGCAGCATTACAGACTGGAACTTTTGTTCTATAACTAACTTACGATCTTAACACTTTAATAAGTTCAATGCAAATAAACTGAATTTAGAGAATATGATTATGGAAAGATTTTTCATTCTACAATCAAGTAGGTATGAATGATTCTAGTCATAATTTTAAAGGGTAACTCTGTCTTTTTGACTTTTATATATGAAGGTGAAACTTCCATGCATTAAGCTAATTAGATATTTTTTATTGTTACTAAATGCATCCAGTTCTTCCAGGTCATATTCAATTACTGTCCTTTATTGTATCTCATCTGAATGTCTGAATCTTTTTTCTTTAATTCTATATAGGTAATAAATCTCAACTTCTGTCCCCTCCACCCTACACCACCTTGGTCGCTGTGGGGTAAGCAGTTACTCTTCTTGTTTGTGTTCCTTCTGAAGCCTTAGGCTCAACTTTTCATTTGATAGATACATAGACGATAGCTAGATAAAGGAAAGGAAATATACATGTATTTCTCTTTTTGGAAAGGGACATGGAGGGGAGCAGCACTAGCTCAATCTGTCATATACTAGGAATAGAAGCCCAAAATTTGAAACAGCATGAATATGTAAAATTTGGAGCCCAAAAAACAAAACAAATCAAAACTAAATATAGCTACACAAATAAAAGCTACTTTGCAATTTTAATGATGAAGTCAATATATTATATGTATGTAAATGGGCACAGAGTAGTATATAGTATAGTTAAATTAAAATATCTGCATGCCAAAAAACTTGACTATTAAAATCCCAGTTTTTGAAAGTCTTATGTATATGACGTCTTGTAGAAAAGAACTGAAATCTACACATTATCATGTCAATGTATTTTTATGGAAAGGCTTATAAATAATATTACTTTCTCCTAATTAGTTGTTTGTAATGTCAGAGTTATTTTCTAATGAGCATGAACTAATTTAAAAATCAGAAGGAAAAAAACACACAAATATTTTGTTAAGAGTAGTGTTCTGGTTTGAATGTATTATGTCTCCCAGGAAAAGCCATATTCTGTGATACAATCTTGTTGGGCAGATATATTAGTGGGGACTAAGTTGGAATGTTTGGAGTAGGTTGTTTGCATGGAAATGTGCCCCACCCAACTATAGGTGATAACTCTGATTAGATCATTTCCATGGAGACATGGCCCCACCCATTCAGGGTGGGCCTTGATCAGAGGAGCTATATAAATGAGCTGACAAACAGAAGGAACTCAGTGCAGCTGTGAGGGACATTTTGAAGAGGAGTTACAGTCAAGAGGGACACTTTGAAGAAAGAACAGGAGCTGCAGATGAGAGACATTTTGAAGACGGCAGTTGAAAGCAGACCCTTGCTCTGGAGAAGCTAAGAAAGGATGAATACCCCAAGTGCAACTAAGAGTGACATTTTTGAGGAACTGCAGCCTAGAGAGGAACGTCCTGGGAGAAAACCATTTTGAAACCAGAGTTTTGGAGCAGATGCCAGCCACGTGCCTTCGCAGCTAACAGAGGTTTTCTGGACACCATTGGCCATCCTCCAGTGAAGGTATGTGATTGCTGATAGGTTACCTTGGATGCTTTATGGCCTTAAGACTGTAACTGTGTAACCAAATAAACCCCCTTTTATAAAAGCCAATCCATCTCTGGTGTTTTGCATTCTGGCATCATTAGCAAACTAGAACAAGTAGAATAATACATATGTTTAAATTATTGATGAACTAGTAAGATCCAAAACAATTTCTGACCAAAGCATGCTTAGTATCCAATAATTCAAAGTATATTTCCTTTCACTGTAAGATGCTAATTCAGAACTACAGCTGTCATCACAGTTAGTGAAATTCCCAAGTTTCTCCTCAAAATAAAGGGTAAGAAAAGAAGACTTGGATTCACTTGTATTGTTTTATATTTCTGGGAGTTCTGCCCAAAGCAATACAGAAAGGAATATGAGGTATATCTATTGAAAACAGGAGAACAAATTGATTGTTATCTGTACGTGATATGGCTACATAAACAAACACCTAAGAAAATAGAATGAAAATAAGAGAATTTAAAAAAAAAACATAGGATGGTACCACACAAACAGTGGACCCTATTGTAAACAATGAATTATAGTTAATAGCACGACGATTAAAATTTTTCTTTGATGAATTCTAACAAATATAGCACACTAATGTAAGGTGTTAATATAATAGGGTGATATATGGGAACTCTTTATTTTATGCATGATTTTTCTGTAAACCTAAAACTTCTCTAATAAAAATTAAATTAAAATTTAAAAAGAGTCTAGGAAGGGGGTTTAATTAGAGAACAACTATTCAAAAAATCAACTGTTTTCCCATGTACCATAAACGCTTTTTTAAAGTTAATAAAATCTACTTGTAGTTTATTCTAAATTTTGAAATTGAAATAGAATGATTTCCTGATTGGTTAAGCAATTATCTTGGTAAAATTTTTAAACTCCACAATTTCCCACTCCATAATATGCAACTACTGAATATAAGAGATGTCTTTAGAATAAGAAATTTGATACTTGGCTGACTCAAGCAAGGGCTAGCTTCATAAGGATTGGGTAATAGTACATCACAGCAGTGAAGTAGATAGAGACCACGGTCCCCCGTCCCAGCTGCTATCCTCATATTCTACACAAATTTCAATTTGTGTGGAACTACTAAGTGCACAGGTCACTATGCAAGAAAATCCACATGAAATCACAGTTTTTATATTAATGCTAACAAATATAAATATATATTTCTTTTCTATGCTGTGGCCAACACATTTTAGCAAATATATGGACAGGGGAAGAGTGGTATTTGGCAACTTTTAATAATTTACTTTATGAGAGGAGGACTTATAGATTTATTAATAGTTTACATTAAATAAAACCATATTGGAATATAGGTTACCAGGGGCTGGGTTGGAAGTACAGAATGGGGAGCTAATTTTTAATTTATACAGAATTTCTACTTGGATTGATTATAAAGTTTTGGAAATGGGTGATGGTGATTACATTGTAAGTATAATTAACAGCACTGAATTATATATGTGAATGTGGTTAAAGGGAAAACTTTAGGTCACATATATGTTACTAGAATGAAAATTGAAAGATAAAACCTAGGACTGTACAACACAGTGAACCCTATTGTAAAATATGCACTAGAGTTAATAGTACAATTATAAATATATTATTTCATGAATAATAAAATGTGTGTGTGTGTGTGTGTGTGTGTGTGTGTGTGTGTGTGTGTGTGTTAGGACCTAAATGTCTTGCATATCAAATTATTTCTTTCAAATTCAAATATCTTATTTTTTGCTCCTTCCCTTTGGGTGGTGATTACACAAAGTTTGTAAAAAAAATATGAAAACTATGTTATCAACTTCATATCTTTCTGAAAGAATTTAGTATTATCAAATCTTCTAAAATTAAATTAAAAAATAAATGCCTGATATAGCATGAACTAAAATGAACCCAGTAAGTAGGAAGGGCTGGCATATGTAGTACATTATCACATATTTTAAAGTTTTCTGAGCTCACCCCAACTGGTATAAATTAACTTAGAAAAAAAAAAAGTGGTGCAAAAGAAGAGAATCATTTTTCAAGAAATAATTACAAATTAAAGCTGTTCAACTGTATTCTTGTAATTTCATATTATTGTTTCTCCTTGCAGAGTATCAGAAAAAAATCCATATTATTGCTACCACAAATGAAGCTATGCACAATACTGTCCAAAGTTGTCAGACTGAATAATGTTGGTTATCTAATGAATACTTTAAGTGTTTTAAATAGAGCAATTTAATTTGTCCAATGACATAAGAATGCTGTTATCCACCAAAGACCTTGTAATTAAGTAAAGGACTGTGTTTTAGTCCATTAGCACAATATGCATCATGGGACTAAACAAACTAAAGCAAACCAGTCACTGTGTGTTGCTATGGCTAATGAGACTTCTGTTTGTTTAAATTTATCTGCTTTATTTCCATTTAAATACTCAGACTGCACTGCTGGAAATAATATGTTGTTTTGTCTCTCCTGCTTCATATTTTCAGCAATCTGTGTATGTTGTAAATACATAATGGATAGCCCAATACATTTGTTGGTTAATTCTAAATGTCAGGAATCCAAATAATGATCTTCTTGTTATTAAAAAATAATAACCACATCAGCAATATTTCTCATGTTGCATAACTCTCCAAACCAGAATTCAGCAATGTTTCCACAATGTCACAAAATTCCCTAAGTATCTATTTGGAAGTAAATGAGGATATAGTGAAATGTTTTGTGGCTATCAGCTCAGTTGTGAATGACTTCCAGAGAATTTTGGTTCTACTTTGCTAGTTTTGAAGAAAACTTTTCTATTGTGCTTAATTTCACATTTTCCTAATTTTAAATTAAGACTGTGGAAAATTAAGGGATTTAAAGAAGAAAATAATCTTCCCTAATTATGCTACATGTTCATCTATGTATAAAGGTAAACATAAATTTGATCATATTGTACAGAAAAAAAATGTATTCTGTTTTTAAACTTAACCTCATGTCATATGAATTAAGTACAAAATTAAAAACAAATTTCTATACATCCTTTTTTGGGGCAGATGTGAGTTTTATTTATAAAAGTTTATTGTACAAATTCCAAATAATACCTAAAGAATTCCAAACAGTACTTAAAAGTAGAAAGAAAATAATAACAAGGATCCTAACTCATACTACATAACAATATCCCTAACTTAAATTATGTTCACAGACATCTTTTTCTTTATAATATATATTTATGAAAGTAAGGTGTGTGCATAAATTAGTGAATACACTTTATATTGAAGGTGCACCAAAAAAAAAAAAAAAAAGCTGTAATATCACATCTGGAGGCTGTATAAGATTAATTTGCCATAATATATTGACCATTTCACATCTTTACTATATAACAAAAATGTTTAAATAAATATTTTCTTATGCAAGCCTTTGCTCACAATTCAAGTTATTTCTTTAAGATAAATTCATAGTAACAGAGTAAAGGAAAAGATAAATTAAAAAGATTGTTAATTCCAGAGATAAACATTCTCTGGATTGTTTATCAAATCATAGTTTATCAAATGATGATAAACTATCATTATGATGCCATACATTTTTTCCAGTAGCTCCCATTATTTAATTGTCTGGATGCACCAAGCTTTACTAAACCAACCCCTGATGTTTGAAAATAAGGATGCATCCTTTTTGTTTCAACTCTCATAATTAATGCTAAGAAATAACTTTGCACCAATATCTACATGAGTATATTAGGATGCATTCCTAGGTGTGGGCTAGGAAAATTTTAATATTTGTATACACATTGCTAAAAATTTGACCAATTTTTCAAGACTATTAGTAGTGCATAGGAGTCCATTTTCTTCATACTTCTGTGAATGCTCAATGCTGGTTACATCTTTTTCATGTGTATTTGATAATTTAGTATTCCTTAAATAGAATTTCACTGTTGCTTTAAGTTGCTATCCTCTAATTACCATGGCATTTGAATATTTCTTCTTATAAAATTTACTGGACAAAGGTGCTTGTTTAGTGCATTTCTTGCTCATGTTGTTGTCTGTGTTTTTATTGGGAGTGATTATATTTCTCTAAAAGATTTGTAATAACTTTTTGAATAAGGATGTCATTCTTGTTATATATGTTGTATTTTCCTCCATATTGACACGACTTTAAATTGTTAATGGTAATTTCTGATGATAAATAGACACTGTTTTCACTTTCTATATTCTTATAAAGCCTTGTTTTTTGTTGATTTCAAGACTATAAATTTATTTACCAGCATCTTACTTTACATGGATTACTGATATTTGCTGTTAACTCATTTTCCATCTAAAATATATTTGAAACATGGAATGGCTTATATATTCATGTTTATTGTTTTCCAGGTTGCCTTTTAAACTAAGTACTGCTGCTTGAATAATCCATTTTGCCCTTTTCATATGTATCTTGCTTATAATATGATTAATAATAATATATGTCAGTCAACTTTATGAATTTATGGGTGCTTTCAGACATAAGAAACTATTCATTGTTTGCTTCAACTTGCTAGTGGTTTGGTTAAAACAAGTAAGAGTGTAAATAAAGAAACATATTTGGCATCTTCACATGTATTGTGAGATGGGGTCTATACTGATTTCAATAGCCACTATAATTAATTCAGTTACTTTTGCCCATTGTGGGAACTAGAATCTCGATTCTATTTACCAAACAGGATACATCTTATCTAATATCTGTCTCTACATAGGGCTATGTGGAAGTTTCTTTAACTTAGAATTTTACAAAAACCACAAGTAGAGATTGACAGAACATGCGTTATGTTATGAAACCTACAGATTTGTTATAGACGCATACAATGAACTGTAAAGGATTTAGAGAGTATTCAAATATGTGCCTAAAGTTCCTCCTCATTAAGGAACTGATAATATCCCTTCATCAGAGTGGCTAAAATCTTGCTCAGTCTGAATTTCTTTCTTTTCTAGTTCTCCCGGTGAAACCCAGAAGTTATTTCTTCTTCCAGGACTCTCAGTTTCAATGTCAGGTGATCCTTAGTTTTGCTTAATGACCAAGAGAATGTTTCGATAACCATGAACCACTCTTTCTTTAAGACTGGAGTGCAAGAGATTGACTGCTCTTTGTCAACCGTGTTTTACCCATGGGATCAACCAATCACAGAGTGGCAATGGTGGTGGCGAGAGAATAGTCAGTCTCTTCCCAACAGGAGTAGCCACTTCCTGTTTGTTGTCCTCAGCCCAACTAATTCCCTGGAGGCTTTGCACTGATGTATTTTGTACTTGGCATCATGATATATTCACCAGTCAACAACTTGCTGAACATTTTATAAATTATAATACCAGTTCTTATTTTTCTAGCAAATGCATCAGTTCCATTATTTAAATCTAAGTAGTTGGCTTATAAAAGTACAGCTTCTGCCAGAAGCCAGCAATGCAATGAATCCTCAGGGTCAGAATTGTGCTGTGTTCACTGACAGCTCACATTATTAAAGGAAATGTTTTTTTTGTTCCTTTCTGTCAAATCAAAATGCTTTTCCAATATGTCAAGCAAATGCTTATTTCGGGTATCTGTCAGATTCACCATTGCTGCTAGATGAAGGTCAAAGTTGACATCTGAGCATACATTGATAACACTTCCACAATAAGCAGAGGGGACAATGTTGACAACCTATTTTAGGTGGGAACCTTATTTCTTACCTGATTCTATTTAACCACTTAAATATTGTACTAAGGAGGAACATATCTGCTTAAAGTATGAAAAGGCAAGTTTGGCACTTAACAGAGATAAAGTTCTTTAAAACGTCAACCATGATTGTGGATCTGAGTGCCATTACTTCAAACCAGGTGTCTAGAAATATTTAACCTATGTGCATATAACAGGAAGGCAGTGCTTTTCAAAGCATGTTTGTTGTAAGCCCACATCTGTTGGTTACACATGACTAGCTAATCCTATCTTGGGACTGATCATGTAAAACTACTTGCACCATATGTCATTATCCTAGAATATTTGTATGGGCAACTGCATTAAAATTTTCAGATACTGTCTTTTCCCAATAGTAAAATATTTCTGTTGGTAGAATTAAGAGCACTGTTATTTCATTTTTTAGAAAACAGGAAATACATATAAATTGTGATGAAGACAGCATTTGCAAATTATGCATTGCTGCTCACATTTGACGTTATACACTGGAAACTTGTTCAAAGTCACCTCCAAGGTGCTACAATTGATTTTCATGCAAATGTCATGTGATAAGATTTAATGGCAAAAGGGAAATGTTTCACAAATTAAAGGAAGAAATTCATTTCCAAGTGCCTCAACACATCTGTTGATTAAATTACTTCCAATAGGGTGACTTTGTTTTCAAGGTCAAAGGATTTCCAACAGAGTCAACAAAAAACGGAGAAAAATAAGAAACTATAAAATGCGCACATTGATGACAGAAAAATTCCAAATCTTTTTGGGGCCATAACATACTTTTATTTATTTTCATATCATGATCTCATATATACTCGTAAGTACACTTCCAAAGATGGCTTTAAAAAGAACTATCATTTTTCTAGACTTTATTTTTAAAAAATAAAGACAAATAAGGTTAACATGATTGCTGATTGGATATATACTGGTTGGACACATTTGTTTTATTTGCTTCTGAGGTAAAATATGTTCATTCAACCCTAAGCACAATCACAGTTTGAAATAAGTCTAAAAAAAGAGCGTATCCATAATAGCTTCTCTTCTAAAACTTCCTGAAATCTGGCCAGTTCATAATGATCCATACTAGATAGAAGTTCCTACAGTATGTTCTTTCTCTTTGATCAGACACCAGGAGAATTCATGGATTGCAAAGGACTCAATAAGTAGAACTCAGTCAAAAGGAATATTCTATTTGGCAGTATATGTTTGAAGTGACTCTGTCAGAGCCGAGAGGGTTGAATTTTCTTGTATTCTTAAAAATGCTATCAAAATTTACTTTTACTTTTCATTTTCTTTTCCATTGCCTCAAAATTCCTATACTGTATGGTGATTCGGAAGGATGATGCTAATACATTGGATGATTTTATACTATTTTATGGACTGATTGTAGTAATTAATGTGCAAGAGTATCTTTAGACTTAAAGATGGGCACTTGTATACCAGATTTCCATTTTTTTTAAATTCAAAACGACTTTGAAGTTTAAAAAGTCCCAATGTTTACTCTATGTAGTCAACATTTAGGAGGAAAATTTACTGGTACTTTTGCATTATTATAGCATCTCACATTTTAAAACTACGGAAATTCACAGATCATAGCACATTGTACCATTTGGGCAGACAGACACTTTTGAGAGAAAATACTAGTTAACACAATTAATATATTACTTTTTAAAAAGTGATTCAAAAGTGTTTCTGTTAATAACAAAAGTCTTTCATTATAATGATAGTCATTCCATTGAAAGAAATCAATTTCTCTTTGAAAACTAATGATATTCAACGTATCACTTTACATATATAGGCACTATCTAGGAACCTAAAAGAAACTGTAAGTAAACAAGTTTTCCTTTAAACTACTTATTAGTAAGAAATAGATAAATGGTAGGCATTGCCTAACACTAAAACAGAACTTATGAGAACAGGAAATCATGTTGCTTCCTATCTGAATCAAATGACATCTTCATATTTCTAATTTAATAGTTTCTGGACTATAGCTACATTAAAAATGTTTTTAGCCAAATCCCATGTGAAGACACATTCTATGCAGTCTTTTATTTCCAAATTATGGCATTTTGGTTGTTTTATTAGTGGTCAGGGGGAATTTGTCATATTTATTTTAAAAGCTCAAAGACTTTTAAGTAAACATTGGACTTAAATTATATCTGGTAAAGAAATGTCTTGGCCTGGGTGATTCTCAGGGTCATGCCAAATGACCTTGTCATGAACCTCTTTATTGTAGATTCTGCAATATCCCCAAATCTATCCTGTATCCACACTGTCCAAATATCTAAATGTCAAGTGTGAGACGAGGATATCTGACTCTGTGTAAAGGTAAGATAAAAAGAAAAAAAGTGTCATGTCTGGGAAAAAGACTGTAGTTCTAGAGGATTGTATCACTTTAAGAAATCAGACCAGATTCTTCTTTTATAATACCATTTCTTCAAGCAAAATAAGAAATTTTTAGAAAATCTCTAATAAGTGCTCTTAAGATTTATAATAGGGCCTTGCAAAAATGGAAAAGAACAGATGATCATAAAAGGAAACAATTAGAGAACAAAATAATTGTATGAAGGCTACATACAGGTGGATGCTAAGGAAATATGAGAGGAAAAATGTGAAAAGTAAAAAATGTTAGAAGAAAAAGAAATACATAATAAATTAATAGGAGCACAGTTAAGATGTGAATCAAGGAGTTTACTCTGCATGAAATAGAAATAGAAATAAAAAGGAAGGAAAATAATAATGAAAAATAGTAAAAATTTACAGAGCAGGAGGAAACTATACATCTGAAGAATGAAAGACATAAGCAGGAAATATTAATAAAAGTATACTAATTTACCAGCACACAGCTGGGATGAAACTTCAATTTCCAGAGTAAAGAGAAAAAGCTAAAAAAAAATGTGCAGAATACATAAAAAGGTCCATTTTTTTCCACACTGTATTGCCACAAAAACTTGGTGCCTGACAATAGTAGGTCTCCAAAAAGTATTATAAATATTTGTTAAATGAATGAATAAATAAATAAATAACGTTCAAATCAGGAGGGCATCATGCCCAACCCAAACCACACTAAAACCTACACTATTTGAGAATTTGAGATTTGAGCATTGTTGCACACATATAATTATATAGCCATATAAATATTACTTCAGAGGAAATATTACTTCAGAGGAAAGGGCTTTAGAAATCAAAGAAATTATAAACTCAGTATATACTAGCAAGAACCTTCCTGAAAAAAAGAAACAAAACTAAAAAAGGACATTCTTGAAAAATAAGATTCAAAAAGGAACACTCTACCACATGAAGAGAAAAATCAAAATGAGCAATGACAAAGCAAAAGTCTTGGAATGAAAGATGTAATTAAAACAGCTAAGAATTGTTTGAAGCACATTCATTGTAGTGAAATGATTGTACAATAGAACACAACTATTAAAGACAAAAAATAACAAATAATTTGGAACAAATTTTCCATACTACTACTAACATTAAAATTAAAATTGTAAAAATAATGTTAAACAGAAAAAAGTGGTCGTGTTGCAATTCAGCTCTGGTTATTTGTGTTTAATAACCTGCATATTTTTGATTATCTGATGTTTCCTCATGATTACATTCAGATTGTGCATTTCAGACTAGAACACTACAGAATGATGTATGTTCTTAATGCATCGTATCGGGGGCACATGCATCCCATTTTATTGCTAGTGTTAACTTGTTAGTTTGCTTAAAGTTCTGTCTATCAGATTTCTCCATTGTAAAGTTATCAATAAGTTTGTTATAATTAAGAAGTATTTTGGGTTGATCTTTAAAGCTATGTAAATATGCTGTTCATCAAACTTTTACTCATCGATTTTAGCACTCATTCATGGTTTCTACCTGAATTAATTAAATACTCTGATAGTTACCAAGTGGTGATTTTCTAATTCAATCATTCCTTTTCATTTGTTTGTTGTTGGCATTGCATCTCATGGAAGGGCTTTCCCTTCTCACTTATGCATTGATTGGATATATTTACTTATATCAGGATGGGCCTGGATATCTATTTAATCAAAGGGATACAGTCTGTTAGTATCACTATTTATTTTGAGGCTTCAATTGTCCACACTTAGCAGGAGTAGCTTCTTCAGCTGGCTCCTACACCCTTTTTCCAATGTCCCCATAATCCATTGAGTGCTTTCTTACTTTCTGACACAGCACTATGTTTAAACAAGCCATTTCTCCAAAAATCTTTGGTTTCTTTTTGTGGAGAATAGAATGCTAAATATGCTTATTGCTACTGGGTTGTAATTAAACCTCAGCACTCTCACCCAACAGAGCCAGGAAGTCTATTTATGAAACATGCTTATATTTGCAAACAGCCCCCCTCCCCCCCCACACGTCTATCTTTTTGTAAAAATTCCAATCCATTTCCACAAGGTTTAGTCTAGCCTTCTCCTTTTCCATGTTTGTAACTCTCTTTTTAATGGTGGGATACTTAGGTTCCACTGATCTTGGCTCCAGATACCTTCAGCACTTTTCCAGGGTTAGGGAAGAAAAATAAGGAAGGAAGAAAGAAAGAGAAAAAAGGAAGATGAAGCTAATGTTAGTATGAGTTATTTTATAATATATAGTTAAATAATTTTTAAATAATATATGCTATCCTAGGCCTGTTACCTCAATGACCTGTCATGGTCTTCAGAAGACACAGAAATATGTACATTGGGAAGGAGAATAGTATTTAGCTTCCTCTGACAATGGGGTAGGATAGCAAGTTTAAGTAAAAATAAGCATAAATTTGGCAACTGAGAAAAGGAAAGTTGGGAGAATCTTGTCTAATCATCTCTGCTTTCTCTACGGTAGAAGTGGCATCTATTTGTACATGAGATGAGGAGCGAGGTAGGAATTCAAGCCTAAAAAGAATGTTTAAGGTGGGCTTCAGACCCTAAGAAGGGTAGAAAGGCTTAGACACCAGGTGCTGCAGGTCAGGAGGCTCCAAAACAAACTCTGAGATGGAGACCTGCCTACAGGAAAGTTAAGGAGATGTGCTCTTATTATCAAAACTTAGGGAAAGTGAAAGAAGCAAGACCAGGACATGGAGAAGTTAAGCCGTGATGCAGTCACAACAAAGGTCTCGGCCAATCTCACAGGGAGCCCTGGAGCTAGGATGCTTGCCCCTTTAGGGTCTTCCTCGATGGGGATGAGGGGAGCCATGTCCTATACATCCCGCACTGGCCCACCATCAGGGGCACACTGCCTCTGAAAAGGGTGTGACCTTGGCGGAGGCAGTTCCAGTTCTCTTCCTGGCAGGATAATTACTGGGAAGGGAGACTCAGCTGCAAGCTCTCAGCTCTCAACACTCCCAGAAGCTGGAGAAACTAGTGCTTCAGTCCTGGAGGGGAGTGGAGAAGAACTGGGCACTCACCCCAGCAGCCATTATGCAAAGTACGACAGCTCCTTAAAACCAGAGAAAGGCACATACACAAGGACAACGCTTCAAAAGTGGTCCTGCAAACAAGTCCTTTTTGTCATACATTTGTCAACGTCAGCTGATTTTGAGTTCTAGTTTCTCTTAATGGCAATCTGTGACAAAGGTAAAATTCTGCTTTGAACACTTGTTTACAAAGTGCTGGCACCTGAACTTGCTATGTTGGTCGTAAAGTAATTTGTTTGTGGCAACAGGGAAAGATTTGAATGGAAAAATCACGGATGAGAATATTTTTTAATACTCAGAGGAATGTACGGGGAGAAAAATTGATGTGGAGGGGGTACGATAATTAAAACCTTGCTGTCAATTGACTTCAGGGATAAAATGTCATCTTTCTGCATAATAAATAAAGTAAAATTTCAGTATTTAAGGCCTCACCTAAGAGATCTGTCAATGAGTAACATTAATTTCTGTGCTGCCTCTAGGGCACTCTATTGCCATGGAGGGCCTTTGACTGTTAAATGCTTAGATGAATTAAATAAGTGCTTCTGAAGTCTGAGATTACTAATCAGAAAATGAGGCAAAGATTAAAAGACATTTTGAAAAAAGAAAAGGCTTTTTGTGATTTCTATTTGAAAATCTTTGGGCATCTGTGTTGAAATTAAATACTGCATCAATATTTAAATCTATGATCATTTAGTCTCAATATTACATTTTGGAAAGGGAATATATTTTAATGTGTCTATAGCCGAAGAAAACCAGAGACTGAGATTATTTAATGAACATTGGCCAACGTCTAATTTAGCAGTTCTCAAACTTTATGGTATCCCGAACTCTTTGTACTCTTAAAATTCATTAAGGACCTTAAAGAACTTTTGTTTATGAGGGTTTTACCTGTTCTTAATCATTAAATTAGAAATGAAAACAAAGGCATTTCCAAATGATTTATAACTTACTGAAAAATAATAAAAAAGCCATTTCATGTTAACAACAACAACCAAAAAATAAAGAAAAATAAGCATATCCCCCCCCCCAAAAGTATATATAATGAGAAGGGTGACATTGTTCTACAGTTTTGAATATCACTTTTACTTAGATCTTTTATTTCTTTCATTAGTGTCTTGTTTTTGGCATACAACTCAAGTACAGGTTTTGTTAGATCTATACCTATTTCATTTTTTGAGCTAATTGTTTGATTTTTACTTTTAAATCAAATTATACATTAACATAATTCAAAGTGCTAAATCATTTAGGAATTCTTATTTAAAAAGCGGGACTTTTTATGCACTGCATTCCATTTATTTTTCTTCATTGAATTGAACTTGTTATTTTTATTTTTCTTCCTAAGCACTGATGTGTATATTTCAAGTTATTCTGTTGTCTTTGACACTTTTGCCTGAGCTCTGGGAATGCTAAAATTGTTTCATTTTTGCCGAGATGATGACTTCCATAAGTTCAGTAATTTTTGCCAAATTTTGATCATGAATTTCATTTCTTCTATAGTGTTGTTTTCTTGGGAGTATTTCATTTTTTAAACCATTATAAATTTCAGGGTCCATGTGTTCACTACTACTGTACAGAAATTCTATTAATTGTTTTATATATAGCTCATCTTCTGGGGTCGTATGAGCTCACCTATTTGTTCTAACACTATTCTGTAGATTCAATGGAATTTTCTATGTTGACAATCATATTCTCTATGAAGTGGGAGAGTTCTGTTTCTTCCTCTCCAATCTGCATGACTTTTTCTATCTTGCCCTATTACACTGGCTAGAACTTCTAGCAGTATGTCCGGTAGCAGAGGTGACAGTGGTTATCCTTATCTTGTTTCCAATCTTAGGGGTAAAGCATTCAGTCTTTTACCATTAAGCATGATGTTAGCTGTAAGATTTTTGTAGCTATTCTTTACCAAATTGAGGAAGCTCCCCCCGTTCCCATTTTTCTGAAAATTTTTATCATGAATATGGTTGGATTTTGGCAAATGATTTCTCTGCATTGATTGATATGATTCTGTAATTTTTTTTCTTTAGCTTGTTACCATGGTGGATTATATTAATTACTTTTAGAAAATTGGACCAGCCTCACATTACTGGTATTATCCCCACTTGGTCATAGTGTATACTTATTTTATATACTGCTGAATTCAGTTTGTTAATATTTGGTTTTGGAAAGTTGTAACTATATTCATGAGGGATATTGATCTGTAGTTTTCTTTTTTTGTACTGCTTTGTCTGCTTTTAACATTAGGGTAATAATAGCTTCATAATGTGCATTGGTAAATTTTCCTTCATTCTGTAGTTTCTGGAAGGTATTGTGTAGAACTTGTGTTCTTCTTTAAACATGTGATGTAATTCTCCAGTGAAACTACCTGGGCCTAGAGATTTCTTTTGGGGGAGTTTATTTATAAAATTCAATTTCCTTGATAGTTACAGGACTATTCCAAGTATGTATTTCATATTGGAAGAGTTACTGTAGTTTGTGTTTTTTGAGGAATCAGATCATTTCATATAAGTAGTCAAATTTATGTGTGGAGAGTTGTTGATAGGATTGCCTTATTATTCTTTTGAGTCTTCAGGGTCTGTAATGACATCCCTGTTTCTTTCCTGATATTGCTAATTTGTGTCCTTTCTCTTTTATTCTTTGTCAGTGTTGTTAGTGATTTATCTTGTTTATTGAGGCACGTGCTTAGATTATTGATTTGAGTCTTCCTCTTTTCTAATGTACACATTCAGTGCCACAAATTTCTCTCTATCTGCACTGAATTTGTTCCTTCTCACAAATTTTTACATTTCTTTTTTTTTTTTTTTTGGTTTCATGTATTTTTCTTTTTATTTCTCTGAGACTTCTTCCCTTTGATTCATGGATATTTAAAATGTGATAACTTTCCAAGTGTTTGGAGATTTTCCTGTTATTTTTCTGTTATTGATATCTATTTTTATTCCATTTTGGTTAGAGAATATACCCTGTATGATACCAATTCTTTTAAATTTGTTAAGGTCTGTTTTATGGTCCAATATATGGTATATCTTGGTATATGTTCCATAGATAATTGAAAATTCTGCCACTGTTATGTGGAGTTTTCTATATTTATTAGATCATGTTGTTTGATGCTGTTACATTTTTCTGTATACTTGCTGATATTCTGTATAGTTGTTCTATCAATTGTTAAGAAAAGTATGTGGAAGTTGCCAATTAAACTGTGGATGAGTCTATTTTTCCTTTTAGTTTTAGCAGCTTTTGCTTCACATGATTTGCACCTCTATTCTTTAGTCCATACACATTTAGAATTGCTGTGTCTTCTTGGATGATTGACTCTTTTATCATTATGTGATATACCTCCTTCTCTGTCTTGGATAATATTATTTTCTCTGAGGTCTACCTTGTCTGATTTAATATACCCACTCACGATTTCTTTTGATTAATATTTGCATATGACATTTTTGTCTCAATCTGCCTATATCATTATATTTGAGTGACTTTCTGATAGACATCATATAGTTGGTGTGTTTTTAAGCCACTTAACAATCTCTGTCTTTTAATTGATATATTTAGACCATTTACATTTAAGGTAATGGCTGATAGGTTAAGGCTCAGCACTGGTTGTTTTCCTGCCTTGTTATGGAATACTGAAGCTTTTTATGTGTGTCAATTCAATTGTAACCTACCTATAGTGTTTCTGAGCATTTTTAGTGGTTGCTGTAAATATTATATTATATAGACATAACTTACCACAGTCTATTAATGGTGAAAGTCCTGACTCTTCACTAGGCCTCCTGTGATCCCATCCCAGTCAGAAGGTTGAGAGGTACCTCATTGCAACCTGGTGAGATGAAAGACTACTCTCTCCACCAAGCCTTTGTTAGCAGGGGTAGAGACAGGGCCACAACATTTTGCTTGTTTGTTTGTTTGTTTGCTGTTTTTGGTGTTTGGCTGGAGATGAGCTATTACTGTCTAAAGGTTTTCTGTCTTGCTACTCTGTTTCTTTCATGGTCCTTCAGTTACAGTTAACAGGCTTTGGTTGGAGCTTTTTCTGTCTGTGCTCATTGTCAGCTTCTCCAGCATGCCGAAGCAAAAATGAAACCCAGGGGCCTCACTCCACATGTCATTTCTTGGAACCTGAGGTCCTAGCCTGTCAGAATCTTATGTTTCTCTTATATAATGTCCAGGGTTTTCGTGGGTACTTTGCTGGAAGAAATATGGAAAAGTATGTCTACTCCATTTTCTCAGCAGTGGAATTTCCAGAGTTGAGAATATTTTGAAGATACTTTTCTGAAAATAAGTTTTTTATTTTCTCATTTATTTTTCTGAAAGATGAGACCTCATAAAATAACCCAATTAATGAATAACTTAGTGATATCATTTTGTGAGTAAATCCATAATGAATACACTTCATCATGAATACCTATTTTAATACATTTTAAGACTAAAACATTTCACTAAATGCTTATCTAAAGATTAAAATCCATTAAATTTGTTTTCTATATTAATATTCTTCTTTGGAAATGGAAAATGCTTGATAATTTGAATTTCTCCAACAGATTCATGTATGAAATTTGCAGGTAAAAGGCAACTGGATTTAAAAACATATAACAATCTAAACAGGATTTGGTCATTTGAGAGTTTGTGTAAATCTAAAATAAGCTTCTGGATTAGTCTTGAGTCAAAAAAAACAAATTATATTATGTCTAGAACCTTACACAACAATGGCATAGAATGCCTTGTAATATAAACCTAATGTTATCAGGAAGTTATCTTACTGGTTTTTTTTTAAAAAAAATATTGTATTTGTTACTAATGTTTCAGTTTTTCAACACATATACTTATCCTTAAATACAATTATTATTTAAGTGCACAAGAAGTTAAGAAAAGGTCTCAATGCAAAATGGTATCTGGATGTCACTGAAAAGAGGTCAATGCTGAACCAAATTCTCTAAACCATTTATATTAAAAAAGAAAGAGTAAACTATGTGTGATTGAAATTTGAATTAATTTTGGCCTATCTCCTCCCAATAGCATTTTTCTTCTTCATTAGAGAAGCTATGGGTTTACAGAACAATCATGCATAAAATACAGGATACCCATACACCACCCCACCACCACCTTGTACTTGTGTGGAACATTTGTTACAAATGATGATTGACAGAATCAAAAAGAGAGAAAACCCAAATAAATAATAAAAAATGAGAGATGGGATATTACTGCCGATCCTCCAAAAATTTAAAAAATTATAAGAGGATACTATGAATAACTGTATGCCAAGAAACTAGATAATGCAGAGGAAATGGACAATTTCCTGGAAACATATCAACAACCTAGACTGACCAGAGAAGAAATAGAAGACCTCAACAAACCAATCACAAGAAAAGAGATCCAATCAGTCATCAAAAATTTTCCCACAAATAAATGCCCAGGGCCAGATGGCTTCACAGGCGAGTTCTACCAAACTTTCCAAAAAGAATTGACACCAATCTTACTTAAACTCTTTCAAAAAAAATGAAGAAAATGGAACACTACCTAATGCATTTTATGAAGCTAACATCACTCTAACACCAAAACCAGATAAAGATGCTCCAAGACAGGAAAACTAGAAGCCAATCTCCCCCATGAATAGAGATGCAAAAATTCTCAACAAAACACTTGCAAATCGAATCCAAAGAAACATTTAAAAAATCATACACCATGACCAAGTAGAGTTCATTCCAGGCATTCGAGGATGGTTCAACATAAGAAAATCAATCAATGTAATACAACAGGTTAACAAATCAAAAGGGAAAAAATCAAATGATCATCTCAATAGATGCTAAAAAAGCATTCAACAAAATCCAGCATCCTTTTTTGATAAAAACACTTCAAAAGGTAGGAATTGAATGAAACTCCCTCAATATGATACAGGGCATATATGAAAAACCCACAGCCAGCATATTCCTTAATGGCAAGAGACTGAAAGCCTTCTCTCTAAGATCAAGAATGAGACAAGGATGCCCACTGTTACCACTGTTATTCAACATTGTGCTAGAAGTGCTAGCCAGAGCAATCCATCAAGAAAAAGAAATAAAAGGCATCCAGATTGGAAAGGGAGAAGTAAAACTGTCACTATTTGCAAATGATGTGATCTTATATCTGGAAAACCCTGAGAAATCGATGACACAGCTACTAGACCTAATAAATAAATTTAGCAAAGTCATAGGATACAAGATTAATTAATGCACGTAAGTCAGTAATGTTCCTATACACTAGAAATGACCTAACTGAAGAGACACTCAAGAAAAAGTTTCCATTCTCAGTAGCAACTAAAAAAAAATCAAGTTCCTAGGAATAAACTTAACCAAGGATGTAGAAGACTTATACATAGAAAATTATATAACTTTACTAAAAGAAATAGAAGGGGATCTAAAAAGATGGAAAAATATTCCATGTTCATGGATAAGAAGGCTAAGTGTCATTAAGATGTCAATTTTAGCCAAACTCATCTACAGATTCAATGCAATTCCAATAAAAATTCCAACAACCTGCTTTGCAGACTTGGAAAAACTAGTAATCAAATTTATTTGGAAGGGAAAGTAGCCTCAAATTGCTAAAAGCATTCTAAAAAAGAAAAATGAAGTGGGAGGACTTACAATTCCTGATTTGAAGCTTACTATAAAGCCACAGTAGTCAAAACAGCATGGTATTGGCACAAAGATAGACATATTGATCAGTGGAGTCAAATTGAGAATTTGGAAATTGACCCCCAGATCTATGGTTGACTGATCTTTGATAAGGCCCCCAAACCCACTGATCTGGGAAATAATAGTCTCTTCAACAAATGGGGCTGGGAGAACTGGATATCCATATCCAAAAGAATGAAAGAGGACAAACTCACACCCTACATAAAAATCAAATTAAATTGGATCAAAGACCTCAATATAATAGACAGTACCATAAAACTCCTAGAAGATAATGTAGGAAAACATCTTCAAGACCTTGTATTAGGAGGTCACTTCTTAGACAGTAAACCCAAAGCATAAGCAATAAAAGAAAAAAATAGATAAATAGGAACTCCCCAAAATTAAAAGCTTCTGTACCTCAAAGGAATTTGACAAAAAGGTGAAGAGCAGCCAACACAATGGAAAAAAATATTTGAAAACCACGTATCTGATAAAAGAGTAATATCTTGCATACAAAAGAAATCCTACAACTCAACGACATAAATTGAGTAGGTTTCCTTCTACTCCTAGTATTGTTTTCATCAAGAAAATAGCTGTATGTTGTTAAATGCCTTCTCTGCATCAACTGATATGACCATGTATGTTTCTCCCTTCATTTTCTAGTATTTGTTCAGGATTTTTGAATCTATATTGATAGGAGATATTGGTCTGTAATTTTCTTTTCTTGTGGTATCTTTACCTGGCTTTGGTCTGAAGGTGATATTGGCCTCAAAGATTGAGTTATAGAGTGCTCCATCCTCCTTAATTTTTTTTGAAGAGCATGAGCAGAACTGAAATGATGTGTTCTTGGAATAATTGGTAGTATTCCCTTGTGAAACCATCTGGTCTGGGATTTTCTTTGTTGGGAGATTTTTTATTACTGATTCAATCTCTTTACTAGTAATTGGTTTGTTGAGAACTATTTTTTTCTTGAGTCAATGTAGGTACTTTGTGTGTTTTTAAGAATTTATCCATTTCATCTAAGTTATCTAATTAATTGACACACAATTGTTCATAATATCCATTTATAGTTCTTTTTATTTCAGCGGGGTCAGTAGTAATAGCCCCCATTTCATTTCTGATTTTCATTATTTGCATCCTTTCTTTGTCAGTCTAGCTAAGGCTTGCTGAATTTGTTGATCTTTTCATAGAACCAACTTTGACTTTGTTGATTGTGTCTATCTTTTCCTTGTTTTCTATTTCATTTATCTCTAATCTTTGCTATTTTCCTCCTTATGCTTCCTTTGAGTTTACTTTGTTCTTCTTTTTCTAGTTCTTCCAGTTTTGAGGTTAGGTCTCTGATTAAAGTATTTATACATAGCATTCAAAGCTATAAATTTCCCTCTCAGCACCACCTTCATTGCATCCCATAAGTTTTGGTATGTTTTATTTTCATTTTCATTTGCCTCAAGATATTTCCAAATTTCACTTCTGGTTACCATTTAATCCATTTGTTGTTTAAGAGTATGCTGTTTAATTTCCAAATATTTGTGAATTTTCCCTTGCTCCATCTGTTATTGATTTCTAGCTTATTACATTGTGGTTAGGGAATATACATCATATGATTTCAATACTTTTGAAATTATTTAGACCTGTTTTGTGCCTCAACATATGGTCTATCCGGGAGAATGATCCATGTGCACTCATGAAAACTGTTTATTATGTTTTTGTTGGTTGCATTGTTCTATATGTCTGTTAGGTCTAGTTGGTTTAATGTATCATTCAAGCCCTTTATTACCTCATTGATCTTTTGAAAAGATGTTCTATCCATTATTGAAAATAGTGTGTTAAAGTTAAAATTAATGTAGAACCATCAATTTCTCCCTTCAAATATGTCAATATCTGTTCCATATATTTTTGGGCTCTGCAGTTTGATGCATATATGCATATAATTGTTACATCTTTCTGTTGAATGTTCCATTTATCAGTATGTAAAGACCATCTTTATCCCTCCTAATTATTTTTTAACTTAAAGCCTATTTCATCTGATATTACTATAGCCATGCAGCTCTCTGTTGTTTACTACTTGCATAGTTTTTTGTTTTTTTGTTTTTTTTTTTTTTTTTTTTGGTATCCTTTCACTGTCAACCTACTTGTATCTTTGACTTTAAGGTGATTCCTTTGCAGACAGCATATAGTTGGGTCATAATTTTTTATCCATTCTGCTAATCTCAGCCTTCTGAGTGGAGAGTGTAATCCATTCATATTTGAAGTTGCTACTGATAATATAGGTCTTTCTTCTGCCATTTTGCTATTTTGCCTTTGTAAGTCATACATTATTTTGTCCCTCACTTCTGTTAAATCCTACTTTTATATTTATTTGCTTTCTTGTGTTGTACCATATTGACTGCCTTCTCATTTCTATCTGGATATATTTTCCACCTGTCTTCCTTGTGGTTACCATAGGGCTAAAATTTAACATCATATATATATGTCTATATATATGTGTGTGTGTGTGTGTAATGTATGTTTTATATATATATATATATATATATATATATATATATATATATATATAACTATATTTGATTTGATACCTATAATTTTCCTATACCTCTCTGTCCCCCCACCATTTTTTTACTTATTACCACTTATATTTTTGTACATGGTATGTTTCAAAATGTAGGTTTATCATTACTCTTTATGTATTTGCATTTTAGCACCTTAATTTATCAGCCTCTTCCTCCTGTTCTTCCCTGGATTCTGAACAGTGCTTCTCTGGACTCTAGAGTTTCAATATAGTTGTTTCTGGCAGTTCCTGCCTATTTAATAGTTGTTTTGCTGGGAGGACTGAGTCTTAGAGCTCCCTGCTTTGCCATCTTTCCTGGAAATTTCTCCCAATAGTATTTTAAGCTTTACTCTGAAGTTACCAAATGTTAGGAATATTATTAGGACCATTCCTAAATCTTTGAATTCTGTGCCTTGTTTTTTTCTTGTTATCCTATTACAAAATGGCAAAAAAAGCTTCCTTTCAGCATTTTCTCCTTGCCTAGGTTTACCCAAGAGGGATGATAAAATAATCAATAGGCACCACTGTTCCTACACTGTAATTGTAATAGTGTCTTTACTTACATCTAAGTAAAAAGAAATACCTATGAAATGTGTCCAAAGAGACATTAAAATTGGAGAGAGATTGGAAAAGGACAAGCGAGCTGGAGAGAAAAAGAGAGAAAGGATAGAGAGAAAAGCAGAGGTAAAAAAATACTTAGTAAGAAGAGAGAGAGCACAGAAGTGACTAAGAAGGGAGTGTTCACACATACAAGACTGGGAATGAAACAAGAATCAATCCCCAGAACAACTGAGGGAGAGGCCAAAGACTCTAGGAGTGGGAGAAAAGGTCTGAAAGTCTCTTTTTGCCAGTTTTAAGGCAGAGCAGCAGTGCCTGCATCTTAGGAGTTCAAGGAGGAGTCCTGTTTACCTGCTAGAAGAAAAGAGGGGCATAGTAATCTCTAGAGAGGACTGCTCAGAAGCTTTTTTGGCTACTCCCCACCCCTTTCCCTTCCTTGTACCTCTTAGGCCCTTTATTTTCATTCACCTTCTGTGAATTTAACTCTCTGAGCATGTCTGGGGATGCATCTCTGAGACAGCTTGCCAAGGGCCTACAAATCCATCAGGGCACTCACTGATGTTCCCCAGTCCCCAGTCTGGCTTCTCAGGAGCAGCAGCCCGAGCTTGAGTATGTGCTTTCCAGCTCAGAGGACTGGATTGAGTACCCACAGGCCCCCTCCACCTTTCCCTGCCAGGCCCTGTGTCCCTGTCTACTGTCCTCAGCACTCGGCTAACTGAGCACTTGGGGCTCTGGGGCTCTGAGCAGTTATGCTGTCTGCCCCTGACTTACCAGAGCCCAGCTGTCCCATCTTTTCTTTCTGTATTGATTCTGTCTCTTTCCTGCAGAGCAAATTATCCATTCAAGGGCCAGAGGCACACTGCTCTGCCATGGAATTTGACTGGGCTCTTCCCTTTCCTTGTTTTTCTTCCATTATTCTCTGTCTTTGTTCAGAGTCTTGGAATGTTTAAACTTTCAGGCTTACAGAGAGGGCTGCTGCTAAGCATTACAATGTCATCAGGAGTGTTTTACTGGGGCAACCATATTTGCCCTGTCCTGTGCCCAGTCTAGAATCAACCATTTTGCAAAAAGTTGCCCTGTGTTAGCTCCCTATTGCCTACAATAGCATTGGCTATATGCAGCTCTTTCTTGGTGAGAATTTTAAAAGAACAATTCAAGCCTTCTCTGGGGAAGACTGATGCCCTCCCCTGATTTCCCCCCAAAGCCCCAGATGGTATCAATGGAGTTAGGTTGCTCCAGCCACTTAGAAGACATTTGAGGGGTCTTGAGCTTCTTTGTTCCTTCCTTCTGCTTCATAGTAGCGGAGTCAGAGAAAAGGACTTCAGACATGGGAGGAGTTAAAGAATAAATCAAGGAAGCAATCTTATCACTCAAGGTTCCACTATCACACAAATCCACTCCTTTAGGATGTCTAAGGGCCATCCAGTCAGGGGTATAAGGACTCCACAAGCAAACATAGGAGCCAGAGGTTCACCAATTTCCTATCCACTTTCAAATTTAGTGACCCATGAACTATGACCCACACAGACTGTGAAACAGAGGATGTGCACTCAGTTAAAGGGGGTATGTCAAATAACCTAGAGGGCAGAGGACCTGCTCAGTGGCATCAGAAGAACTGAAGGGGTCTGTTAGAAGCAAAGGTGGCCAAACTGAGATACAAACTGAAAGAAAAGTGAAGGAGCCAAATAAAGGAAAATAGACACAAAAATAAAAATAAAAAGGCAATTGATAAAAAAGTCTAAAATCCAAATTGGTTGTAGTTAACAATATGGAGAGACTAAGCCTTGTGACACAAAATATGTGACTCAAGGTTCATCATACAGAAAAAGTACATAGAAGATGATAGAGAGAATAGACAATATGAAATGTAAGGATGATAGCACTTCACAAGAGAGAAAGATGAATAGATTAGAAACAATAGCTAAATTGAAAAGAAAATTTTAAAATCTGAAATAAATTGGCCTCAATCTGTGGAATGAAAATCCCATGTATATGCTATTGCTTCCTGTCTGCTGTGCTGCCCTATGCCAATTTACAGTCCAATAGGATGCACAAAGGTGTATTCTCCGAGAGAATGTAGGGAAAGACAAGCTAAAGTGCAGTGGAGGGTGGTGGGTAGTGGAGGGCGGTGGGTAGTGGAGGGTGGGTGAAAATACAGACCATGGCTTCCAGGGTTTGATCTAAGCTCCATCAGTTATTAGGTGTGAGACTATAGACAGGGTCCTTTGTCTCTCTGTTTACTCATTTGTAAAAGGGATATAATATCATCTACTTCATATAATTAAATATATTATTATATACAAAAACTAATTATAACAGTGCCCAACATGCCATGAGTAGTAAATAAATGCCAGCTGTTAGGATTTGGGGGACACAGATGCTGTGCTTCAGAGGGAGAAGCATGCGGTTGGTGGCCTTATATCCCATCCCATTGGCATCAGTGTTAAAATTGGGAAGTTTTCCAACTGGCCAGCTGAACTTAGCCTAAAATATTTTTTTATACATGAAGTTTTGGTATTGTTTTCAAGGCTCTCTTTACATTAATGATAATGATTTTACTTTGCATAAATATTTTAACGGAACATTGAGAGAGACTAATTTAAAATATGGTGCCTGTTACTAGACTAATCTAGATCTTCCATGTCAGGTGTTAAGTAAAAGTGTGTAGCTAACTTGGGGTACTTGTCTTTATTCAATTAATCTATTATCCCTCATTTAAATATCTGTCCCAGAATGGCATTTATTCACATTCTCCTCCTCCTTATCCACAGTCTTTTGTTCTGACAAGTGAGTTAATCAGTTCAACCAAGTCTGTCCCATGTGATTTCTCGATGAAGGAATGACACAAACAAAATATACAATTTTAGGCTGGAACACCTATGTCAGGACACAGATAAATCAGCACTGCTAGGTGCATAACCTTTAGGTCATATGCAAAATTCCCCACTTTGTTTTCTTTCAGGACCAAGTCTGTTTGCCAGTGCTTTTATCAATATCCTCATTAACATAAACCTCTTTTATTATTACTCATAAAACTACCAAGACTCAATATTTATTTAACTATCTT
This sequence comes from Choloepus didactylus, assembly GCF_015220235.1. NCBI lineage: Eukaryota > Metazoa > Chordata > Mammalia > Pilosa > Megalonychidae > Choloepus > Choloepus didactylus. The sequence goes on along the minus strand of NC_051311.1, from coordinate 154,876,550 downwards.
ACTGTGACTGTGAATTCCACAAGGTGACTATCTGGTGCATAAAGAAATATTTATTTTACTATGCTCTAAATTTATTATCCTCTTAATTTCCCTTAGTGTCCCTATGACAAATTTTATACTCAGGCATTTGGAAAGTCACACTCATTCATCATGTTGCCCATAACTCATTTGAAAAACAGAATAACACTCACGCTTTGGCTAATCCCTGGAGTGCTGCCCTAGACTTCACCAGTGTAAATGCCAAACTTTAAAACCACAATTAAAATACTTCATCATCTTGTGAGGCTAAACTCTTCCTTCTTCATAAGGGCATTAAATATTGTGGATCTTTTTGCCATCTTCTGCACATTTTCTTTAAGTATACTAATACATCTCATGAGATGATTCAAATACATAATTTCTTTAAATTTTCAAATTTATTATCTGAGTTGTATAAATATTTCCTTAGTAAGTTGTATCTCTTTTGTATTTAGTGTTATGTTTTCCCTTTTTTCTTGATTAGACATGACCCTTTTGTCTGTTTTTTTGCCTCCTCTCATGAATCCTAATAAACAGTTTCTCTATTGTATATAAATCTCACTCCTTTTCTGTTTTTCTAATCTATGTATTTCCGGTTTCATATCTATTCTTCTGCCATCTCAATTAGAACATTTAAAATAAATTTTGTAGAACTGTGTTCCTTGAGAACAGATATGCAAATATTTATAAAATAGCCTTTTAAATAAGTAAAAAAATGATGAAATAATGTCAAATTAATATGGTTCAACCTTATTCATTACCCACGAATATCTCAAGCTTGATCTGGTCAAAATTAGACTCATTATCTTTGATCTTTCCTTCCCTGTTAACTGCTAATCTCTTCCTATCTTCAAATGCTAATCCACCCAAATAACCAAACAAAAATAATGTGTTACTTTAGGCACATTAAGCTTCGTCTTTGTTTGGCTTCTTCCATTACAAATAAGTCTCCAGTTCTTGCAGATTCTTATACTTTAGTATGCCTCTATGTCTCATTTCTACCTTTTTTCTCTGTATCCCCACCATGTGACCTTGTCCAAAGCCATGATTTTTTTTTACTTGGATTATTGCCTCCAGGCAATTCCTCTCTCCTTCCTGAAATCCATCTTCCACTTTCCAAAGATTTTATTTTGTTTTAATATAAAGTTCATATTTTTCCTGCCTTAAAAATCTTTCACTGACTAAAGAATGAAATATAAATTCAATAATAATAGCCTATTTTCGTCTTCAATTTCTTTCCCATGCCTAGACCTTCAAACATACTTCTAAATGCAACTTTTTGTTCTCTAAATTCCAGTGATTACAAGTTACTTCCAGTGACTTGATTTCTTTATGATTCCACTGCTTTGTCATTTGAGTGCTTAGAATTTCATCTTTTAGCAGTCTAGTGAACATCTGCTCATATTTTAATTCTCAACTCAAATATCTACAACTTTATGTAAACTCTTCTGCCATAACTCCTACCCCTACCTATTAAAATTTATGGTCACTTCTAAACGTCTCCATCTAACCTTGTACAAACTCTATCGTAAAATTAAAACATGTTATTCATACAAATGCAAGGGTGTACACACCAACACACATGCACACACAATTTGTATCCCTCTCTCAGATTTTAAGATCCTTGAGATCAGTAATGGGCTTTATTAGTGCAATTATCTTCAGTGCTTATTTTGGTTGCAGTTCATTTGGAAAGAGTTGCAAAAATATGGGAAAAGCAAAATTTATATACAGTAATGAGGTAGAAGTATTGTTTAATAAAAAAAGTCCCAAGAAGCAAAGCTTTGTTTATTAAAAAATGGATTTCCTAGAAAGAACCAAACAGAGGGTTAGACAGAAAGTATATAGAAAGGAAAGTAGTGGTGGGACTGAAGGATGTTGGAATGAATAAATGAACTCAGTCAATAAGACTGTTAATCCAGGCAATAATTTTCACCAAGAGGAATAAAAGAGGCCAGGGTTTGCAAGGGATATATATATTTTATACACAGAATGTACCAAGTATGTTATCTATCTATCTGTCTATCTACATTTAATCCTAATAGGATTGTTACAGAATGGGTAGATTTTCCTCAATCCAGCTTCATTTGTGTTATAATTAATAATTCAGAGGTGATTTTTTAGAAATCTTTTTTTTTTTTGGTTCTTATTTGTATCTTGATGAGGCTTGTTGGTCATAAGACATCTTAGAGCAGAAATTTTTTTAAAGTTTTAAATATTACTTTTGTTTATTTCTAAATTACAAATGATAGGAACATCAGGAGAAAATTCCATTCATTAAAGTAAGTGACTTCCCCAAGGAGGAGAAACCACATTTGTCATATTTCAAATTCTGTATTAACTCTAGTGTATTCTACTGCCTTCCATGGCTAATGCATTATATTTAATCAATTGTTACTGATGAAAAGTGTTCAAGAATAAAGGAACTGCTGAACAGACTGAAGTAACCATCAATTTCCTAACACTTTACACAGGTCTAGTCCACTTTAGCATAATGCCCACTTGGTAGAAGTGTTTACATTGGCATAGAGCTGCTGATAATGCCTCCTTTGGTAGACCAGTTGGTGAGGGTGAAGGATTGCTTCAAAAATATGATCAGACTTGAGGATCACCCATGGAGGCTTCTGCAGAGCTCCTCTCTCCCAGGTTCCAGGACTGCTTCATTTTGTAAGATATCATTCTTAACATTTGTTGTGTAGAGTACTAGAGGTTAAATATTCCCCTTAAACTGTGAGACTCTCTTCTCTCTCTCTTCTCTGTGTTCCATGGAATTATTTTTGTGTCCCAAGGAATTTAGACAGGTTACTCTGGAGTAGTACAAATTTTGACTTGACTGATGGTTTGGTGAAAACAATGCCTTTGATATCAAAAAGCCTAAATGCCCTGTGTCCACCAAGTAGTAGTTCTGTATCTTTGGACATTTTAAATCATCTCTGCTGGTTTGGTTTCCTCATCTGTAAATTAGAGTAATTCCTATTTTGCCTATGTCTCAGGACAGTTGTAAAGATTAAATAAAAATTATCCATAAGTATCTTGTAACACATAGAGGCATTTGTGATAGCAGGTGTCACTATGTAGAATAGCTGAATAAAAGGAAATAATAGATTCTCAGTAAAGAACAAGTCAATCACAGTAAAGACTAAGTCAATCATACAGCAAGTAGAACAGGTAACTGTAAAAAGATTACATTAGAAAATGAAGGCATCAAATGTTTTCTCTAGATAAACTCCTTAAGCAACACTTATTCCTCCATTATTTAAATAAACCATTTCATTATAAAATTAATTGTTCTTCAAAGAGAATTGAAAGATACCAAAAAAAAAGTTTACATAAGAAAATTAAAAGTACTACTATCTAAATACCTAAATGTGGATTTAGAATTTTAAGGCTGCCCACAACTTATACATATTTCTATATGTACACACTGAATATTCATCCTTTTTTTGGCTTTTTAAATATATCTTATGCAAACATGCATTTAAAGGCTACATAAAATTCTCACAATTCATATATTACTTCGTTTCTTATACCTTTTGTTTAGGTATAAGAAACGAACTTCATCTTAGTCAGCTCCAATATCAAACAGCTGTTGTTCACCTTAGTCCATTGTTTTCCATCCCAGTCTGTTCTCTCCTTAGGGATCCTTGTTACTGATTGGAGAAATACACAAGTATCTGACTCCAGTCTTCTGCAGGGGAGTTTTTGAGGCCGATAGGAGACTGAAGTCAGTGGATGGATCTCCTTTCCCTCCAATACACATTGGCAACACACACAAACGCCCGTTGTTCTTTCTTGAAATGCAAGTTTGAGATTCACTTTATTCGCCTTCTCAGAGGCTGGTTCCGGGCACTCTACATCTCCACAGTGGCCCTCCCTCCTTCCAGTCACCTCATGTCTGAGTCTCCCACCCCTCTTCAGATTAGCACTAAAAGCCCTACCACTGACGCTTACTAGGGAATCAACCTAACAAAAATCATGGACTCGGCTCTGCTCGCCCAGGCACCCACGTGGTCTAAAGTTCCCAGGATGCACTGGGAGCCCTTCCTCTGGTCCCAGGATGCAACGGGCTTGTGCGTTTCTCCTGCCTCTTTTTTCTGTCAGGATTTGGTTTCCTATGGACGCGGGACGCTTCATCGTAATGGGAAATCCTGGGCTCAGGACTGAGGCCATTTCAAAACGGTAGGAAGACTATGGCGTCAAGCATCCTCCTCCTGATTTCCGGGACTAGATGTTTGCTTTGGTGAGACATCGCCCACCTTGGAGAACCAATGTGTTCTTGCTTCTTTGCTCCTTGGCCCTTTGGTTAATGGAAATCCTTTCCAGATTCTGAAAATAAATATATTGTTAATTTTTGCGTTCTTTGTTGTGCCTTTTAGATCTTTTCTGTCACTTCACAAGTAGAGGAAAGTTTTAATAAGCCACTGCTAACCTGTTCCAGTTTATGCTGGGAATCTAAATCATTGTATGTGTGTGTGTGTGAGGGGGGGTTCTATTTGTCTGGGGACAGGGCAGTGAACCGTGGTGTTACTTTTAAAAGTATAGCCACAAAATGAATAATTTCCTGTAATTATTTTTTCTGTGGCACAAATGATTTGTCACAATGATATAAGGAACATTCCAGAATGTGTGGGGTTTTTTAGAAAATTGATTAATACAATAGTGATGAATTTTATTGAAGAGATAATTATCTGCTGTAAATAGCTACTGATTTATTTTAAATGTAAGTTCATAAAACATCAAATGTCAGATTGCTATTCTTTTCCTTGCTATTAATTGACATAATGTTTAAGTTATGCCTTGGCTTCAAGGCTGCATCGAGAGCACAAGCATTCATTACCAAGTCAAAATAAAAATAAATTGGTACCAGAAAAAAAAAATTTCCAGTGGGTTTCATAAAAGTTGACTTTAAAATTTAGCACTGAGAGGATAATCAAAAGAACTAACATTTTATATTCAGATTCCAATTCCCTGTCTGTTTGAAATGGGGACAGATGAAATGCCTTCAAGGAAATGTTTGTAATTATTGTACTAACATACTTCAGTATTCTGCATGTTCAGGGAATGCAACAAAATCTTAATAGAGCTTCAAAATCAGTTATTGTTCCATCATTTATCAGCATTCTAATGGTCCCTTGCCAACAATATACCAGCACATTTTAAAAAGCTTTGTGCATAGTAATAAGAAATGAATACTTTTATCTCTGTCTAAAAGAAAGAAAACTCAGAAAAGGATTTAAATAACAAGGTAAAATATGGATAACAACCCTGACTTCCACAATAATTCCTTTACAAGAGTTTATTCAAAAAAGATATATTTGGTATTTTAGGAGGAACATTAAAAGTTCAGGCAATGTTTGGAATTTGAACATAAAATGTGGTCTCTTTAGTCTTATAACAACTTTTTATTCCTTGATTTTTTTAAACTCTAACTTCTTCAGTATTTATTAAGATAAGTTTAGTGTGGCTGATATTTCATATTTATTAGGATTGGTCATTTGTAATGTTAAAATATTTAAAATTCTGTTTTGGGCTTATTTCTTATGACCTGAATTATAGTAACTACCTAGATACAATTGAGTACTTTAAAAACATTTCAAAATACATGAAAATTTGTGTTTAAAAGATTAAAATGCAATTGTATCTATTAAATTGTAGAATATGTAACAAAGAAACAAGTTAAAATTTATCCTGTTTGCATTCAATATAGTCTATTTTTCTGCTAGAATTTTAATTCTTGCACAATTTGAATTATTTTATTTAAATATATCTTGCAATAGGAGTCAACATTTTAAGATCATATTACCAACTTACTCTTTTAGTGGAACAGTTAATGCAGATGGGAAATGTACAGGAAGGACTAATCTCAAGTCACATTTCCCAAAATTGAACATTGTACTTTTAAAAAAACCCTCATTTATAATATCTGCTAATGATGTATTCATGCATCAGCAATGACATATGAACCCTATTTCAGATTACTATTGTAATATCCATGAAGGAAACTTAGGAGTAATAAATACTAAGTTTGGTAGCATAGTTGAATTAAAACATAACCAAAATTATAGCTTTCGTCTATAACTAAAATAAATGAAAATAAAATGAAAAAATATATCATTTCCAATGTCTGCATTATAAAATATTTAGGATTAAAGTTTAAAGGAAATGTACAAATCACATGAAAACAGTTGAAATGCTTTGATAACATACTGTTCCAGTTTGCTAATGCTGTCATTATGCAAAATACCAGAAATGGATTGTCAAACATATTAGTGTTGATTAAGTTGGAACCTTTGGATTGAGTTGTTTCCATGGGGATGTGGCCCACCCAACTGTGGGTTATAACTCTGATTGGATTGTTTCCATGGAGATACGGACCCTACCCATTCAGTGTGGGTCTTTATTTAATCACTGGAGTCCTATAAAAGAACTCACAAACAGAAGCAGCTCGGAGAAGCTGCAGCTTAGAGAGACATTTTGGAGACAGCCTTTGAAAGCAGACTTCTGCTGATGCTTTGGAGGTACTAGCCTGGAGTTTGCTCCGGAGAAGCTAAGAGAGGACAAAATGCCCCAAGAGCAATGTTTTGAAGAATGCATAGGAGCTGAGAGAGGAGCTGGAACACAACCTGGGATCAGCAGATGCCAGCCACGTGCCTTCCCAGCTAACAGAAGTTTTCTGGATGCCATGGCCTTCCTTCAGTTAAGGTATACTCATGTTGGTGCCTTAATTTGAACATTTTCATGGCCTTCAGACTGTAAATTTGTAACCAAATAAATCCCCTTTATTAAAGCCAATCCATTTCTAGTATTTTGCGTAATGGCAGCATTAACAAACCAGGACACTATCCAAAACCAATTTTTGCATCTAAAATGCAAAACATTTAATGGACTATTACAATACAAATTTTAGCATCAGACTTAATTGTTTTACAACACCCTTTAGAAGGCACTATTTCCTAGTGTGAGAAGCTCCATGATATTAAATGAACAATTGAACACCTCCCCCCCACCTCAGTAGGTAGTCAGTACTCTTAACTACCTTTCACCCTGGAGGTGAAGTTTATAGTGTCACTCTGGCTAGGAATCTGGGTTGTGTCATTGGAACAGCTACTGTTAGGATCCAGGTGGCTTGAATTTAAGGTTGATCCAAGTCTTGAGACAAGGTATTCAAGATTTCCTGGATAGGATCTCACCCTCAAACAAACCTGTCTCCTAATATAGAGAAATCTAACCCTTGGAATTTTCCAGGATCTCAATTAGGTTTTACCAAGGGAATGTCATGGTTATCTTGAAGCCAGACCAATTTCCAGGATAATTTGGTTACACTGCTGTTGCTCTACTTATTTAAATTTCTATTATTCTTTTCCTGTTTCTCTTCACCTTTTTTCCCCCCTCCTTTTTTTCTTTAGCCTTGAGGCTTGTTAATGGTTTGTGGTCACATTGGCAGTTTGGAGAACCTCTGCCTTATTATGAATTGTGAAAAATCACAGAAATCTGGATTCTCTTGAAGATTTCTTAAGTGTTAAAAACATATGCAGGCTGGAATGTAAAAGAGCCAATTTAGTTAATCCGATTAACTTCATAATGCAAGTGCAACATTATCATTAATGCTATTCCCTCCCATTGGTTTAATGGATTTTCTAATTTGTTTAATATAAATAAATAGAATAGAATTAGATTCAGATGTTAAAATATTTTATTGAAAAAGTGTGGAATAAAAAAGAAATAATACTATTGTTACAGCATGCTGTAATGACAAAGCTAGGGCATGAAACAAATCTGATGCATTTCATAACCCTTCAACTCGATTTAATTTTAACAGAACCAAGTCATACCATTTACATAAATTGCTTGCAGTGCTGCTTCTGATTTACCATGTGTTTCCACACATGGACTCACAGAGCCTTTAAACCCTTCTTTACCTAAAGCACAAAAATTCAAGCAAATACAGCTCTAAATTATGTGGTGGATAGTTTGTCAAATACGATTCCTGTGTGCCATTTTTCTTGTTCCCTTGGCCCATAGCCAAATTAATGCTCAATTTTGAAAACTCAGCTCTTGAAAAGAACTCCTCCCCCACACACAGAAACGTGAGTTCGGATATTCCTGCCCTCTCTCCAATTTCCCTTTCCCTCTCTTTCTTCCTCATTTCCTTCATCATGAAAATGGAAATAGCTACCTAACAGGATCATTTTAAGCTCTCAGAGTATAAAATATCGCATGGAAAGAAAAACCGTATGTTATTGCAACAAATCAGAGATATTTTCTCTTAAGACTTTGGAGCTAAAATATAATCTTTTGTTTTGCTTTCTGGGAAACAAAAATACTACAGGTCATATGTTTTCTGGGTCATTACACAGTGGATATGCCCTTTTTCTTCTCACAGTAATCGTTCTAAAGTTTAAATATAAGCATTGCAAATAATATATGACTCTGGCCTTTTATTTTTTAATTCAAAAAGAAATTCTTTGTCTTTAAACAAAAATAGTTTTGCACATCTTACACTTTTATATCTCAGGTATATTTTCTTTTTCTTTCTTATGCTTCAGCTTCTCTAGGGTAATCAAGTTTATTTTTAATCTTATTCTGTCTATTTTATGTTATTTTTATTCCCCTAATGGACACCCTTCATATCTTACATATTGATATTAATTTATATTTTTCTAATAATCTTAAGAATTACTCAGTGCCTTCAAGAATAAGAGAATTCAGAATTATTTCCTTCCCCCATTTTACATTGTATGGTTTGTTGACATCCATGTAAAATTTTATTTCCAGATTGTTGACTGTGTTTATCTCAGTAATTTGAACATAATGCCTCTCTCACTATGTGAATCTCTTAACTAAGACATTACTGCTCATACTCAAATTATTTCTTTTTTTCAATAATGATATATGTTTTTATTTAACTCATATATTAGCTAATGTATACTGTCATTTATAATTTAAATCAAATCAGCATGAACCCTCACATGTGTCATAGAAGGCACTCTACCATGGGTATTAAATGGGAGAGAGGTAGTGACTTGCATCTTTCCTGATTCTCCGATCTAACTCCAGTTTGGTTTTCTACCAGGTTAGTCCAGTATATGAGTCATCTTGACAATTTAGGTACCACTGCAGTTCTGTATCATCACATACACACAGTATTGCTATTGATTTATCCAACCATCCCCTAAAATTTCCTAAATAAGGCATTGTATGTGTGGCATTCTTTACTAAGTGCTTGGATTGCTCAAGTTTTACATAGCCACAAAATACAGCTCTATCTTACCCCCACATTGCCCTTTTGCCTTTCTTTTATTATGCAAAACTGCTTCTCATCCCAGGCCTATCTTTGCTAAGTGATGTCTTATACATGTACTTAATAAATGGTCTATGTCAAGTCCTGTCCTTTAGGAAAAGGAATGAACTAGCAGAAGCTTATACGTTTCTATTTTACCCTTTTTTCCCCACTCTTGTAGCCTAAAGGAAAAATTGTAGGATTTATTTCCTAATCAATTATGTTGCAACCCTCTATAGTTAGAAGTAAAAAGTGGGCATAATCTGTTTGCATTTTTTTTTCGATTTATGAAAATTGTTTCCCATGACTTTCCATTTATTATGTTAGTTTTTTCTCATCTATTTTTCATTTTGCTTGCCATTTACATTGTTATTCAATTGAGAACTTTAATTTCAGAAATCATACATTGTAGTGTGCTTTTTGAGGTATTGTATGCTTAAACTCACACATGAATGTGACTTTAGATGGTAATGTAGAATAATAAACTTAAATTATCATTTTTCTGATGATTCTAAAGTATTTTTCCATTGCCTTACTGAGTTTGTCCTTTGTCACTCTGGTTTTATATTTTCAGGTGCCTCTATTTTTCCTTCTCTCTTAAAGTTTGTAGAAGCTTTCATTATCTTATCAAAACTTTTCTCAATGATCAATTGGCAGATTCAATTTGGGTATTAAATCTTTGCTTAGTTCAATTAAATTTTCTTCTATGGCTTTGATTTTTCTTTCTCTTCCATCATCTCTGTATTACCTTGTATTTTCTTACAGCATCAGAGTGCTATATGTCTTGCATATGTCCTACAATTCTCTTAAATTTTGTCTCCTAATTATGAGTTCTTTTTATTATTCTAATGTCTGATAGAATGGCTATGTTAGATTTTCCCCATTCTTAATGCAGTTTTCAGAAATATCATTTTTGTTATTTTTTTTTGGTGTTCTTAATATATAAGATGCTTTTTCCTTCTCATTTTCTTTTTAACAACATATTATTGCATGTAATACAATGTTCTCTCAGATTTTTCTGAAAATACCATTTAGAATGCTGTTTTTCTCTTTTTTTTAATACATTAACACTATTTTCTTATAACTTAAATGATCTTGCTTTGCTTGTTTCTTCTTTTAACCAGCTGCTGAATTTTGCTGTGTCAGGTGATCCATGGTTGTGTACTCAGATTTGAGACTCCACATTCGTAAGAAAATGAGTAAACATTACAGTGAGTAAGCAAACAATGAAAGGATTGTCTTCTGGTTCACAGGAGGGCCTCCAGTTTGGTTACTGGGATGGTGGAAAGCAAGGAGATTGAAGAATAGCTGAATCAATATGGCTGGTGCTATAGGAATTATTCTAGGAAGGGGCATATTATGGCATTTTTCTATTTAATACATCCTTTATTCTGCCTTTTGTAAAAACTGAATTATCACTTTACTTACGCAAGGTATTTTGAGGTTCCCTCAGATGCTAACTTTTCTTTAAAGATCTGTTCTTTTTGTAAATGCTTGGATCCGCCATTTGTGAACATAGGCCATTGAACCACATCACAATTCCAAAAGCCTCTGAATTATTAGGAGCCCATCTCTTTCCTAGACCTTGCCCCAGAGAACTCTGAGATTATTCTGGACTTCTAATAGGGAGAATGAGTTCACTCTTTCTGCCTGATGCCCAATAGTTATGTCTGATTTTAGGTAGAATTGCATTAGATTTTCCATATATATGATTCTGACTGCATTACATCTTCCGGAAATTCTTCAATTTGGTGTGAAGATGACACCCATCCCCATTTTTTAGCTTTCACTGGGAAGCCTGCAAATCTTCCCAATAATTATGTTGTAGGCAGTGTTATCTGTGCATCAAATTTTGACCGAAAAAAGGGAAGGAGGGTCTAAGAAAATTTCCTTATCAATTAACATTCTTAAATAAATTACTGGCAACTTGAATCCAGAAGAATGAATACCAACACCTAACCAACAGGATTTTATTCTAGGAATACAAGAATGGATCAACATTAAAAATCTAATATGATTTACCTTTACAATATATTAAATAACATTGTAGAATAGAAAGAGGTAATTTAAAACAGAATGATAACTTGTAAAGGATCAGGAATCAAAACTTGTGTGTTTAAATGACCTTGGTCAGGTTACTAATTACTCTTAAGTTTCCTTATAGATAAATTGGAAATAATAATGTGTATTTCAGAGGATACATAAGAAAACATGCACATATGATGCTTAATAGCATTTCTGACGTATAGTAAGAACTCCATAAATGTTAATTTGACAGTTAACTAAATTTAAAAATAATTAATTTGGCTGACCCCTTTTGATTATTTAGCTTCAATATTAGCCCACACTTCTTTCTCTCTTGCCCACCACCACCACAGAGGCTAGAAAATACTTGTTTTGCTAGTCTTGTTGTAGCTCAGGTGTCCATGGTATCATGATCTGGCCAATAAAATATGAATGGAAGTCTCTTTCAGACTTTTAGGAAAATTTTTATTATCCTGAAAAAAGAACTGATCTGCTTCCCTTCCCTGTATTTTCTAAATTAAACCCTGATAGACCAGCTAGAGTTGTATCACCTATCTACCAAACACAAAAATAAGGCAGAGCATCATATCACTGATATCACTGAGCCATTCAGCATATGGCAGCAGCATTCTGTCTCCAAATTTCTGGTTATGGGGAAATCATTTTTAAGCCACCGTTAATTGGGTTTTGCAGCCCAAAATGAGTGCCTAACTAATATGGTTAGGATAGAATAGGTTGTTGAATAAATGATGAATAAATAGTGCTAGGACCACTGGCCAAATAAATGATATCTATGTATATGTGAATGTATATGTATATGTGTGTATATGTAAATTTATATGTGTATGCATATGTATATATGCATTTTTAGGTGTATATTTATATCACTGCCACACAACAAAATTAAAACATACAATATAAAACTGAAATGGCATGGTAGTTTTAATTTATAAATTGGTAAAGATGAAAAAGAATGACCATTGCCATAATAGTGGGTTCCAGAGAATCTGGTACTCTTGCACCTAATTATTTGAAAGAAACTAAATGTAATCTTTTTGGAATGCAGTGAATTGGGGTCTTAAAGTGTGCTTCCTATCTGAGACAGTAATTTTATTTCTAGGGAATTATTCTAAAGAGTAGGTGATATGCAGAGAAATGCATCTAAAGATGTTTTTTGGAATATTATTTAGAACAATAAAAATATGATGGGGAGAAACTTCCTCCTATATGTAATAAAATAGTTGAATATTTAAATAATAGTTGATCCTTATAATGGAAGATTCTAAACTTAGTATATAATGTGACAGACATAGTTTATATTTAAACAGAATACTGTTTCTTTAATATTTTAAAATAAAAAAATAGTTTAAATAACAGTAGTCATAATATGAATGAAGTTTTATTAAAAAAACAAAAACCCTCCCAAAATAAGACAAACATATGTGAATATAGTTCAACAGTGGTTACTTCTGTGTGGTAGCTTATGGTCCACTTTAACTATATTTTTTCATGTTCTTTTTATGTAGATGTTTATAGAAGTAACATGCATTAATTTTATATTCAGAATAAGTAAAATAGAAAAATAAATTTATGTAGGCATATTTATTTTGACCAAGTTTTTAAAATTTGGTATTGAATAGTGTATCCTATGTACCATAATAAATTCCAGATGATTTAATAAATGTTAAGATGTATAATATATGTACTTTCCTTCAATTATGCAAGTGCCATGCACTGTTATGTGTTCTGGGAATGAACAAGTGAGCAGGCAAAATCTCTGCTTAATGTGTCTTACTTTAGAATGAGGAGAGACAGAAAATAAACAATAAATATTGTCAGGTGGTGATAAGTGTTATGAAATAGAATAAAGCTGAGAGAATGTACAGACTGTGGTATAGCCATGCAATGGAATATTATTCAGCAATAAAATCAAATGAGCTATCAACCCACAAATAGATATAGAGGGACCTTAAATACATATTGCTAAGTGAAAGAAGACAGCTTGAAAAGGCTACATGCTGTGTAATTCCAATTACATGACATTCTGAAAAAGGTGAATCTATACAGACAGCAAACAGGTCGTTCCTAGAGTTTTGGGAATGGAGGATTGAATATATGAAGCACAGGTGATATTTCAGGGTGGTGAAACTATTCTGGATAATACTGTACTTGTGAATATAAGATATTAAGTATTTGTCAAAACCCTTAGAACTTTACAGCACAAAGAATAGGCTTAATGTATGCAAATTTTTAAAAAATCATTTAGGAGGCTGGGGGTCTCAGGATGGAATGAATGCAGAAATGTGACAAAAGTATCCTAAATGTATAATATATAAATGAAACATCACTGAAGGGGTAGGGAAATAAGGTGCTGACCTGAGTAACTCAAAATGAGTAGGATCTGTAAGGCTAAAGTAAAAGCAAATGTACATAAATATTTTGGGGGTAAAAGTTAATTCTGAATCCACTTTCCATGTACAGTGGAATTGAACATTTCAATAAATGGATGCCAGATAGTGGTGGGAGCTAGGTTTCTCACGGTTGGAGTGAAAGGTTGCTGGTAAGCAAGGGGAGGAATCTAGAATGATCTATATGGTAAAATATTAATATTAATTTATTAATTAATTAATATTAATATTTTACCATATAGATCTAATTTGAAGGTAGATCCAAAACAGGTTTTACTGATGTTTGCATGTGGAATGTGAAGGAGAGAGAAAAGAATGTTTCAATACTTGATTTACCCCCAAAACTGGCAAAACGGAAGCCTGAGATGGGGAACATATCCAAAGAAGCACTTTAGAATGAAGAAGTTATCAGAGTGCTCACTTCTGTAACACATACACTAAAATAGGAACGATACAGAGAAGATTAGCATGGCCCCGGCACAAGGATGACATGCAAATTCGTGAAGCCTTCCATATTTTTTTCTGTAGCTGAGAGATTTCAAATGGAGTTGAGAGGTCATTCTGGAGGTGATTTTATGCATTATATAAATATCCCTTTCCAGTTTTTAGTGTATTGGAATAACTAGAAGGAAATACCTGAAACTGTTGAACTGCAACCCAGTAGCCTTGATTTTTGAGGATAGATTATTGTATATATAGCTTACACTGTGTGACCATGTGATTGTGAAAACCTTGTGTCTCCCACTCCCTTTATCCATTGTATGGACAGATGAGTAGAAAAATGAAGACAAAAAGTAAATGAATAATAGGGAGGGATGGGGGTATGGGATGTTTTGGATGTTCTTTTTTGCTTTAATTTTTATTCTTATTCTTTTTGTGTGTGGTAATGAAAATGTTCAAAAATTGATTGTGGTGATGAATGCACAGCTATATAATGGTACTGTGAACAATTCATTGTACACTGTGGATGATTGTATGGTTTGTGAATATATCTCAATAAAATTGAATTTTAAAAAGTTATCAGAAAATAGAAGAACTGTTTATTTGCACCAGAAGTTGGGGAAGTTTTCCAACTATAACTGTAGTGGACACATCCATAAGAAAACACTAATAGCTTTGACTACTTAAATTAAAAAAATGATGTTTGAAAAATGAAACAAAATTGGAAGGCAAACAAACCATAACGTTTTTGCAACCCTTCTGTAAAGCAAAATATTGCTTTCCCCATATACTCTATTCTTACTTGTTTTCTTTTTTTGAATTTTAAACCTTTGATTTCCTTCAGATTACACTGCTTAACCCAGTGCTAACAAATGGCATTTCATACAGAACCTTGAGACCACAGGCTATCCCAATTAGCAACTACTTGTGAAAGAAACTCAGGACAGATAAAAGAGAGGAGAGAGTTGTTGATTCTGGTGAAACAAATAGAATTCGAAACAATGAATGCATGTTGAAGAAAGTAATTTAATAAAGTTAAAAATGAAACATTATTCCTAAGACTAATATTCTTTCTGTACTTAGTAAAGACAAAATTGTGAAATTGTGTCCTTAAATTTCCTGTGGAAAATAACCTTTACTCTCTAAAATTATTTTTTCCTAACTAATCATCATGGGTAATATTCAAATTTCTAAATTTGTGTATATAATTTTAGAGGATATATAAAATCTTTTTATAAAAAGATTTTTAGTAAAATAATCTTATTTTTTCTTGTCCTCCTTTATGCCTAAGATAAATTGTTTCTCTCATTTTAAAATAATGGGTATGCATATTTACTTTCACATCATGTATGTCACCTAGGAAATGAGGAGCTTCTAATACATGTCTATTGGAACATTGCATGCATTCGAAATAATATTAGAGTTGCTGTGGTTTAATTGCCTTTTGTTGATCTTTAATTCCACAACAACTCATCCTAACTGACCATGTCTATTCTTACGGAACTTATACCATGGGGTAGTCAATGGACCAGCCAGTAAACACCTCTACTCAGATGAAATACTGCTGCTATTCAAGTATTGTCCCCTTTTCTTTATAATTCATTTCTAAATTGTCTGATAATCTTTTGAATGAACTGAATGCCTGCTGCAAAGTTAAAGGATAGAAGGAAGGCCTTGCGAACTTTATATGCATAAATAGAGAGGGCCCAGGGCAGGTGAGTCCAGGAATTCTACACATTTACTCTCCTTGTTCACAGTTCTTTGCCTGTTGTATGGCCGGCATATTTGGGCTGGTACGTTTTAAACAATAAAGTTGTAAAAGAGAAGATTCAAGGTTGCTGTGGGTGAGGAAAAAACAACCAGCTAGTTTGCTGGTTTCTAGACTCCTAAGACACCTCTATCTTAGGCAAAAAAAAAAAAAAAAAAAAAACCTTGTTCAATCTTCCACCCTAAATCACTAGTTTTATACTGGAGTCTGATGCCAAAGTCTAACTGTGTTAAAGAAAAAAAAAAATGTTTATGTTCTGGTCTTTGTTTTGTGTACGTGTGTCTGGGAACAAAAATAACAAAATTTCTGGGTATGAAAAGGACAAAATTCAGGTGTCCTGAGTTGTATAAGCAAAATGCTTTCTTGATATCACTCCTCTCCATGAGCCTTCACAAAAAGAGAACTCTTACAAGCAGATTTACAGGGTTTAATGTATGTGATTCCATTGGAAATATAGTATATAACCTCCAACCCACTGTCACTTAATATTTAACAAAAGCTTAGTTGAGATGCACTTTTCAAAGAGAACTTTTTGAAAGAAATACAACCCATCTGCATTTGAATATATTCTAAGATTCACTTTTTCACAAAGCTGTTTTTAGAGACCAGAAGCAATGTGGTAGCTTGAAGAAATCACATTGACCTCCTGGATAATTACTTTTACAGAATTGCATTTTTATTTGTTGCCAGCAACCTATATTCCGGGTTTTAAAAAGAGATCACTCAATAAAAACTGCATGAATTTATGCACTGTAAATATTTACAATCATTGTAAGTCTCTTTAGGAGGATTGCCATCTGAGGAAGTCCTGTGGAATTTCTATCACTCACACCACAAATTATATCAACAGTAAAGCTGCCTTTTTGCCATTGCCTGCTAAGAAGTTAAGAAACAAATTAGCTCCTCATATTTAGCCAATCTGCAGATCAGAGTGTTACACATTTTCAGCCATTTAGGCCTAAATTCTAAATTCACTGTTATTTTTAGTGTTTGATAGAGGGGGGTAAAATTACACGATAACATGTATCAAAATTCTTCAAAATGTTCATGCACATTAACTCAGTAATTCCATGTCTGGAAATATACCTAAGGATATAAGCAAAATGACACAGGATTTATTATATATTATTTAAAGTAATTAAAATTTAAAATAACATCAGTATCCTGTAACAGAAGAATTGTTAATTAAATTTCATACTAACATACAAAACAATTTCTCAAAATACTTTTATAGATGAAGAATGTGTGCTATGCTGTTGAATGAACAAAGCAGAGTATGGCTATAAAATTATAACACACTATGGTTTCAGTTCTATGAGAACTATATGTATTTTAAAGGAAAGCAATTGGAATACTCGACACCAAAAGTTTCTCAGAGATTCTCTGAGTCAAGGATTCAGGGTAATATTTTTGGCTTATTATATTTTTGTTCATTTTCCATATTTTCTAAAACAAATAATTATTATATTTTCTAAAGAGAAAAAAGATTATATTATAATGACTGTTTTGCATGGCCAAAGGAAAAAGAACATTATATGCAATATCTAGAAGACAGATTTTTATTTTATCTTATTTTATTTCATTTAGCAATTGATCTTTTAATCAGCAAAGAGTAAAAGAATAAAAACAAACCTTTGGCATATCATCATTGAATGATAACATTGTTACAGAAAAGGCAGATAATTTATTTATGAATTTTGAGTATATTTTACAAAATATTCTCTTGCTAAAACATTTTCTGGGAGCTGTACAAAATTTCAAAATATAAAATCAATCATAATTAGGAAAATTACCAAAAATAAAGGACATAGGATTTGAACATCTTACCAGGCAGTACAAATAAAATTAGGTTATTATGTTTTGAAAAGGGAGATTAAGAGCTGACCTTAGTGATGTTAGTAAAAAACAGTAAGAGTAAGAATCTCTTAACCCTGCCTGCCTCAACTACAGAAAGATTAATTCTTGCACATAAATTGCTTTATCTTGAAGTTAAGAAGGTATAGGGTAGTTTTGACAGGTCTCAGCCATTACCTGACCACATTTAGGTTACTGAGCTTCTGTCAGTGTCCCAGACTGGAACACCTGCTCTCAGTATATAGGATGCTACACACACACACACACACACACACACACACACACACACACACACACACAAATAGGAGAACAAAATGATATACCACATTCTATACTAGAGCTCTGATAACTGAAAAGCCAAAACAAATAAACAAAAAACTTGTATGTGTCCTGTAGAAACAAATTAATGCAAATTCAAAGACGCTTTGCAAATAAAATCTTTTCTTCCATTTCTATTTCCAGATGTTCTGTGAAGAAATCACCAAAGCTGGAAATAGGGTAAAAATGTAAATTCCCTTTAGAAGTTATATACTATCTTTAACATATATTTTACAAGTAAAATTATTAAACAAATTGACTTCATGATCTATAAACTCACAAGATAATTTCAGTATACAGGGAAAAAGTAACTAAGGTAAGAACAAAAGCTGTATTACCTTTATTTCTAGTTTTGAAACCTGTCTATTTGGTTCTCTGCCATTTTAAAACAAGCCTTTATTGGCAAACACGTATGTGGTAGGTTGAATTGTGTACTCTAATGGAAAGTATTCTTAATTTTAATCCATTTCCTGTGGGTGTGAGCTTATTTGTAGATAGGACCTTTTGAAGATGTTACTGTTAGTTAATAATGACTGAATTGGGGTGGGTCTTTTTTTTAATGCATAAAATACAGAATTCCTATATACCACCATATTATTATATTACTACAACCTTGCATTAGTGTGGTATCTTTCTTGCAACAGATGAAGGAACATTTTTGTAATTGCGCTATGAATTCGATAGTCCATGGTTTACATTAGGGTTCACTGTGTTGTTCAGTCCTATGTTTTCTTGTGTTTTTTTTTTTTTAATTTTTTGTTCTATTAACATATATATACAACATATTACTGGAGGCCTTATAAAGAAGAAACCCAAAGCCAGAAGTCAAAGAAGCAAGAAACCAGAAGTCAGTGGAAGTCGAAGGAGAGAGAGATGGCCATGTAACGGAAGGCAGAGATACATGCCAAGGAACCCGAAGGATTGCCAGCAGCCCACACCAGAACAACTGCTGAGTCTGGGAAAAAGTAGGCATTGCCAGTATCTTAATTTTGGACTTCTTCTCACCTCAAAACTGTGAGTCAATAAATTCCTGTTGTTAAACCAAAACCAATTTGTGGCACACACTACAGACTACAAGAGTGATTGACAATTAGAGCTCACTTAGAAGAAAGATAACCTAAAATACTCTTGAATATTTAATACTTTAGATAATGGCAAATATTCTTCTAGTGAGAGGTTAATTATGCGCAATTGTTTTGGAAAGACACCCCAAAATACAAATCATTTTAAAGACATTTCTATGTCATTTTGACATACTTGGTTTCCTTGTGGACTTCTTATATGTATGGGATGTGTATGTGATATGGGATCCAGATCAGTGAGGTCACGTGTGTTACACTCCATGCTGTCTGTCACTGTCCTCGAGATTAAGACTGTTGCTTGCGGAGGAGAACAAATGATAGATATTCTGTGTTTTAACCAGAAATTACTTTCAAGTCAGTACATACACTTTTATTTCTCTTTACAGATAGACATATAACAGAAAACTTGAGGAAATGCTCACAGCTCTTGACTCTGATAACTCTGTCTAAATGTCTCTGTGATAGCAGAGAGACAGAAGAAATATTGGGTTACACTTACCTCTTTTACATAGACCTGTTATATATTGTTGGTAGATGTTTTTTTTAAAATCCTGTTTAGAAAGAGAATGAGTTATGTTGGATTTAATTCAGGGGTTCAAAAATACCTGTATGAAATATTCCAATCAAATGCACAACTATATGATGGTACTGTGAACAATTGTGAATGATTGTATGGTATGTGAATATATGTTAATAAAACTTAATGCAAAAAAATAACATGTTAATGGGAAATTAATGTTTGAAAATTTTATAAAAATAGTGAAGGACATTTTTAAAATTCTAAAGATAGAACTTTAGAAAAATAGATGTCTTTAGCCTGTATCAAAATCCGATGAAGGTATGTTATAGGTTTAAAAAAAAAACTTTTATTTTGCATGTATTTACATTTATACATATAGGTCTATTTAAATGTAAAAATTACTTACATTATGTAGTTATGTATGTAGATATGGGTACACACAAAGATTTATATTTAGAAATACACATACATACAAATATAGCCATTAGGAAATCTACTAACATTTCAAAAAAAATTTTAATTAAAATACTGCAAGCATTAGAATTTACTGAGAATAAGTACAAATGCAAATATCTTCCCCACCATAAGTAATCATTACCCTGCTAAGGAGAATCAAAATCCTCCATCTTATCTAAATCTGACTAAGAAAAAATGCATATTAATAGCTAAGTTTTTTTGAAAGTTCATTTGTATAAAGTTCATATGTTAGGCATAGTTAGAAGTTACTTTTCGAAAATCAACTAAGGCTATAATGAGCCTGACTGTGCCTGTCTTTTTGACTGATGATAGCTATTTAAGCAAATAAACAAAGCAAGCAAGCCTCGAGGCAGCTATTGAAGAAGACACTGTAACTCATTAAATTATTTTGAGATAAAACCAAAGCAGGTGCTCCAGATCATAGCTTGTTCACTTGAGATGTCTCTTACTTTGTTTTAATCAGGAGAAAATGCCGTATCTTAAAATGCCATAAGAACATAGTTTTCATTGTCTTGGTTTTATTTGAACGATTTAGCAAGCTGCATTAAACACAACTAAGCACTGGTCATTGAGAAATACTAAAATGTTGAAATTATGAAACTAATATTTAAATTGTTAATAGTAATCATTTATTTTATAAGTATACCAGATAGAAATAAAAATGTTAGTTCAAAATCTGCATCATATTTGCACTGACCTTTTGCTGGCAACGCAAAAAAATTTTTAAGATTTTTGTTGGTAATTTAATTGTTAAATAATTCTATTCCGCAAAACTCTGAGATCTTATAATTTTAATTACACATGAGAGAGCAAGCTCTTACATTCCCTTGTTCCACCCTAACCTACTTTGAAGCACAGGTATCAAACCAAATGATTACTTGGGACATTTCAACCTAAAGTGCTTTCACTCTAGGCTCTCTTAGGACTACCTCATTTACTACTCCGTGTTTCGAAAATCATTTTAGAAATTGTCTTCAGGGCAATAAGAATAAAAAAGGAATGAAAGCCCATGAGCCACAGATATTTAACATATAAATATGCTATTTATAAGCAACAGATTTTTGCACTTTGGAATTTTAAGGTAGGTAATGGTTTATGATTAGAGATGTGCACTTAAAGCAAAAGACCCAAATGCTTTTGAGGGACATAATATTCCTGAATGTCCTGCTTCAGAGAACACTGTTTCTGAAAATCATTTTCAAGGAAAGGGTCTATTTTGGTCCCGTGTTAAATGATTGCATTTCCAGTTCTCTCATCTGATATCCAGTGGAATTCTCTGTAGTGTCACAGAGAAAGATGGAAACAAGATTTAGTTAATTTTTCAGAAGACATGTAAGAATTCACATCCCTACTGGACAAACATAAATATATGCATATGATCAGGAAAAATTGGGTATTATTTAGCATGCTAAGAAAGGTAATAGCTTTCTGAAAGCAAAGAGTTGAAACACCTAGGATACCATGAGGGGAAAATGGAAAAGAAGTATTAATCTGTGGCCACAGGACAAAGTTAATCAGTAAATGTGAATTAAAACTATTCTGTAAAGGTTTTCCTAAATTTTAAGGCAATTTCTATAGGCACAATCTTCTTCTTTATTTGTGTTTACATTATAAAAAATAAAACTTGCAATTGATTTTTGGAATTATTGAATAAGGAGTCATGGTAATATAATAACCTTATTGAATAAATATCTAAACAACTCCTCCAAAACAGCTTCTGGTTTGTGTGTGTGTTTTTTTTTTTAATTATTTAATCTCTTACAAAAGA
Organism: Choloepus didactylus; assembly: GCF_015220235.1. Classification (NCBI taxonomy): domain Eukaryota; kingdom Metazoa; phylum Chordata; class Mammalia; order Pilosa; family Megalonychidae; genus Choloepus; species Choloepus didactylus. The sequence continues at coordinate 154,854,591 of NC_051311.1, read as the reverse complement.
GTGTGCTTCTATATGCTCTCAGAAGTTGTAACAAATGTATCACACCAATGCAAAATGTTAAAATAGGGTGGTATATGGGAACCCTGTATTTTATCGTGATTATTTTTTAAACCTACAACTTTTCTAAAAGAAAAAAAAAGAGTACGTTTAGCTTATTCAATTTAAAGAATGAGGTTAAAACAAACACCTATGTCTCCATCTGTGATGGTTAGGTTTATGTGTCAACTTGGCCAGGTGATAGTACCCAGCTGTCTGGTCAAGCAAACACTGGCCTAACAATTGCTGCAAGGATGTTTATGGCTGGTTAATAAACCAACAGGCTGGTTTATTAAATCATCAGTCAATTGACTGCAGCTGTGACTGATGACTCACCAAAGGGCGTGTCTTCCACAATGAGAGAATGCAATTGGGGGGATTCAATACAATTAATCAGTTGAAGACTTATAAGCAAGACAGAAGGAGGACCTTCACTTCTTCGGCTGTCCAGTGAAGTGTTTCCTGAGGAGTTCGTCGAAGTTGCCAGTTCATTTCCTGAGGAGTTCATCGAAAACATTCATTGAAGATCCCAGTTCATTTCCTGAGGAGTTCGTCAAACTTGCCAGTCCGTTTCCTGAGGAGTTCATCAGACATCCTCCTTGGAGTTGACAGTTTGCTGACTGCCCTACAAAATTTGGACTCTTGCATACCCACAGTTGTGTGAGTCACTTTCATAAATTTTATAGTCAATAGACACCTCTCATTGATTCTGTTTCCCTAGAGAACCCTAACTAATACAACTTGGTATCAGGAGTGGTTCTTGAGAAACAGAATCTTAAAATCGGCTTTTACAATTTGTTTTCTGCTCTGATTAGATTCCAAGGCACTAATGACTCTATTTCCAATAATCAAGAGGGCACTGACAGTCCATGGCATGAGTTGGCAAAGGAGATATGCAAAATAGCACTGTTTGATTCTCTAATCATACTCTACTATGAAGCAAGGCTCTGGGTGACAGTGTTTTCGACACCTTCACAGAGTTTTGCAGAATTAAGAGGTATAATGATGTTGGCTGGTGCTCTTTGATACTTTGGATAAAGTTGTAAGAGAAAGGGATGAGCTAAAGGCTTCAAATTCACAACTTAAACGCTGTATGACAGATGTAAACATTTCTATGTGTGCCCTGAAAGAAAATCTTATTTCCTATGCCTGCAGACTTGAAGTTTCTGAAAACCAGATGCAGACTCTCAGTGTGTGAGTAGCAGATTTGCAACGTAAACTAAAATCTCAACCTCTCAGGGTGTCTGCTGTTAAGGTAAAGGCATTGATTGGAAAAGAATGGGATCCGGAAACTTGGGATGGGGACATATGGATTGATAAAAATGACAGTGAGGTCATTGGAACTCTGGATTCTGCTGAGTCGTTATTAGATTTACCTGTAGAGGGCTGTCCTGAGGAAACAGCTTCCCCACCTCCAGTCTGCCCTAAGGAGCCTGCCATCCAACCCCCACCTAGGGAGATTAACCCTTCAGTGCCTGCTAATCCTGTAATCACCTCCCGTGAGGAAGCAGCCCTCACTCCTCTGTCTGGAGAGATTAATACTGTTTCAAGAGATGAAAATGCAACAGAATGTCCTGAGGTAAATGGCATGAGGGATAATTCTAACTCTTTTCATGACCCACCCCCATCACCAGTCTTTGCTTCGAGACCTGTAACTAGACTAAAGTCCCAACAAGCCCCGAAGGGTGAGGTACAAAGTGTGACCCATGAAGAAGTACGCTATACTCCAAAAGTTTTCCAGTGAATACAGACAGAAACCAGGAGAATATGTGTGGGAATGGATATTAAGGGTGTGGGATAATGGTGGAAGGAATATACGGTTGAATCAGGCTGAATTTGCTGATATGGGCCCACTAAGCAGAGATTCTGCATTCAGTGTTGTAGCTTGAGGGGTTAGAAAGGGTTTTAGCTGGGTGGTTGGCTGAAACATGGATCAAAAGGTGGCTGGCATTACCAGAGGTTGAAATGCCAGAACTGCCCTGGCACAATGAGGAGGAGGGGATTCAAAGGCTTAGATTGGAATGTTAGAGTGGATTTATCATGGAAGACCTGCTCACACACCCCTGGAAAGTCCAGAGGACACACCTTTTACCAGTACTGTGAGGAATAAATTTGTGAGACTAGCTCCATCATCCCTGAAGAGCTCTGTAGTCGCCCTTCTCTGTAGGTCAGATATTACTGTATGAACTGCTGTCACTGAGCTGGAATCCTTAAACACAATGGGGATATTTGGGTCCCTAGTCAGCAGAAGCCAAGTGGCTGCAGTTAATTGCCACAGACAAGGTGGGCATGGCTACCATAATGGAAAATAGGCTCAAAGCAGCAATCAAAATAATATGACTCACAGAGACTTATGGAGTTGGCTAGTGGATCATGGAGTACCAAGTAGTAAAATAGATGGGCAATCGACTAAATTCTTGTTTGAACTATATAGGCAGAAGAATTCTAGGTCACGTGAACAAAAGTCTCCCTTGAATTACAAAAACAGAGAGTCACGGCCCCTTAATCAATTCCCAGACTTGAGACAGTTTACAGATCCAGAGCCCCTTCAATGAAGGGAAGGCCGGGTACCCTTGGAGAAGGACCCTGTTACACTGCCAAAAATTTATACCATTAATCTTCCTCCCAGTCTTCCAGAGGGGGACCTACGGCCTTTTACCAGGGTAGCTGTGCATTGGGGAAAAGGAAATGATCAGATATTTTGTGGATTATTAGACACTGGTTCAGAAGTGACATTAATTCCTGGAGACCCAAAACGTTAGTCTGGTCCACCAGTCAGAGTTGGAGTGGAGTGAGGGCTATTGTGGTGGGAAAGGCCAAGTGGAAGCCACTAGAACTGCCCCTGCCTAGCAAAATAGTGAACCAGAAGCAATACCAGATTCCTGGAGGAATTGCAGAGATTAATGCCATTCTTAAGGACTTGAAGGATGCAGGGGTGGTGATTCCCACCGCATTCTCATTCAACTCTCCTATTTGGCCTGTGCAGAAAACATATGGGTCTTGGAGGATGACAGTGGATTATTGTTGCTTAACCAGGTGGTGACTCCAATTGCAGCTGTTGTTCCAGATGTGGTATCATTGCTTGAGCAAATCAACACATCCCCTGGTACCTAGTATGCAGCTATTGATTGGCAAATGCTTTTTTCTCAATTGCTGTCAGTAAGGACCACCAGAAACAGTTTGCATTCAGCTGGCAAGGCCAGCAGTTTACATTCACTGTGCTACCTCAGGATTATATCAGCTTTCCAGTCCTATGTCATAATATTGTCTGCAGGGATCTTGATCATTTCTCCCTTCCACCAGACATCACACTTGTCCATTATATTGATGATATCACATTGATTGGACCTAGTGAGCAAGAAGTAGCAACTACTCTAGATTTGTTGGTAAGGTATTTGCATGGCAGAGGATGGGAGATAAATCCAACAAAAATACAGGGGCCTTCCACCTCAGTAAAATTTCTAGGTGTCCAGTGGTGTGGGACCTGTTGAGATATTCCTTCTAAGGTGAAGGATAAGCTGTTGCATCTGGCCCCTCCTATGACCAAAAAAGAGGCACAACACTTAGTTGGCCTCTTTGGATTTTGGAGACAACATATTCCTCATTTAGGTGTGCTACTCTGGCCCATTTACTGAGTGACCAGAAAAGCTTCTAGTTTTGAGTGGGGACTGGAACAAGATGATGCTCTGTGACAGGTCCAGGCTGCTGTGCAAGCTGCTTTGCCACTTGGACCATATGATCCAGCTGACCCAATGGTGCTGGAAGTGTCAGTGGCAAATAGAGATGCTGTTTGGAGCCTTTAGCAGGCGCCTGCAGGAGAATCACAACGCAGGCACTTAGGATTTTGGAGTAAAGCTTTACCATCCTCTGCAGATAACTACTCTCCATTTGAGAAACAGCTGTTGACCTGCTACTGGGCCTTAGTAGAGATAGAACGCTTAACCATGGGCCACCAAGTTGCTATGAGACCTGAGTTACCTATATGAGCTGGGTATTATCTGACCTACCAAGCCATAAAGTTGGGCATGCACAGCATCACTCCATCATAAAATGGAGATGGTATATAAGAGATAGAGCTCAAGCAGTCCTGAAGGTACAAGTTACATGAGGAAGTGGCCCAAATGCCCATGACCCCCACTCCTTCCACCTTACCTTCTCTTTCCCAGCCCACAGCTATGGCATCTTGGGGAGTTCCTTATAATCAGTTGACTGAGGAAGAGAAAACTTGGGCCTGGTTTACAGATGGTTCTGCATGATATGCAGGCACCACCCAAAAGTGGACAGCTGAGGCACTGCAGCCCCTTTCTGGGATGTCCTTGAAGGACAGTGGTGAGGGGAAATCCTCCTAGTGGGCAGAACTTCTTGCAGTGCACCTGGTTGCTCACTTTGCTTGGAAGGAGAACTGGTCAGAGGTGCATTTGTATACTGATTCCTGGGCTGTTGCTAATGGTTTGGCTGGATGGTCAGGGACTTGGAAGGAACATGATTGGAAGATTGGTGACAAAGAAGTCTGGGGAAGGGGTATGTGGATAGACCTTTCTGAGTGAGCAAACAACATGAAGATATTTGTATCCCATGTGAATGCTTACCAGAGGGTGACTTCAGCAGAAGAAGATTTTAATAACTAAGTGGATAAAATGACCCATTTGGTGGATGCCAATCAGCCTCTTTCCCCAACAACTCCTGTCATTGCCCAATGGGCTCATGAACAAAGTGATCATGGCAGTAGGGATGGAGGTTATGCATGGGCTCAGCAACATGGACTTCCACTCACCAAGGCTGACCTGGCCATAGCCACTGCTGAGTATCCAATCTGCCAACAGCAGAGACCCACACTCAGTCCCCAATATGGCACCATTCCCCGAGGTGATCAGCCTGCTACCTGGTGGCAGGTTGATTACATTGGAACACTTCCATCATGGAAGGGGCAGCAATTTGTTCTTACTGGAATAGACACATACTCAGGATATGGATTTTCCTTCCCTGCACAACATGCTTCTGCCAAAACTACCATCTGTGGACTTACAGAATGCCTTATCCACCATCATGTCATTCCACACAGCATTGCTTCAGACCAAGGAACCCACTTCACAGCAAATGAAGTGAGGGAATGGGTACATGCTCATGGAATTTTGTGGTCTTACCATGTTCCCCATCATCCAGAGGCAGCTGGGTTGATAGAATAGTGGAATGGCTTGTTGAAGACTCAATTACAGCACCAACTAGGTGGCAATACCTTGCAGGGTTGGGGCAGTGTTCTCCAGGAGGCTGTGTATGCTTTGAATCAGCATCCACTCTGTGGTGCTGTTTCTCCTGTAGCCAGGATTCATGGGTCCAGGAATCAAGGGGTGGAAACAGGAGTGGCACCATTCACTATCACTCCTAGTGATCCACTAGGTAAATTTTTGCTTCCTGTCCCTGAAGCTTAAGCTCTGCTGGTCTACAGGTCTTGGTTCCAAAAGGAGGAGTGCTTTTATCAGGAAACACAGCAATAATCCCATTGAACTGGAAGTTAAGACTGCCACCTGGCCACTTTGGGCTTCTTATGCCTCTGAATCAACAGGCAAGAAAGGGGATTATTGTTCTGGCTGGGGTGATTGATCCTGACTGTCAAGGGGAACTAGCACTGCAACTACACAATGGAAGTAAAGAAGAGTTTTCCTGGAATAACAGGAGATCCCCTAGGGCATCTCTTAGTACTACCATGCCCTGTGATTAAAGTCAGTGGAAAACTGCAACAACCCAATCCAGGCAGGACTACCAATAGCCAAGAAACTTCAGCAATGAGGGTTTGTGTCACCACCAGACAAAGAACCACGGCCAGCTGAAGTGCTTGCTGAGGGTAAAGGGAACATGGAATGGATAGTGGAAGAAGGTAGTGATAAATATGAACTACAGTCACATGACCAGTTAAAGAAATGAGGACTATGATGGCATGAATATTTCCTCCTTGTTTTGTTATGATTATGTTTGTATTTGTCTGTAAAGCAGATATCTTTCCTTTCTTCTCTGTCTTATCCCCTTATCATATAGCATAACCCATACTGTTCATTTTGCTGTATTTAAGTTAAAGGAAATCAATTTTAAGAGCTAATGTCACCCAAGGACTTGCACCCTATTCTGGAGAGATTTAGTGCATTTTCAGTTGTATGCTGCACAGTGGAGTATTGTTAGCTAAAATATATGTCTGTTATTGTTATCTACTTAGAGATAAAGTATGGTTTTAGGTGATGTGTATAACTGCCAAGTTGACAAGGGGTGGACTGTGATGGTTAGGTTCATGTGTCAACTTGGCCAGGTGATAGTACCCAGCTGTCTGGTCAATCAAACACTGGTCTAACAATTGCTGCAAGGATGTTTGTGGCTGTTTAATAAACCAGCAGGCTGGTTTATTAAATCATCAGTCAATTGACTGCAGCTGTGACTGATGACTCACCAAAGGGTGTGTCTTCCACAATGAGAGAATGCAATTGGTGGGATTTAATCCAATTAATCAGTTGAAGACTTATAAGCGAGACAGATAGAGGACCTTCACTTCTTCAGCTGCCCTGTGAAGTGTTTCCTGAGGAGTTCATCGAAGTTGCCAGTTCATTTCCTGAGGAGTTCATCAAACACATTCGTGGAAGATCCCAGTTCATTTCCTGAGGAGTTCGTCGAAGTTGCCGGTTCGTTTCCTGAGGAGTTCATCAGACATCTTCCTTGGAGTTGATAGTTTGCTGACTGCTCTACAGAATTTGGACTTGTGCATACCCACAGTTGTGTGAGTCACTTTTATAAATTTTATAGTCATAGACACCTCTCATTGGTTCTGTTTCCCTAGAGAACCCTAACACACCATCTTAAGAAACAGAATGTTGTCATCCCTTTGAAACCTGCTGTGTACCCATCCTCACTACATGGCTCCTCTTCCCACCCCAAAGGTAACTGCTTATCCTGAATTCCTGTAAATATACCCATAAAAATGTTTAAAGATTTTACCGCATATGAGTGATTCTCTAAACAACATATTGTCCACATTTGCCTGGGTTTGACCTTAATATTAAAAAAATTATTTTGTGTTTAATCTTCTGTGACTTGCTTTTTCCCCTCAACATTTGGTCTTTGAGTCATCCAGGTTGATGCCTTTAGCTATGGTTTACTATTTTTCCCTCTGAATTCATTATGTGAATAAGCCAAAAATTATTTACCCATCCAATTCATGGAAATTTGAATTGTTTCCATTTGAGGCCCTATAATAAGTGCTACCTTTAGTAGACTGTATTATGTACCCCAATTTAGGCTTGTTCTTAACCTTAAACTGCATTCCTGTGGATGTGAATAGGATTTTTAAGGGTCTCTTTTAAGTTACATTGTGGGCCAACTGAATGAGGCTGTGTTTTTATCCAGGTCACTAGAATCCTTTGTAGACAGAAGAAATTCAAAACAGTCAGAGAAAACCATAAGGAGAAGCCAGAAGTCAGAAGTCAGTGGAGCCCAGAAGAGAAAGGAGTACATACTGCCATTTGGAGGAAGGCAGAGATGCAAGCCAAGGAACCCAAGGATTGTCATCAAGCCATCACCCAAATGTTACACACTTTGGGAAGAAAGCCCTGCTTTGCTTATACCTCAGGTTTGGGCTTCTAGTCTCAAAACTTTGAGCAAATGAATTCCCATTATTTAAGCCAATTCATTGTATGGTATTTGTTATAGCAGCCTGTCAAACAAAGATATTTGTTGAAAATATTCTTTGATATTTCTCCTGGGTCACAGACACAATAAATTTTACATAGCAAATATCTGGGAGTGGTATCTTTTATACTCATAAAATTAGCATGTATTTTTATTTCTCTATTCTGAAAGAATTTGCATAAAACTGTAATTCTTTGTTCTTTGAATGTTTAGTAAAAATCACCTATTAAACTATGGGCTGGGTGTTTCCCCTAGGAAGAGTTTTATTTTGCTAATGGTTATTGAGATATTCAGGTTTACTTCTATTTAATTTGAATTGTTGAGTGATTTTTATTTTTTGGGACATGAATCTAAATTCATCATGATACCCTTGTATCCTTTTTTTTGTCAAAAATTCTATTGCATACATAACCGTAGCCCCTTCTTGAATTCCTAAGGTTGTTTATTGTTGCATTCTCTTTAGTTCGTCGACATTCTTACCAAATCAGGTGTGTCTGTAGTTCCAGATTTTCTATTTGTCAACTCTGTTTTCTATTTTTTATTACCATTATGTATCAATGAAAAAGTGCTCCAGACAGTGTTAAAGTATGGCTTTATTTATAGCTACCATGGTAGGGGAGAGAAACTAGAATTCAACTCTGAGAAAGGCATGGGATAGTTATTTTTATGATCATAGTAATGGCAATGGAAAAATATCAGTAAGCTGTCTAGCAAAAAAGGGGAGGGATAAAAGGTCAGTAGCGAGATTGATAAATTGGAATAGCTAGTATCTGAAGTTGCCTCCACCCACTCCTCCTTTTTTTTTCTCTCTCTCTCTTCAGCTTGAGTTGGTTTTCTCTGCAGTTCCACAGCTGCAAGGTTAGTTTCATGGTGGTCTGGGCCTGGGAGGGAGTAGATTGGGTGAGGGGGCATGAGAAGTGAAGAGGGCAGCTTGGTCAAGACAAAGGAAAAATAATCTCCATCAATTATTTTCTCTCTTTTATATTCTTTTTGTTGTTATTCTTTTCCTAATTTCTTAAATTAGGGGAAATTTGTCCCTCTCACTTACAGTGGCCTGTTTCTTTGTGCATTTCTGAGTTTCTGTGCTTTTGAATTATAACCCAGTATTCCTTGGACTTTACTAGTGGGCATGGCTTGAAGCGTGAGTTGCGAGCACATTTTCCCAGAGAACATTTGTTTGCTTCTGCCAATTAACTGTGGTCCTAATCAATTTAAAATCATTTAAAATGAATTATCAGCTTGAGGTCTTGGCATCCAATTCACAGAATAAGTTTTGTCCCTAAACTCACGAGAAAACATAAATTCAGGGAATTCAAAGCTCACAGTAACATTAACCACTGAGAGAATCCACCCATGCTTGACTTCCTGAAGTTTATGTTTCAATGAGCTGTGTAAATGGGGGAAAGGAAATGTGGTGTGGAGCCCATGCAAGTCGGGAGGTCAGATCAGAAATCTTTCGTGACAGAGTCCTCGAAATACTATACTCTCACTATGTGAGTCAGAAACAAATAAACAAACAAACTTTATCTCTAGAGAAACTGAGTGTAGGAATTTTTGCTAATCTATTGAAAATTTGGTTCTAGGTATTAAAAACAGTGCTTCCCACAAGAATTCCTAAGTACAGGCCATTATTTATATGATACCTGAAGAGTTTTATCAATCCTACAGATTTATTTAGAGGTTTAAATTAAACAGCATATGTAAAACTCATTTCATTTTCATAAAATGACTAATATAATTAAACCATTTGTGATGGTTAGGTTCAGGTATCAACTTGGCCAGGTGATGGTACCCAGGTGTCTGGTCAAGCAACCTCTGGCCTAACCTTTCCTGCAAGGACATTTATGGCTGGTTAATAAACCAGAAAGCTGGTTCATTAAATCATCAGTCAGTTGGCTGCAGCTGTGACTGATTATATCAATGAAGGGTGTGTCTTCCACAATGAGAGAATGCAATCAGCTGATTTAATCCAGTCAGTCGACACTTTTAAGCAAGACAGATAGAGGACTTTCACTTCTTCTTCGGCTGACCAGATAAGCATTTCCTGAGAAGTTCATCAAAGTTGCCAGTTCGTTGCCTGAGGAGTTCATTGAACATATTCATCAGAGTTACCAGTTTGCTCTCTAAGGAGTTCATCGAACATCTTCATTGGAGTTGCCAGTCTGCTGCTTGCCCTACGGAATTTGGACTCATGCATACTCACAGTTGCATGAGACACTTTTATAAATCTTGTATTTATAGATATCTCTTGTTGATTCTGTTTCCCTAGAGAACCCTAACTAATAGAACTTGGTACCAGGAGTGGTTCTTGGGAAACAGAATCTTAAAATGGGCTTTTACAATTAGTTTTCTACTCTGATTAGATTCAAAGGCACTGATGACTCCATTTCCAACAATCAAGATGGCATTGACAGTCCATGGCATGAGTTGGCAATGGAGATACGCAAAATATCACTGTTTGATTCTCCTAATCATACTCTTGTATGAAGCAAGGCTCTGGGTGACAGTGTTTTTGACACCTTAACAGAGTTTTGCAGAGTTAAGAAGTATAATGATGTTGGCTGGTTGCTCTTAGATATGCTGGATAAAGTTATAAGAGAAAAGGATGAGCTAAAGTCTTCAAATTTAAAACTTAAGCACCGTATGACAGTTGTAAATGTTTCTATGTGTGTCTTGGAAGGAAATCTTATTTCCTGTGGCCACAGACTTGAGATTTCTGAAAACGAAACCTAGAGTCTCATTGTGCAAGTAGCAGATTTACAACACAAATTAAAATCTCAACCTGGCACGGTGTCTGCTGTTAAAGTAAAGGCATTGATTGGAAAAGAATAGGATTCTTAAACTTGAAATGGGGACATATGAATTGATAGTAATGGCAGTGAGGACATTGGAACCCTGGATTCTGCTGAGTCTTTGTTAGATATACCTGTAGTGGTCTGTCCTGAGGAAACAGCTTCCCCACCTCCAGTCTGTCCTAAGGAGCCTGCTGTCCAACCTCCATCTAAAGAGATTAACCCTTCAGTGCCTGCTAAACCTGTAATCACCTCCCCTGAGGAAGCAGCCCTAACTCCTCTGTCTGGTGAGATTAATCCTGTTTCACAAGATGAAACTGCAACAGAATGTTCTGAGGTAAATGACTTGAAGGATACTTCTAATTCTTTTAATGACCCACTCCTACCACCAATCTTTGCTTCAAGACCTATAACTGGACTATAGTCCCAAGAGGCCCTGAAGGGTGAGGTACAAAGTGTGATCCATGAGGAAGTATGCTATACTCCAAAAGAACTGTATGAGTTTTCCAATTTATACAAACAGAAATCAGGGGAATATGTGTGAGAATGGATATTAAGGGTGTGGGATAATGAGGGAAGGAATATAAAGTTGGATCAGGCTGAATTTACTGATACGGGTTTGCCTTCCCCTGCACAAAATGCTTCTGCCAAAACTACCATCTGTGGACTTGCAGGATGCCTTATCCACCATCATGGAATTCCACATTACATTGCTTCTGACCAAGGAACCCACTTCACAGCAAATGAAGTGAGGGAATGGACACATGCTCATGGAATTCTCTGGTCTTACCATGTTCTCCATCATCCAGAGGCAGCTGGGTTGATAGAGTAGTGGAATGGCTTGTTGAAAACTCACTATGGCACCAACTAGGTGGCAATACCTTGCAGGGTTGGGGCAGTGTTCTCCAGGAGGCTGTGTATGCTCTGAATCAGTGTCCACTCTGTGGTGTTGTTTCTCCCATAGCCAGGATTCATGGGTCCAGGAATCAAGGGGTGGAAACAGGAGTAGCACCATTCACTATCACCCCTAGTGATCCACTAGGAAAATTTTTGCTTCCTGTCCTTGCAAGCTTAAGCTCTGCTGGTCTACAGGTCTTTGTTCCAAAAGGAAGAGTGCTTTTATCAGGAAACACAGCAATAATTCCATTGAACTGGAAGTTAAGACTGCCACCTGGCCACTTTGGGCTTATTATGCCTCTGAATCAATAGGCAAGGAAGGGGATTACTGTACTGGCTGGGGCGATTGATCCTGACTATCAAGGGGAACTAGCACTGCAACTACACAATGGAGGTGAAGAACAGTTTTCCTGGAATACAGGAGAACCCCTAGGGTGTCTCTTAGTACTACCATGCCCTGTGATTAAAGTCAATGGAAAACTGCAACAACCCAATCCAGGCAGGACTATCAATGGCCAAGAAACTTCAGGAATGAAGGTTTGGGTCACCCCACCAGGCAAAGAACCATGGCCAGCTGAAGTGCTTGCTGAGGGTAAAGGGAACATGAAATGGATAGTGGAAGAAGGTAGTGATAAATATAAACTACAGTCATGTGACCAGTTACAGAAATGAGGACTATGGTGGCATGAATATTTCCTCGTTTTGTTATGAGTATGTTTGTATTTGTCTGTAAAGCAAATATCTTTGCTTTCTTCTCTGTCTTATCCCCTTATCATATGTCATAAACTGTATTGTTCATTTTGCAGTATTTAAGTTAAAGGAAATTAATTTTAAGAGCTAATGTCACCCAAGGACTTGCACCCTATTCTGGAGAGATTTAGTGCATTTCTGGTTCTACGCAGGACAGCAGAATATTGTTAGGTGAAATATATGCCTATTATTATTCTCTACTTAGAGATAAAGTATGGTTTAAGGTGATGTGTATAACTGCCAAGTTGACAAGGGGTGGAGTGTGATGGTTAGGTTCATGTGTCAACTTGGCCAGGTGACGGTACCCAGGTGTCTGGTCAAGCAACCCCTGGCCTAACCCTTACTGCAAGGACATTTATGGCTAGTTAATAATTTAGAAGGTTGGTTCATTAAAACATCAATCAGTTGGCTGCAGCTGTGACTGACTACATCAACAAAGGGCATGTCCTCCACAATGAGAGAATGCAAACAGCTGGATTTAATCCAATCAGTTGAAGTTTAAGTGAGACAGATAGAGGACCTTCACTTCTTCTTTGGCTGACCAGAGAAGCATTTCCGGAGGAGTTCATCAAAGTTGCCAGTTCGTTGCCTGAAGGGTTCATTGAACATGTTCATCAGAGTTACCAGTTTGCTCCCTGAGGAGTTCATCAAACATCTTCATTGGAGTTTCCAGTCTGCTGCCTGCCCTACGGAATTTGGACTCGTGCATACCCACAGTTGCGTGAGACACTTTTATAAATCTTATATTTATAGATATCTCTTGTTGATTCTATTTCTCTAGAGAACCCTAACTATTACACCTTTCTTGTGATGTTTCTATCTGACATGCAGTTTTGGGTCATAATGTTGTCCTCATACAACTAGCCTGATTTATTTTGAACTTTGGTATTCTAGCTTTGTCAAAAGTTGTGTGGGGAAATAGCACTGCAACTATACAATGGAGGTAAAGAAGAGTTTTCCTGCAATACAGGAGATCCCCTAGAGCATCTCTTAGTACTGCCACGCCCTGTGATTAAAATCAATGGAAAACTGCAACAACCCAATCCAGGCAGGACTACCAATGGCCAGGAAACTTCAACCTGAATAATTGCGTATTTCCTACTTGGCCAGGTGATGGTACTTCAACCTGAAAAATTACATATTTCCTACTTTTCATTGTAAACCTTCCTTTCACTATGAACCTGAAGGACAGAGCTACTGTCAAGATTTACCAACATTCCATTTTTCCATTTCATGTTGAGATACGAGCATATACAACAACTAAAGCATCATTCCTCCTCCTTTCATCTGTAACCCACCAATTCTTGAGGGAACACTCTTTATATATTGGGAGTGAGATAATATTTCCCTCTAACCTCATGGATTAAGGGGAAAAAATGGCAACTATGAATCCATAATGCATTACTGTTCAACAGAATTCAATGATTGTGTTTGGAAAACTAATAAAAGCTACCATATATTGCATTTACTATAGCTTATACAGTATAGCTAGCTGATTTTGCATATACTTACAAATCAATCTTTGGGAGTAAACTTAAATCTGATCAGTAGCTCACATTGCTATTTCATAGATGGAGAAACTAAGATGTAATGATTTGCTGAAAATCACATACTTGCAGAATTGTACACAAGTCATGGCTGCTTGTTATTTGTTAATAGACTTGGTTACCTTTTCTTTGGATATATGGTTTCTGGCCTCTACCTCTAAGGTTCAGCTCAACTCAGTTGGGGCAGACCACAATAGTTGCAATATAAAGTCCATTTCCCATCTTAAGTGTGGCAGATACATTGTCACTCCCTTCTCCTGTGTCTGTGGCAGGTATCATTAACCGATCACAGTATTCTTTTCCCATGGAACTCAGATCAGATCATGTTCCTTGTCATCCAGAAGCTGTGAGCAGCCAAAAATAATGCCTTGATTTGACATGTGTTCTCCTTTTCCCATCTCATTTTGTCAGATCATCTCCTGTTTTAATGGAGTATAGTATTTTTTTCATATACCTTTTTTTGAAAACCCCAATTTGATTTTTCCCCAGTATTAGAGTAGTCATTCTGAATTTAACTACATTCATTTTTACTAAAGGCTAATAGCCAATCACCAATCATTCCTGGGGAGATCTGTGTCTTTTAAATGAGATTTTTTTTTTTTTTTTTGAGGAAATGTCCTTTCTATCAGTTACTGACTTTTCCCTCATATCTGGTTTCACCAAAGATATTTCCTGTTTTTCCATGTTTTTGTCTAAATACTGTATATACTTTGACTATGTTAACCATAACAGCATTCTTTTGAGGTAGGAATTGATAACATTTTTTTACAGATCAAAATGGTTAAAAGAAATGTTCTCAATCACCTTGCTAGTAAGTGGGAGGGTCAGAATTTAAGAACAGTTGTTCTGAATCTAAATGCTTTGCTCCTCCATTAGAACAGAATATTACTGTTCAATGGGACATGGACTATACCTCCCTTACCTAAGCATTTTTTTTTTCATTTTTTTCATTCATTAAACTTGACTTTTAAATTTTGTTTTTGTCCAAAGCGTTTTTCCTTCACCAGTTCATCCTCCAAATTTTTAGTATAGTCCAAATTCTTTCTTCAACATGTGAAAATCAATAATTTATTTGATTATAGTCTTTATTTTTCCCTCTTGAAAACAGCACTTTTCTAGCTCTCAGCCTTTCTGCTCTAATCTGGACTAGTTGGTCCCTATTCCTGATGCATAGATTTTAACCCTCAGATGTCATCATCACCCAATGATTTTCCATGGCCTCTCCCGTATTCTGGAAACCCTGGAGCCCATGATTCCCCATTTGAGTTTTAAAGGATTACATCACTCAGTAGATTATTGAGAATAGGGGCAAGGGAGATAAATACATTGAGATCTTGAAAAGCCAAAAAAGTCTTTCTTCTAATCTCACATTTGATTGACTCTATGGTCATAAAATCCAGGTTGAAAATAATTTTTCTCATAAATTTAATGACCTGTCTACATTGTCCCTTAGCTTTCAGTGTTGCATTTGAGAAATCTGATTCCTACTGATTCTTGATCCTTTGATTGTGACCTGTGCTATTTTTTCTTTTTCTCTTTATTCCCAGTGTTCTGAAGTTTCAATAGAGTTTCTGGGTCTTGGTGTTGGGCTTTTTCCAACATGTCTGCTGGGTACTTGATGAGTCCTTTCAGTTGTAAAATTCTGTTCTCCATTCCGGAGAATTTTAGCAGTTCTATTTATTTGGTGGTTCCCTTCCTATATGCCCCTCTGTCCCCTATTCAGATACTCTGGTTATTCACATCTGGGACCAAAGTGATAAGGACTGTGCAATTCTTTCAGTTGCAAATTCCATCTCTTTATCTTTTGTTCTACTTTCAAACTGATTCTATGTGTTTTATCTTCCAGTATTTGACAATGTTGAAAAATTCTACTCGAAGTTCTATTTCTAGTAGTTCTTTTTATTTACTGGATGTTTCTTTTATATAGCATCTAGTTGTGTGTGTGTGTGTGTGTGTGTTTTGTTTTTGTTTTTTTTTTCCTGAATGGGTGTATTTCATATCTTTCTGAGAGTATTAATTATAGATCTTCTGTTCCCTGACATGTTTGTTGCCTCTGAGTTTCCTTGATTTTCTCTTTCATGATAAAGAATTTTTTGAAAGTGTCTATTGCTCCTGGATTTTCCCAACATATTTAAAAGTGAGCTTCTGAAAGACTGATTGGAAGTTTTCCCATGGGCTGAACTAGTGCACAGGACTTCACCGAGGCCAACCGCAAAGATGTCCTAATGTCAGTGTATCTATGAGCCTTTTCTTTGGGACTCAGCACTTCATAAGCCTGACTGCCACTTTTATGAGAACTTGTGGAGGAAGAACGTTGAGGACTGCATATCCAGTATTAAATTTCTCTCAGTGCCTCTGTTTTAATACTGTGCCTTGCCCTCTGGGTCAAGTCTTTGCTCATTTAACCTTTTTAGTGTATATTTCCAAACTTCCATCTGGCTGAGAAAATAAATCAGGGGATAAAACTTCTCCACCCCACATGTCCACATTCAAAGATATCCAATGCTGCCAGTTCCCAGGCCTTTCTAGTTTTCTGCATGGTGAACCATCTTCTTCTTATACACTTCTTCCTACCCTCCTACATGGGCTACGTCCCAGCAGTAGTTGCTGCTATTCAGCTTCCACTCACTCACCTACTCCATAGATTCCAGGATTTTGCTGAGATCTCTTTTCTATCTCCCCATACACATACATACAATTTTTTGTTGTTTTATTTGGTATTGATTTTTCTCTACTGTTAATTGTTCGTTAGGAAGAAGCAGAAATAAATATGCATATTCAAACTACCACAATGTACCTGAATTTCTCTCCCCCACATTCAGTGTTTTTTTTCTTCCATCTAACTCTTAATTGAAATCAGAAAGAAATAATTAGATCCCTCATAGATCCTTATAGATCCTGTGGGCATTGTAGATATTCTGTTATCCAGAAAGTAATCGAAGACACAGAGGCTGGGTCCTGAGTCCTATAACATTTCTGAAAAGGGTAGGGTCAATTGTTTTAGCAGCATTCAGGCTCTCTCCTCTCTGAAACTTCTCCTGTCTTCATCACTCTTTAGCCCTATTAGTTCTGCTGTCATACTTCAACACCCTAAGTCTGTTGCTAGGGTCTTTACATTAGCCATTCCATCATCCTCAAACTTTTTCCCCTACTTATCTAAGCCATCTAAAATAGTGTCCCTTTAGTTGCTACTCCCTATCCCACTACCCTGGTTTACCTTATAAGAATTCTCATCACTGAAATAATTTTATCTATTTGTCTTCTATCAGTCAATCAATCAATTACCTATCTACTTGCCAACCTATCTACCATCCCTCCCCCCTAAGGTATAAGTTCCATGAGAACATGGACTTTCTCTGCTTTTTTCATTGGTTATATTAAAAGACTCCCTGATACATAATAAGCATTTTCTTGTAGATATTGGTGTCCTTTGTAAAAAATAAAAGGAACAGCAGTACTTTTATAGAACTGGAGATTCTCTTATCGAAAAATCAGAAATTATTGAAGTGTTAACTATTGTGAAATTTTGCCTACAGTGTTTGTTGGTCCTTCCTTCCTTTCTCTGGTATTTTTATCATCTTTGAGATTTGGGACCATCACAATTCTGAAAATATCTATACATGTTCCTTTCTGTCAGGGTCAGCATTGCAAGTATGTTTCTGCCTACCTTTGTCATCAAAAGGGCTTTGGTCACTTTAACACAACATAGCTTCTTGACTAGAACCCTAAAATGTAAGAAAATCTACTCTTAGAAATTGATTCCTTTCAAATAAAATAAAGCCTCTCCAGGAGACCTTTGTTAAAATGCAAAATTCCATTTCCTGAAATGATTTATATACTAAACTGTTTCTAGTTTGTGAAATTAAGGACAACATACACTCTTAGATTGCTTTCCAGCAAGCATGGTACACACTTAAAGGGACTGGAGAATAGAACAGGTAATTTTTCAAAATGTAAGATAATCCAGAGGTAGTATAACCACTCATATTACCTGGGACATGTGGAAATTGAAACCATGTAGAAAAGTGCTGAGAAGAATTGATGGAGAACATCAAGGACAAATGCCCTTTTTTTGTTTTTTTACCTTATTCTGTCATCATTTTGTTTAGCAATTTTTGGAAATAGGTGTTATAACTGTATGTATTTATCTTTCCTCATTGTGTTCCTTTATTTGCAGGATGTGCAACACTAACCCCTTCAATAACTTTGAAATTCAACTTAAAAGGGTTAGTAAATTTCGCACAGAGTAGGAAATTAAATTCTCTAGAAGTCCTTAAATAAGAATGGAGTTTATAAACTCCAGAAAAGTAGTAGACAAAGACGAACCCTTTAAATTCTGGATAAAATATTTCTTAAACATCATTCTAAATGTATGGAATTAAGGAAGATCTTCTGATGACAAAATTGACAAACAACCAAAAATTTAAAGACTCAAACAAATATTGAAGCAAATATCTGCTTGAGAGGAGGGAGTCATCTGCCAGGAAGGCATAGACTTCAGAAGTAAAAAAGAAAACCCACCCATATGGTTGTTCTTTGGGACTGGAAAAGAACAGGGAATTTCCTATTCTTTTTGGAATGGAATTAAATTTGTGTCACTCTAAAAAGACCTCAGGTCTAACATTTAATTTAATCCTAAATTGGTACTGAACATAAATCCTCTTTGGAAGAAAACATTTTAAACCAAGTCTTCAAATAATTTGTACAGTAAAGTTAAACAATGTGAGTTCAGAATTGAAAATTAGACACAGAAGGAAATAGACTACCAAGAATGAGCCAGCAAAATCAACAAAGCTCAGAACTGAAGTTACAAAGGTCTTTGAATTATAAATTACAGGACACACACTATTATACTGCAATATGTTTTTAAAAATAAAAAAAAAAAGAAGTTTTGAGTAAAAGTGGAAAAGCAGAGCAAAAAATGAACCCAATAGAATGTCTAGAAATACAGTAAAATGCTTAAACTGCAGTTTAGACAAAACTGGAGAGAGCATTACTGAATTGGATGACAGATTTGAAGAAATTACCTAGAAGGCCACCAAGAGACAAAGAAACAGATATAAAAGAGACGTTAAAACCTATAGGAAAGAAAATGAAGACATCAAGCATACATCTAATCAGAGTTTCAGAAGGAGATGGAGAAAGTTCAGAGGGGGCAAAATTCTAAAATACAAAAGCTGAGAAATTTCTAGAATTAATTAACCATATCAATCCTTAGATTCAGAAAAGCTAATGAACCCAAAACTAGATGCATAGAAAAAACAGAGTAAAACTCAGAGCATGAAGAGCAAGGAAAGAACGCAACACAACCAGGAGAAGGGAGAGAGGATAGACAAATTTCCTACAAGATAATTGCAATCAGAACAACAACTGGCTTATCAACATAACATTGAAAGCCAGAAGACAGTGAAATGATACCTTTCAAATTCCTGAAGCAAATAACTGTTGACTGGAAATTGTTCAGTAAGATATCCTAGGGAAATTTTGCGTTAAGTGCATCAGGAAATATGTACTAGAATGTTTATTGCAGCATGGATGTATGAATGATACTGTATCATTTAAAAGGTTTTGAAGAAATATAAGAACAGCAAAATGTGAAGATAAAGGTGAACAGTTAAATTTGGAAATGAGAGAGATTCAAAGATAATGCCAGAGAATCAAGACTTCTAGAAAAGTTGATTTGACAGAAAATAAGGCCACATCACTGAAGGGAAAAAAATGGGAGAGAAACTCGAAGTAGAGTATTAGAAGACAGATTCCTGATAAAAGCATAGTTGATTCCAGATGGTGCCCTAGAAAGGAACATTTTACTTAGACTCATCTACTGAAATTTCTGCCAGACTGGAAGAGGCATCTTTTTTTTTATTGTATGATGAGAATTGGACAGTTATGGGATTTTCAAATTAATTCTTTTATATGTGATTCTTTTATGTCAATTTTATAGTAAAACTTGAAGAAACTTGCAATCCTATAAATAAAAATTCTGTTGATTTTATATAAAGTGTATGTGTGTATAAAATCTACTCAGATTTTTTCCATACTACTTCTATCTAGAACATTCTTCTTTCACATGAACTAACACGGTTAGTCTCTAAATTGTTCTTCATGTTTCCAATATTGCTTCTTGACAAGTAATCATCCCCCACATAGCAGCCCTAAGGATCCTCTTATAATGTAACTGAGAACTAAAGGCATTCCCCCCAATCTAAACCTTTCAAAAACATCCCATAAAATCTGACACGCATCTCATCACTGACAAGACCTTGCATGATCTGACCTGATCTGTGTCTCTAGCCTGCCCTGTGCTCTGCTCTGTCTTTCAGCTTCATTTTATTTCAGTTTCTCAGACCTAAAGATGCATCTGCTTTATATCTGCTCCTCTGCCCACCACCTTCTTCACTGTCCCCACCTGGCTAACTCTCACTTACCTTTCAGGCATCATCATAAATGTCCTCCTTAAGAGGCCTTCCTAACAAGCCCCACTCCCCACCCCCAATTGAAATTACTACTCCCTGTTTTACCCTGCACATTTTCTTTGAAGTATATAGCTTGTAAATAGTTATTTGGTGACCTTACTCATATATGTCTCTCCTATGAAACTCCCGGAGACGGAAACCGAACCTGGTATACTTAACAACATTTTGCCAGTATCAAACTCAGCTCCTGGTGTATGGTAGGAAATCTGAAAATATTTCAGGTTTAATGAAAAAGAAATTGGATCTAGTTAGTCACTACAACAGATATTATACTTCTATTTT
The DNA here is from genome assembly GCF_015220235.1 of Choloepus didactylus. Classification (NCBI taxonomy): domain Eukaryota; kingdom Metazoa; phylum Chordata; class Mammalia; order Pilosa; family Megalonychidae; genus Choloepus; species Choloepus didactylus. The sequence goes on along the minus strand of NC_051311.1, from coordinate 154,834,143 downwards.
TCTGGCCACTATTTCTGCCTACAAATTCCCTGCTGAGCTGCAACTTTACAAATTCAACTAACTAATAACTAAAACAAAGTTTCAATTGTTTCTAAATGTACTTTCATTACTTGTATATCATCACATGAATAAGATAGTATTTCTTTGAAATGCATGTGCAGAAACTACTCTCTCATAGATCTTGTTTACTCGTAATATCAGTCAATGTGTTGTAATCATTGCCTTAAGGTTTGCAGTGGATTTTACTCCTATTAACCTTAATGAGTATCGCTTGGTTGCCTCTGTGCATAGAGTACTAGAATGCTGTCCCCAGGCTATGTCCCCTTTGGGTTTGCATGGCTAATATACGTCGTTAAACCATAATGGAAACATAACTACTTGCAAATTACAATTCACCTTTTCTGCCTGAAGATCTCAAATCAAATTGCAAACAATTAATTGTGCATATAACACTACTGCAAGGTACTTTTGAAAAGCAATATATGGAGATAGACTGCACTATTTCTAAAATGCAGTTTCTGCTGAGGAAAAGTGACTAATAGTAATCATCCACAGTTTACAATGGCAAGAAATGTAAAATGATCTCTGTATAATTTGACAAATAAATTGGCAAATATACTTAACTTTTAAAAATTTTACCAGGACACTAAGCTTAAATAGCTGCAGAGTACTTTAAAGTATTAAAAGACAGTTTGGAATTTCATTTTTGTGAGCTGCCATCATCAGATACATTTTTCCTAAATAAATTAAGAAGCAGTCTTTGTAGAGCATTAAAATAGTTCTGCATCTCTCATGATCCTTGTGAGCTCTGATAGGACCTAAACAGCACAGAAGAAAAGAGGAACTATCTGGCCAGGACTGGACTTGTGAAACTGGACAACTAACAGCTGGGGAGAAGCCTGAGGGCCAGTAGGTGTGACTTAAAAATTGATTGGCAAGTGTGAACTGCCAAGGAAACACTTGTTAGCATGTGTGCCAGACACTATTTTGGGCAATGTTGATGCAACAGTATAAAGGCAGGCAAGGTCCTATTCTCATCAACAGAGTTAGAAAACAAATGAGGAAGTGAGTTGTGTGCAAACTTTTTGGTCTGAGGACCACATTATATCCTTAAAAATTTAAATAATTAAAAAATAAATTAAAAATTACAAAACTCAATACCCCAAAGCATTTGGTTATATTTCTATCAACCAATAGTTACTGTATATAAAATTAAAACAGAGACTTTTTAAAATATTTGTTTTTAAATAACAATAATAAAGCCATTACATCTCAACTTAAAACATTTTTATGGAAAATGTATTTTTCAAAGCAAAAACAATTAGTGGCAAGAGTGGCATTGCTTTATATCTTTGCAAGTCCCTTCAATGTCTGGCTCACTGAAGACAACTGGATTCTCATAATTGCTTCTGCATCCAATCTGCTATAATATGTTGTTTTGGATGAAGAATATCAAGAAAATCTAGATTGGAAAAAACAAGAATATTTTAATGGTCTTTCAGATATTAATCTTTGCTTCACTGAAACTAAACAAATGCTAGCTTCATGAAGGCTAATTGGGATGTGGAATATGAAGTCATATCAATGAAATTTCCATACTCTGCTACATTAGAATCCATTTGGTCTCTCTTGCACAGTGAATGGATCCTTTATTTCTTTAGGATTCTGTAGTACCATGCATTAATTAATTGGAAAATACTGATTCACAGGGTTGGGCAGATCTTCCAAATGTGTACACATTTCATTACACCGTACATGTTTGTGTATAAATTTAAATCACGTTTGTTAATATCATCAAAAATCTCATCAGAAAACATTTCAAGTGTTGTCAAGCTCATGGTAGCTGATACAAGGTTTCCAAAATTCTAATTGTCACCTCAAAGCTTTAATTTTATCATTGGCAACAAAATATTGTGAGTTATAAGACAGGCTCACTTTGTTTTTATAAAAATAGTTTGTCTTTTCATTTTTAATTTCAAGTAGAAATCATCCACTGTGAAAGAGTGTCTAGTTCAGCTCACAAAACAATTTCCCAAGTGTTTTTCCTTAAGACAACTGTCCTACTGTGGCATGCAGCGGAAGTGCTTCATTGTGGACTTCCCACTTCGTAACACAAAACATTAAAAAGATTTTATTAAAGGGTTGAAAGATAGTAAAATTATTTTTTAAGCTTTGTCGAGAGACATTCTTAAGTGAACCTGACTTTCTTATGCAAGTGTGTGTGGCAGTGAAGAATGCAATGTCTCCTAGTAAAGTTGGATGTCATTGCTTTAGTTTATGCTGAGACACAAGCAGTTTTACCTAAAATTGCTTTTGCACCATCACTGCAAATCCAACATGGTTAACAGGGAAAATAACATTTTAGTATTATTGTAAAAATACTTTTGATCTCAAAGATCTCCAGAAAGGGTCATAGTGGGTCTATGGACCACCTTTAGGAACCACTGGAGTAAACAAACAAATTTTCTTGGTAATTACATCTCATGATAGGGATGTAATGATCATGAAATATCATAATATGATGGAGGATGATTGATTACTGGGTTGTATTAGATACATACATTGGTCAGGGAGCCTCTCTGTAAAGGTGAAGTTTAAGTTGAAACCGGATGCATGAGCAGGCCCAACAGTACAGAAATCTATTAGAGCACTGCTGAGGACATACATGCTGAAGCTGGCAAAGGCTTTGCTTATTCCAAGCAAAGGAAGAAACCAGTGGAGCATAATAAGGGGAGCTTAATAAGAAAAAAGATGAGTGGAGAGTTAGAATAAAGTTGGAGAAGTAGACAGGGGCCAGGAAATATAGAGATTTTCAAGCCACATGAACTAATTTAATTTTATTTTACTGCCATAAGTTTTTATTAGAGGATATTTTAAAAAGGAAATGTAATCTAATTTATGTTTTTAAAAGAAAACTTTGTAGCATGGATTACAAAGAGTAAAAGTGGAAACAATGAGACCAGTTAGAACACAAAGTATCATGGGAGCTTTGAGTAAGGTGGCAGAAGTTAAGATGGAAAGATATAAACAAATCTCAGATATATTTTGTTGTGCATCATGCTTCTAGGAGATACACATGGATTGGATTTGGTAGGTGAGAGAAAAAGGAAGGCTGTGTCCTAGGAAATTCATGGAGTATGATGCTGTTTTTCAAAATTTGGAAGAAAGAAGTTTTTTTTTTTTTTTGGGGGGGCAGGTATTGGGGAGAAACTGTTGGGTAATCCCTTGGGGGAAACCAAGGCATCTGTTTTGAAAATACTAAGAACTGTCAAGTAGAGTTGTCAAATGCAGTTAGTTTTTGGCTCTGAATTTCAGAAGAGACGTTAGGATGTATAGAGATGTATAAATTTGGTATTTGGCATTTAGATGGTATTTAAAGTCATGAAACTAGGAAGAAAAATCCTGTAAGAAGAGAGAGAGTGTGTGTGTATGTGTGTGTGTGTGTGTGTATATATATATATATATATATATATATATATATCAAGAAGAAAAGAGGACCCTAGATTGAGTCCTGGACACTGCAACACATACATTAACTTTTGTGTATGGTGAATCGTTTTCTTCAATATGGACATCCTGTTGACCCAACATTGTCTACTGATATAATGCCCTCTCCCCATTGATCTGCACTGTTACCTTTATCATAAATCAAGTTTTCATATATAAGTGAGTCAGTCTCTAGACTTGCTACTATGTTATTGTTTTTTTATTTTCTATGATTGAACCGGTGTTAATTGCTGAGTTTCAAAATCACGAGATCCAGTAAAACAAGCCCTCCCATGTTTTTCTTCTTCCCTAGTTATTCCTGGCCCCAGTTTTAGAATCACCTCATCAAACTGAAAACAGAAAACAAACAAAACAAAAATGTTCTGAAATTTTAATTGGGGTTGCATCAAATCTGTATATAAATCTGCAAAAAAAAAAAAAAATGGAACAAAATGAAACAAACAAAAAAAAACAAGACATATTTACAATATCAAGGATTCCAAAGATAGAACATGGTATGTCCCTCCATTCTCTCATTGTCATTTTATAGTTTTATGTTTAGAGGTCTTACAAATACTTTTTAAATTATTCCTAGGTATTTGAATTTGTGATGCTATGGTAAATGGCATCATGCCTTAAATTTCATTTTCTTTTTCCATTTGTGGCTGGTTTATAGAATTAATTATAATTTTTTATGTTTCCAGAGGCTTGATAAACTCAGTTATAAGTCTCATAATTGATCTTGAGCTTTTTGTCTTACTGCAATAGCTAAGGCATTTAGTGTTTTAACATTCATTTTTTCTTCTTACAGCCCCTTAATTTTTTTCTGTAAAAAAATGTAATTTTACACTTCACACTAAATTCACATCCAGAATTTGTCATCATAAATGTAAATAGTTACAAAGAAAGTACTTCCAAGCATGTGTGAATTTTCACATTTAAAAATAAAAGTATTTTGCCTCTTTTAAATGTACCTGTTATCTAAATACTATAGCAATGTGATATCTTCCACCTTTTATTAAAATATACTCTTAAATAGTTAATAATTTCACATCATCTCTTCTCCTCATTGAATTCGTATTTCTGTTTCATTTCCTTCATACGATTTTATTGTTATTCTTGAGAGTGTTTTATTGGTCATCATATAGTTTTCTGAAACAAAAAAAAAAACCATATTAATATGATTTAAAAAGTTTCCCATGATCATAGGCAATAAGAGTTAAAATGCGGTGGATACCTGAAACTATCAAACTACAACCCAGAACCCATGAATCTCGAAGACAGTTGTATAAAAATGTAGCTTATGAGGGGTGACAATGGGATTGGGAAAGCCATAAGGACCAAACTCCACTTTGTCTAGTTTATGGATGGATGTGTAGAAAAGTAGGGGAAGGAAACAAACAGACAAAGGTACCCAGTGTTCTTTTTTACTTCAATTGCTCTTTTTCACTCTAATTATTATTCTTGTTATTTTTGTGTGTGTGCTAATGAAGGTGTCAGGGATTGATTTAGGTGATGAATGTACAACTATGTAATGGTACTGTAAACAATCGAAAGTACAATTTGTTTTGTATGACTGCATGGTATGTGAATATATCTCAATAAAATGATGATTAAAAAAATAAAAAAAAATAAAATAAAATAAAATAAAAAATAAATAAATAAATGGCATGGATGCTCTAAAAAAAAAAAAAAGAAAATGCATTAATAAATAACACATTCAAAGTATCAACCTTTCATTACTTTATAAAACTAAAAGTAGACTCACAAGATACCCAATGAATGTCTATGAATGAATCAATAAATTGATGCTGTTAAGAACTCTGTCAACATAAGGGGCTGCATTAGAAAGAAAGGTGACCACATGATGACCACTAATAGTCCTAGAGAGGTCAAGAGAACACAAATTAAGCTCCACGTTCACTGTCTTAAAATAGGCATACAAACTTCCCTAAAAAAAAAAAAAAAAAAAAAAAAAAAAAGAGTTAAAATGCCAGCCAGAAGTTATTATTGCAGTTATTGTTATTACAAATATATTCAAATTTTAATGAGAGAGAAAGTATTAGGCTATTTGTAAGTGCTGAACCTTCAAAGGTATATTAATAATCTACCTAAATGTGTCAAGACATTATAAAGAGTTGGAATTAATGATAGAAAATTTAAAATATGGGGAAGATACAAATACCAGTGTTAACATCCTTTTAATAGGAACCCCAGAAGGGGAGAAAAGAGTAAATGATGCCAAAGAAAATTAATGATAATGGCTGAGAATTTTCCAGAATTAAAAAAGACACATACGAGCCCTTAAAATTGAAGTTTCATTATTATGTGACAAAGAGGACACAGGAACACATCATTAGTGCTACACAGAATAAATAGCATAAATTACTGAAGAATGGACAGGAAGAGGAGACAGTATTTAATGCCCTTCCTCTCACCATCTGGAGAGAGGTATGTGTGGGCAAGAGGAGTTGTCTGGGTACAATATGGAAAGGAATCCAGTAGAAGTTTTGGCCCATGTCATCCCACATATATGTATGGGGATACATATGGTCCTTGAACAATGGGAGCTATCTGTTCAAGGAAGTGAACTTATTGGAAAAGTGAAGCCAATGGTGCTCAGAGATTAGAAAGTCTGAGTTAATGCAGACTTGCTGAGTCACCTCTTCAGTGAGCTACTAAAAAGGTAAGGAAAGAAGCCTCCAGGTCTGTCCAGATGTATCTCTCCTCACTGTGATTATGATTACCATATTACAGTCATTATTGTTTTCTTACTTGTACACATTTTGGTCAGAGAATGTACTCTCTATTATACAGATTCTCTGAAATTTTTTAATGGACTGGAAGATTGTGAATTTTTGTAAATGTTTTATGAGTACAATTTCCTTGAATGCTTTGTTCACATATTGAACAGTTTCTCCCTTTGCTCTCTCTCCACCCAAATCTGATTTATTCTCTAGGACTCAAATTGAATGCCACTTACCAAAGAGTTCTTCTCTCATTTCCCAATCAAAGCTAGTTCTCAATAATATGTCTGCTTGGTAAACTAGGCTGTTATTTTTTGCTTGGTTAAATCTTGATAAAAAAAAATCTCCATAATTCACAGCTCTCATCTGAACAGTGATTGATTATTTAGGTGTGTGTGTGTGTGTGTGTGTGTGTGTGTGTGTGTAGTAAAGTTATAAAGTCTATGAAAGCGTAATCTGTCCTGTTAAATTTTATTCCTAACTTTTTATTCTATACCATATGGAATGAATGGATTTTTAAGACAACAGCTGATATAAATTTGAGAGGAGGGAGGGGTGATGATGAGCTACGTTTTCTAGATGATGAATTTGAAATAGCTCTGGGACATCTATTTGGGATATATGAGTTGGGGAATTCTGGGCCCAGGGTATAGATTTGGAGACTTTCAGTTTACACTTGGCAACTGAAACCATGTAACAGAAGGATCTCACATAAGATATTATGCTAGGAAAGATAAAATAACCAGGGATAAAATCCTTAGACAAACTGTTGCTTGGGAATTGAGGGAGAATCCCAGAGAGACCTTGAGAACTGCTTCCTCATGCCCCCACCCTACCCCAAGTCAGTCACTTTCTCCACACAATACTTATTATTTTGTTTACATTTGTGTCTTCAGTGAACCATATTTTAATCAACTCGCATCCTTAGCAACTAGCACCTAATATCCATCGAATCCAATCTATCAAATGAGTCTGTGTTTCAGTGACTATACCCTTATCATTTAAATTTTGTTCTTTTTTTAATTCATGTTTTCTCTTCCATTCCACTTAGAAAACAAGAGTGACAAGATTGTTATTGTAATAGAATTTCTCTCCAGCCTTTGGATTGCTTGAATTGTCTCTAGCCTATATTTTGCAATGTTTCTTGAAATGTATCCTTTGTTAGAGCTTGATTTTTTGATAAAGTATGAATCTTAGTTAGTGGGCAACAGGAGTAGAAGAAAATGAATATATCTTTGACTGACATGAGTCAGAGGAATTCTGCAGTTTTTTCTTTTTTTTTTTTAATGTTCCTTATACTTTCATCCTCAAAATAGATGGATAAATGGGAACAAGCCATTTAGTATGTGAGTCACTTAGTCACCAACAGAATCATTTAGGACTCTCTGAATCTGATTTTATAACACAAATGCAATGTGAGAAATTCATTCTTAGCAGATTTCCATCTACACTTTTCAAATATTGCTGTTTGATTCCAAAACCCAAATTGCTTAAGATGTATGGTCAATATTAGGAATTTCTATTTGATATCAATATACATATTTTATTTCAAAGTTGTGGACAAAGGAGCTACCATATTAATTAGGTAAGTCAAATCTAACTTTCAATGATTTAAAACTAAGGAGCGAAAAGTTAAAAAATAAAACCAAGGAGCAGATCACATTTTAAAAGATTGTATGTTGAACTAAGTTTGAATAAAATATATAATAACAAATATGTGAATCACACCAATGTAGTTAGGACTTCAGTGCTCATGGAAATATAAGAAAACAGAAATAGATAAACATAAGCTGACAGACCCTTAAATTCTATAATGTAGAGTACACCATGCACACAAAATTTTTTTAAAATCCATTTAAAGCTTCTTTGGATTCAAATAATGTAAGATGAAGGCTTTCACCATTTTTTCACATAGTTTTAAATCTGTGGCCCAAACTCCCAAGCCAGTGTTGATAAAAGTGTTATATATTAACTTATCAAATACATTATTTATTGAGTCAGTGTGAATATCATGTCTCAGTGGAAGCCAGATTTTAGGAAAGCACACAGAGGGATTTCTTGCCTGTCCGAGGATGTAGTCATACATAAGTAGCTTTGTACTACCCCCTAAAAATACCATTTTCTCTCCAGACACATGTATCCAAGGATAAATCCATATTTAGAGGGCCTGCAGCTTACACAATTAAGAGACCACATCCTAAAATTGGTAGACAAAATTATGAGCCACGTATTAAAATTGGTAGGTTTTCAAAAACTAGCATCTCATTGCACACATTTCCAACCGCTTACTCCTCCATGCTCACATACTTTAATGCAGGAAATTTAGTGTAGAGAACATCCTTACTACTGTGCCATCTTTGGCTCTTGGCCTAGTTTACAGTTGCTTGCTCACTCTTGGTACGAGGTTCTCTTCTTCAACATTGCCTCAAACTTAGACAGGCAGTTCTGGACTTCCAGATACTTGTTTTTTTAGGATTTCGCATGCTATGATACATTTCTTCCTCCAAAATACCTTTCATTCCTCGTTCCTGATGCCATATTACTTCAAGGGGACCGTGGCTGCCTGCCTCCCTTCTGATATAGAAAGAGTCTGGCCTCAACCAAATGAGCTGAATGTTTATAGGATGGTATTGTAGAGCACTTGGCCTGTGCTCAGCATACCCTCTTGATGTGCCTTAGTAATAATAATGGTAGTGTTCTGACTAATTTATTGTTCCATACACGTGAATACAGGTTACTCTTTCTCACAGCCGTGTGTTCTCCTGGTTGCCTGCCTGTTACTTCACTGCACAGTAGATGGGACACAATACCACATGTAGGCTAGGAAAAAGGCAAGGCCTGAACAACTGCCCCATTTGCCAAGTCTTGGAAAGGCCCTCTCTAGGGACCTGTTGCTGGACAATTTATCAGCTAAACTTTCTCTTTTTAGGTTTGAAAGTATTCTTTTGATTTCCATTTTTATCAGTATTTAATAAAAAAAACTTTCCCCAAACCAAGAGCAACTCATTTTAACTGTCTGTTAATACTGAAGCCTGGTATTTATTTTAATGTCCAAATATAGCATTTTTATGTGCTAAGCAATATCCAAAAGTGTATGTCTCAATCAAATATATTCCTTTAAACATTTTAGAAGAGTTAGTGGAACACAGGAATAAAGGCTATTTTCAGTAACATTGCAGTGGAGGGTAGCACAGGTTTGTAGTTTTTCCCATGATTCCATGAATAGTGTCACCGTGTGTCATCTCATTTAATCTCCATCTCAATTCCAGGAGTCAGGAGAATATGGTATAACCCTCAATAACAGCATTTTCGTGATATTTCAGGAATAATATTTGGAGGTATTATCTGTGCAGTTCAATGTCTTTAGCAAAAGATTTACCTCTTTCAGCAGAGCAGAAATTGAGCTTGAAAAATACTGGGGTCAGAGAATTAGTGTAGAAAACATTTCCTCTTTGCATTCTTCAGTTTAAAGAAAGAGTCACAGACTGTGGGGCTGAATGAGAGTTGTGCAGTTTTGAATTTCATATAGTTGTCCCAAACAGCATAAGCAGTATACCCTTCAATCAAAATGAAAATTATAGCCCTGAGCAGCATGTCTATCAGAGAAAAGGAAATGTTGTGATTTCTGCACTGAAATCAAATTTAACTGGAATGATTCAATAAAATGACAGCATCATTATGAACATTGCACTTTTTCTTGAGGTTTGATTAGTCTAGACACCTGAATTGAGAAATGACTGTTGCTTGATACTTCAAAGCATACTTGGAAATTTTGATTAAATATTTATGGTAAATGCAGATGGTTTAAAATAAAGCGTGTTCCAATCAAAACACCGGTGAGCTGGATATATGTCATTTTCGGTTTTATGGTATCGGTTTTCGGTGGTAAAATTTCAGGAGGAACCATTGTAAGTGGGGCAGCTCTCACATTTCTGTTATTTAAATGGAGATCATCACAGACTTTGTTTCATGTGGTAGTATCTCAACAACCAGTACATAGTAACTCTTGTCTAAAAGAATAAAGAGTAAGTGAGATGCCGCTCATGGCTTCCCTCTTCCCTTCCCTTCTTTCACAAAACCATGGCCCCACATGTTTTCTTTTCTTGTAAACAAAACTCCAAAATACCTCTTAGGGCCTAGCACACAAACTTTCCTCTTTAAAAAACCTTCTCAGTTCTTTTTCCAGATTATTTAAGACCTAATATAGATTCATTCAATCCAAAATAATGTCATTCCTTTTTTCTTCAAACTGTGCTAAATCTATATTTGTATCCATATTCTCAGAGGTGTCACTATCTGCCTAATTGCCCAGGTCAGGAACTTGGAAGTAGTCCTTTAGTTTTCCTTTTTCATTCTTTCCACACCCCATCAGATATGAAGTAGTTGTCACATCTAATGTTTTTAGTATCTATTGCCTTCCTGCCCACCTTCTCCCCTAGAACTCTTCCCTGTTACCATTCTATTAGCTCAGGCACTTGCCCCTCCGGCCTAGCCTATTGCTCGTGACTCTTTACTAGTGCTCCTGTCCCTGTGTGCCTTACTAGTCTGCCATATTCTGCTTTCAGGGAGATCTCAACTAAACTAATCTGAAGGTTTTAGTTGCTTTGGGCCTACATTCAGACCTTCATTAATTCTAAAACTACTACTTTGAAGGAGTTGGGTGGGTAGGCACCACGGGGCATTTCTTTTACAGTGCTCTGCTGTAATGGGAGGGTAATTTCAACTGCCATTGCAAATAAATCCCCACATCTCAGCTCTGACAATAGACATGTATTTCTTGTTCCTCAAAAGCCTACCACGTGTTTCTGATGAGTAGATGGCTTCCACAGAGCAGGAGGCACTCAGGCCCCTCCCATCATGTGGCCTTGCTCTCCCTGAAAGCCTCCGAGTCCTCTTCATTCATCTGTTGAATAAGGAAAGCAGAGGAGTGGAATAGTCACCCTCTTTTATTAGGCTCCTTGGGCTACAGGTGACACATACCAATTCCACTCACATTCCATTGATAAGAACGAGGCATGAATCTCCACACATTTCTTGAGAGCATAGGAAACATGCCTCCCTTTATGGGTTGCCACACCCAAAAGGCAGGTCTATAATATGGAAAAGAAAGGAAAATGTTTTCTGTGCATTCACCCTCTCTTGTCACACCCAACATAAAAACTCTTGGTAATAGCAACAAGAACATTTTCTTGTGCTCTTTTGCTTATGCATGTTATTGCCTGGGCCAATAAATAAGTCATGTTACTACCTGAGGGTCTGTAAATTTCCATATGAATGAGTGACAAGTATACTTAGCAATTAGATGTCCCATGCATTATTATTGCCAAAATAAATAAATAAATAAACTTTGTAATTTCACAGAAAAATGCATATTAGTTTATCAGATGATTTGAGCCAAAAGAAAATTAATGTAATTTTGAGACACAATACAGATATTGTGTCATGGAGCAGTCACATTATATTACAACACTTCTAATGGCCTGCACCTAGAATAGTCTGTTCTGTGTTGATGACTTAGATGTAAGAATGATGAAGTGAATTGGTTGGAATTCAAAGAGCAACAAAAAGGAAAACAGAGTCAATGGGGTTGATTAGAGAAAGGACATGAGGAACTAAATAATACCTGTGCCAAGTACTAAAAATCACAAGTACTAAAAATAGGAAGAGCTATATAATTCAATTCTGAACATTACTTATGATTAACCTTGATTTTATTTTTCAATACTTTGATTTAATATGTGAATAACACTCCAGTGTAGTAAATGATGAAATGGGAATGAATCCTATAATTTTAATTAACATATTTTAAATTTTTCCTATTTGTATGCATTTGATTAAAATTTTTAATTACAGTGAACTGTTTTTTCTTTCTCGTGAAATGTTTGATATTACCATTTCTTTCTATAATGAAATATTAATATTTAATAAAATTCATTAATTCTTTATATCCTCAAATATTTGTGTAATGGAAACTAAAACTCATAGCCAGGTTCAATTTCAAGCAACAGGTAAAGGTAAGCAATTTTTGTTATTGATATCACATTTCCTCTTTTAGTGTTCCCTTCCTCCGCCATGTGGTCACAATAAATTGCCAGTGCTGCTCATTTTTAGTTCTGATTCTTCAAGATCCCCTCTTCTGTGCCTTGCCCATGCTCTAGATGAGCAGTTACTAATTTGGGCTACAGAAGGTAGTAATATGGTAGCAGTACTAAAACTGAGATTAAAGACTGCATTTGTTACATGAAGAGGCACTATTTTTAAATAATTTCTTTTGCCCAGATATATAACAATTTTACCTGCTTATTTCATAGCAAATAAAAGTTCTAATTGATTTTGACTTTTGTGCTCAGAACATACAGAGCAATTATGCACAGTTCTGTTAACCCAAAGATATTGATCATTCATTCATTCATTCATTTATTCACTCATTTAGTCAACCAGACATGTGAATAGACAGATAACAAAACAAAGTACAACCAAATCGCAAATTGCCCCAATCAGGAGATCTCTGATGGAGAGCAATGGTCATGTTTAATTTTCTTTGTACTCTGCGGATTTAGTAGGCACCCAATAAATGCCTTTTCCTTCAAATGGCATTTAATAAATATGTATTAAATGTGAGCATGAAAAAAGAATTATTATTGGGCCACATGAGATTTCTCACCTTCCTCCCACCCCGATGCATATGTTCCTCACCACCACTTCACCTATCCTGAAGTCTCAGTGGAGAATAGGCCAACTTAGAAGGTCACACCTAAAAGGTCCTCCTTAATACTCACCTCATTTAAACCCTCTGCAGAATTTGTCAAATTTGTGTATTCACTTTTTCCAGAAACAGGAAAGGAAGGAGAGGGAAAGAGAGAGAGAGAGAAAGAAGAAAAAGATCTATGCCTTGTGGTGTGATCAGAGGATTAAATGAGAAACCCAAAGCAGATCAGTTATCACAGGGCTTGACACGCAGCAATTTCTCAGTAAAAGGTTACTATTATTATTCTTTGTAATCATTAAAGATGCCAAAAACATTTATGCTCCCTTGCTTTTTTCTCATGCAGCTCTCAATGCTTAAGATGTGCTCTTGCTGACATTTTCACTTGTCAGAAAGATGCTGATCTTTAAAGGAACAATTGAAATGTCACTTCCTTTGATTATTTTCATGATCCTCTTTATGGGGAAAATTATTGGTTCCTTCCCCTACTGTATTGTTTCCAATTGAAATAATGTTAAACCTACAGCAATGAGAAGGGAGGAATAAAGTAATAGTTTGACTTATTGTACTGCCCTTTTCTCTGCATGAGCACTAATTCCAAAACGAACAAGTATTTTTCAACTTTTGCACAGTTGCCAAAACACAGAATATAAGAGTACAGTTTGTTCATGGGTCAGAATTTTGCTTTTTTCTTAATTAGTCAATGATTTATGTTAAATGTATAAATATGAAAAATCCAAAAATTTATTATCTCTTTTAACCATACCACATTTAGCATATTTGTATGTATATAAAGAGCACACTCCCTATATAACTGCATGTGCTTTTGAAAAATAATATCAATTTACTATGAACATTTTTTCAAAGCAGTAAATATTACTCTATGATGAATATTTTAATGACTTCATTGCGTTCCCTTTTATGTTCCAGATATACCATACCATGTTAAGATAATGAAGGACATGTGGTTAAATATGGAAATATGGATTGGGATTGTGTTTACTCAGATGTACTCTCCATCCCTGGACAGGTAGGAGCACCTTGTATTAACGGTGAAAATTTAGGAAACACAGAAAAGAGATGATGACAACTTAAAGTAGTGTGTGTGTGTGTGTGTGTGTGTGTGTGTGTGTGTGTGTATTTCACATCTTTTTGCTGTTATAGATAATGACAATATATATTCTGTCCACAAAATTATAAATATTTCTGGGCTAGGAACTGCTTCATAGAAGCATATGCAAAATTGAAGGTTTTTAAAATATACCTTGCCACACATCTCTAGAAAATATTTCTACTACAACAGATTCTACCAGTACCTGCCTCCCAGTCTAGCCAGCACTGGGCTTCCATCTTTTCACATGGTTTCCTATTTTATAAGGTAAAGGGGAGCAGGCAGAGGAACAGAGCTTATCTTTCATTTCAATTAAAATTTCTTTAATTGCTACTGAGCTCAAACATTTTTCATGCCATTTCATTTTGTGTGTATGTTGGGGGTGGGGTAGTAGAGTGTTAATTTGTTGTTAACTTCTGAAGAGTTTTTATATGTTGTAGCAATAAAGCACTTGTCAGAAGTTCCTGAGGCACATATTTATTTAGTACTACTCAAAATTGTGAAGGTTTGTTTGTGTAGTACAATTTTAAAAGTTCATATCTTTCCTCATTTTTAATTTATTTAATTTTCATTTTGTTCTCAACAAGTTGGATTACTTCTTCAAGTTGTCCTTATTTTTAAAAAGAAGATTCTTTGAGATAAGTTGAAATTTAAACTCTCCAAAATAATTTGACTCCTGGTGAAATTATTTAATCATAGATGAAGGGAGAAGGGGAATGTTCAGATTTACATAAAGGTGTAATATGCCAGATCAGAAAGTCAGCAAGGAGGGGATTAAATCCAAAGCAAATTGCTACAGCAAGCGTTGTCCTTGGTAGAAAATTGTATTTCTTGCATTTGCTTTGGTGGTTGACTTTAGAAAGAAAAGCATGGCCATTTAATTTATTAAGAATCATCATTGTATCCACTTTAATCTCTGATCATTTTTCTCCCCTTAAATGACTTCATCATAAGGAATGTGATTATATTCTTTCTTGCTTCCCCAGCACCTGCCTTTCTCTCCTATCTCCCTTTGTGCTGAGCCAGGAGGTATTTGTACAGTTTTGCTGCAAATTCCTTTGAATTGCATTATGGGCAGAATTCAGTTTTTCAAAAGGTGAATGGGGGTACTTGGCACATTCCTAATTGGTTCTAACTGCCACTATACTGTCCATAAGTTGACCAAAGTTTTGGAGCATGGATAGTCCCCTTCCTTGTGCTTATGCCAACGTCCCTTACCCTGACTAGATTATTTTATTTGTTCATTGCATTGTTGTTTAGAACGGAGAAGGTGCAGTTACTATTCTCTCATCTCACCATCTTGCTAGAAGTCTCTCTTCTGTCTTGAGTGCAGCATTCTTCTGCCATTGTTCTTGATATTTTCATAAGCTCTATAGTGTTTTGTTTCTCTTCATTTTTTCAATACTAAAATTATTCATATTCTATGCAGGCCTTATTGCTGAATCAAAGCAGGGTAAGTGATTCTTCTTAGCAACACTTCTCTGTGTTTTCCACTTGTGTACTGTTAAACTTTCAGTTTTGAATCCCTGGTTTAGGATCTAATAGAGCAAGAGGAGAGGGCAATAAGTGGAGGTCTGAGCAATCTTTCCAAGGAAATTTTGTTCTTCATTGTTTCCCCGAGAAAGTCAACATATTCTTTAATTAATATTCTATCCCTCTGCCAATACATATTTCTTGAGTCCTTTCCTGGATGCTGGAAGTCAATGGTGAATAAGACAGCAATGGTCCTCACCCTCAGGGGATTTTTTTGGGGGGTGGGGGGGTGGGGAGGATGGTGTGGATACTGTGAATAAAAGTAAATAAAAAACAAACAAGATAATTTTAGATAGAAGTGATGGCTATGAAAGTATGAAAGAAATATACATCCAAACATATGGTGATAATGTGAGGAGGAAAACGCATTAGAGAGTGTGTTTTAAATAACGTATTTTTTAAAATAATATTTAATTATTAAGATAAATCTAGCCACTGGCTTACATATTACATTAAATAATGGATGCATAAAGCAGAAGAAAACTCAAAGAACATCAATAATAATACGCTTAAGGAAACAGAGAGAATTCTGCATCCATTATGCAAAGATAGGGCACGATATAAAGGAAAGAAAGAAGACGAGGAGGATGAGGCTGCAGCAGCGGGAAAAGAAGGGGAAGAAGAGAATATTCTGTAGGACTGCTTGGCTGTTTAAAAATATGTACACATACTACTTTGATAAGATAATAGTTTAATTAAAAGAAAAAAGAAAATAGTGTTTAACTTTTTCTGATGTTTTTGAGAGTACAAATTAAATAAGGACTGCAAACTAGAGTTCATGGTGACCTCAGCAAATGGAGTTTCAATGAAAGCTGAATTATAGTAGAGACAAGAGCTATACAAAATAGGGACAATGTTTATGGACAATTTTTTTTAAATCCTTTGCAACATACAGAATCTAGGCAGTAGTTAGAAGGAGGCATGATTGTGTTTGCGTATCTATCATCTGTCTGCTTGTTTTGGTATGAGGAATACCAGAGAATGCTTACCTGCTATTAAGAATGATCCAGTAAGACAGAGAGATGGAGAGATAGCAGCTACATCCACCCAACCAGTCACATATTGAGCTGGACAACTGTCAGTCTATCCTTTAAGGAGAGGGTCATTCCAAAATGGTTACTGCTAAGTAAATGAAGAAGCTAAGAGTTTATGCAGAGAGAGAAAGAGAGTGAAAGAGAGCACTGAAGCAAATCCACTCATTTCTTTTTCTTCTACTCACCAAGCAGATAAATCTTTCCTCTAGAAGGGAGGGGTCCAGGAGGGGTGGAGAGGCATCAGGAGTGAATCTCTACCAGAAGACCCCCGTCTCGTCATCCCAAGGAAACCAAGGGGAAGAATGTCCTCACCCGATACATAAGAAGCTAATAGTACTCCAATGAGATGAGTTAAAATCACTCATATTCTTTTTACTCTCTTGCTTGTTTTTTTTGTACATTTTTATCATAAGTAGACTATGTCAAATATATTAAGAAATGCCCACTGTGTTTTGCCTTTGAATGGCAGCCTCTCAGCTTCCAGCCCTGATATAGTTTGTCCCCCTTTTTTTATATTTTTGTGCTCATTTTAATTATTGGGAGATGAGCTCAGGGTACCCCACAGCTGTGGAACTGACTTGAACCACAATATCCAAGGGGGCCCTGAAACGTAATGAGTGATAATGGTGCAAGTTAATTCAAGCTTCTTTATACAACTGACAAAATGTGTCAATCCTGTCCTGGCTTAGAGTGGGTAATGAGCTCTTTAGTTTTAATTTCACCTTGTACTTGGAAAAATACATGTATTAGGTCGAACCATATGAAGTTGCCATATTTGTAGGTCAAAATTATTCAAATATTGGCCATTTCCTGTGGTTCAACATAAAATATTTTGCATTTAGAATCCTCCACTGCCTACTCAGGATGTTATACCCTAGAAAAGGGTAAATCCTTCAGTTTTGTGAACACAATCCCATGTTTTATTTTACTCCATATATTTAAATACATTACTAAATATGGCTGTAAGTATGCAAAATTTAGAACTAGAGACCAAAACAGTTCTGTATAGGTAGGGAAAGAAATATATCACTGAGGATGTAGCCAGAGAAGATCAGGGAAGGAAGGAAGGGGGTCTAGAAGGCTTTGAAGGCTTTATGCTAAATTGGAAAAGAAAGGTGTGAAAACCGTCAGCTAAGGAGGCAAACATAGTGACCTTAGAGGTAAGACAAACCTGATGGGGACTTGTGAGGTGAATTGCGGTATGCGTCTTGGGGTAAATCCTCTTTTTACTGCCCTTTGAGATCTGAATTCAGTTTTACATTAGCTGTAATGTGTCTGTGCAAGCTAAGTCTGGTTAGGGGAAGCCTGAAAAGGAGCCCATATGGACATATGGGTTTCACACACTCATAAAGAGGGATTTAGCTTATATTAATAAAATACCAGTTTCTCCCTGCCCCCACTAATTAAATATTAAGCAAATGTGAAAGAATGGCAAATTATTTGCCCCCTGGGGCATCTACACATCAGTGATAACACAGTTTCAAAGAAAAGGTACCAAAATCCTATACTGGCCATTTTAACACAGATGTCCAAGCTCTTTAGCTAATTAATTTTTAAAAGAACAAATAGGATTTATTTTTCACAAGCCTACTGTCTTGGTTTGACTAACCTGCTATCACAGATACCACAAACTGGTTTTGACTTAACAGCAAGAATTTATTGGCATGTGGTTTTGAGGCTAGAATAAGTCCACAGCCAAGATGTCAACAGGATTTGCTTTCTCCCCAAAATCTGTAGTGTTCTGGTGCTGGCTGCTGGTGATCCTTGGGGTTCTGTGGCTTGTATCTCTGCCTCCTGTCACATGTCCTTTCCTTTCCATCTGTTCTTCAAACTTTATTTGACTTCCCACTTCTCCCTGTGGCTTTCTTTGACTCTGGTTTCTGATTTCTTCACTTTATAAGGCCTTTAGCAATATGAGTTTAGACCTACTCCGATTCAGTTAATGACAGCTTAATGGAAAATTACATCTTCCAAAGGTCATATTTACAATGCCCCACAGAAGCATGGATTAAAGTTAAGAAAATGTGTTTGTTGGAGTACATAATTCAACCTACCACACCTACAAAAATAGAATATTAATATTTTAGAATGAAATAGATTTTTTTGAATAACAGCATATTCTTAATGTATTATATATGCTTGAAGTAATAACTATATAAATGCTATTCAGATTTTCAGCTTTTCTCTAGTTACTTTATTTACTCTTTATTGCATGTTTCATGTGTGTGTTCTTGGTTGATATACCTGTGTGTGTGGAATTCACTAATGACTCAGAATACTGCTTCAGCTTCTTTTTCATTCTCCCCTCTCCTCCTTCCCCTCCTTCTTTCTTCTTTTATGCTTAAAAGCATTGCTATTCTATTAACCTTTTATACAAAATATCAGTGAATTATTTGTAACTATGTGTTTTATTTGTGCCCATTCAGAAGAAATGAGAGAAAGTGGTTGATGATCATATCACTATTTTGGCACAGCTTAATCATATTAACCAGTGAATGGGGTGATTTTTTTCAGAGTGATTTGATTATGAGAAAAGGTAATGGCATGTTTTCATCTATTCTGTATTCAAGGCTGCATTTATTTTATTTCCCCATTTGCAATTGCTGTGTTTGAAAAAAAAAATGGTGATTTTACATTATTCCTTGCATTGGAGAAAAATCAGTAGTATACAATTGCTGTATTCAGAACACAGCACTTAAGTTTTCATATCACCAGAAAAGCAAGAGATAGTTATCAGAAACTAAAATGAAAAGGGACATGCTATTTATTTCAGTGATCCTAGGGAGAATAGTCCATTAATTCAATGACTATACAACCTGACTGCATTCAAAATGCTACCAATCTTCATTAAAAATTACAAAGGGTGTGTTGTGTTGAAAGCACTGTCAGCTATCCTTTGAAAAATTTGATGGAGCTTATGTGCATTTTGCAGTATGTCACTTTTGATATAAGGGCAAAACAAAACTTAAAATTCAAAGATATGTGAATGTCTGTGTTGGTGTAAAGAAAGGGTCAAATAAAATAATTTACTCAATAACTTGTAATACATAAGATTAGTCCGAAGGCAATCCAAAAGCTCCTGGAGTGGATATATTCTCTAATTGTTTTGGAATTCATAAGTTTTGATATTTAAGAAGCTTCAATATAATTATTAGCATTGGAGGATAACTGTATTTGAGTGACTATAGAGTCAAATATATTTAGAACAATTTTAGTCAAATAATTAAAACATGAATACCTCTATAAAAATGGGGAATATTTCAGAAATTAAGATATTGATTTGAAAGTACACATGAATGACTGCTATAGTCTCTAAAATCCAAAATGGGGCATTTAAATACTAAATCATTCACTCTTTCATTCACTCACTCATATATTCAATAAAACCACTGTTTGCTAGGTACTAGAGAAACTACGGTGAAACAAACATAGATTGTTTGCCATCATGGGGCTCTCAGATTTATAATAGAGAAAGTAACAAAAAAAATAATTTGCTATAAACAGTAATGCTACAAAAGAGAAGTATATGGTGCTACAAGAAAGTAAAGTGTAATCTGCTACTCATGGAATTAGGCTATCAGATATCTAAAGCTTATCTTAAAGGAATGAATATTGGAAACGCATCTATCCATTGCACTGCTTGTCGCTAATACCTCCCAATTGAAGCTACACTGTAACAACCCACATTCCATAAAAGATAGCAGGGGTACTGTCAGAAAAACTGGAACAAGCCTGGAATCTTGTCTAGCAACTGGGAGGTAACTGTAATGGACATTTCCAATCACAGATCTTGCCATTATCTTATGGGCTTTTGGTATCTTATGAATTGCAGCATTTGTCCATTCATTTTGGGAAAGTCTCCAAATGGATCTTCAATATGACATAGATCTAAACATATTTGACTCCAAATGCCACGAGAGTGAACAAATTTGAAGAATCCTAGTTGAGACTGTAAAACAACATGATCTTTTTAAATAGATGCTACACAGTCATTCAAGGTGGAAAAGGATGCATGGATTTCTATGGGAGAGAGCTGCACTGACCATGAAGAAGGCTAAAGAGGAGGGAGGAAGAATGGCTGCCAAGGTGACTTTAAAAACAGACTCTAGTCCTGTGGTCCTGTGTGCTTAGTGATACTCAGGAAAATACCCTGAAATTTTACATAAGAATCCTCCATATCAAGCTTCCCCAACAGAAAATGCTGTTCTGGGATAACGTGCCACATTTATTTTTCTTAATAGACGATATCTGCCAGAGTTGGACCTAGTCAGAGATGACAGCCACATTCTGAAAATTAATTTAGATAAAGACACTTTCTTCAATCTATATATAAAAAGCAAGTAAAAAAAAAAACACTTTTACAAAAGAGTTTATCAGTTGTCAATCCCTTCTCCTACCGAGTAAGGCCATTAGTCTATTTACCATGGTTATAGTTTTTTCATTTATCAGATTATATATGTATGAGTATGTGTGTGGGTGTGTGTTGTGTCAGCTCATGCTGTCAGTCAAGAAATTTCCTGCTAGACTCAGGCAGGTTCCAAACATTCTACAGATTCACAGAAGAGCAAATTGGTTTCTTGGTCCTGGAAGACTCACTGGCTTGTTTTAGATAAGTAGGGTGAGGCACGTACAGGGTGATCTATGTTGGAGATTAAAAGGGCAATTTTTGTAGTACAAACTAAGTCAAGGACATTCCTAGGATGACAGAAGGCTTGCAAATAAATCCTTTGTTGGAGGCTCCCCATGATTAAAAGTCACGACAGCCCATAAATTCTTTGAGCCAATTCAAATATGTGAATTTAATATAAACCATTAGAAACAAGCATTGGATTATTTGTATTTATTGGTGACATGCTAGTTAGGAAGTTGAGATTTGGGGAGGGAAGTATACTTCACTTTTCTTTGGATTATTAATAAAATAAGTTTGCAAAAAATATGCTACTTGATCCTATCTAGTAATTATTAAATATCCAAAAAAACACAATTTGGAAAAAATACCACAACATTGACACCAATTGAAACAGATTTAATTTACTAATATATAATTCATAGATTTTGTATGTTTATTTCTTACCTGGAAGTGTCCTCAATTTTTTATTAATTTATTTTTTAGACAAATTATAAATTTACACAAAAATCCTACAGAAAATACAGTTTCCATATACCCTCATTATTAACACTTTGCATTAGTTTGGTAACTTTATAACAATTGATGAAAGAACATTATAATTGTACTGTTAACTATAGTCCATAGTTTAGAGTTCACTGTGTAGTACAGTCCTGTTTAATTCTTGTTCTCATAGCATATACACATCCTAAAATTTCTCATTTTAACCACATCCAAATATAATTCAGTGGTGTTAATTGCATTCATAATGTTGTGTCACCATTACCACCATCCATTACCAAAATTTTTCCATCACCTTAATCAGAAATTCTGAACCATTTAAGCGTGAACTCCTCATTCCTTACCCCTCTCTTGTCCCCTGTCAACTTGTATTCTAGTTTCTGACTCAATAAACTTGCTGATTCTAATTATTTCATATCAACAAATTCATATAATTTGTGTCCCTTTATATCTGTCTTATTTCACTTAACATAATGTCTTGTAGACTCATCCATGTATCAGAACCTCATTCTTTTTTATGGCTGAATACTATTACATTGTATGTATATACCACATTTTGATTATCCATTATTCAGTAGATGGACACTTGGGTTGCTTCCATCTTTTGGCAATTGTGAATAATGCCACTAGGAACATCAGTGTGCAAATATCTGTTCAAGTCACTTCTTTAAATTCTTTTGGGTATATACCTATAAGTAGGATTGATGGGTCATGTGACAATACTATACTTAACTTTCTGAGGAACTGCCAAACTGTCTTCCACAGTGGCTGCACCATTTTCCATTCCCACCAGCAATGAATGAATGTTCCTGTTTCTCCATATCCTCGCCAACAAATGTTATTTTCCATGTTTTAATAGTAGCCATTCTAGTGGGTGTGAAATGGAATCTCATTGTGATTTTGATTTGCATTTGTCTAATGGTTGGTGGTGATCAGCATCTTTTCATGTGCTCTTTGGCCATTTGTTTGTCTTCTTTGGAGAAACATCTATCCAAGTACTTTGGTCATTTTTTAAATGAGTTGTCATTTTTGTTTGTTTGTTTGTTACAGGATTTCTTTATATATTTTAGATATTAAAAACTTACTAGATGTATGGTTTCCAAATATTTTTGCCCATTATGTCAGTTGTCTTTTTACTTTCCTGATGAAGTCCTCTGATGCACTGAAGTTTTAAATTTTGATGAGGTCCCATTTACCTATTTTTTTCTTTTGTTGCTCATGCTTTGGGTGTAAGTCTAAGATCACCTCAATTGATGCACAAAAGGCATTTGAGCAAATCCAGCACCACTTCTTGATAAAAGTGCTTAGAAATCTAAGAATAGAAAGAAACTTCCTCAACATGATAAATGGCATATATGAAAAATCCACATTTAACATTATTCTCAATAGTGAAAGACTGAAAACCCTCACTCTAAAATCAGAAACAAGAAAAAGATGCCCACTGTCAACACTGTTATTCAATATTGTACCGTAAGTTCTAGCTGGAACAATTAGGAAAGAAAAAGAAATGAAATACATTCAAATTGTAAAGGAATTTTACATCAACTGAGGTGATCGTATTTTTTTTCCTGCGTTCTATTGATGTTCTTTTTCATGTGTATATCCAGTTTTCCTAGCCCCATTTGTTGAAGAGACTATTCTTTTCAATTGATTGGAGCTGTCACATTTGCCAAAAATCAATTGGCCATAAATATGAGGATTGATTTCTGAACTCTCAATTCTGTTCCATTAGTCTATGTGTCTGTCTGTTTTCAATAGTCTATGTGTCTGACAAAAAAAAATTGTGTCACACTGTTTTGATTACTATAGCTTGGCAATATGTCTTAAAATCAGGAATGGTGAGCTCTCCAACTTTGTTCTTCTTTTTCAAGATGATTTTACTATGAAGGTCCTGTAACCCTTCCATATAAATTTGATGATTGGCTATTCCTATTCTCCAAAAGAAGGCTGTTGGAATTTTGATTGGAATTGTGTTGAATCTGTAAATCACTTTGAGTAGAACTGACATCGTAATAATATTTAGTCTTCCAATCCATGAACACAGAATGCCCTCCATTTATTTAGGTCTTCTTTAATTTCTTTTAGCAATGTTTTGTAGTTTTCTGTGTACAAGTCCTTTACATTCTTTGTTGGATTTATTCCTAGATATTTGATTCTTTAAGTTGCTATTGTAAATGGAATTCTTTTCTTGATTTCCTCTTTAGATTGCTCATTACTAGTATATAGAAACAGTACTGATTTTTGCATGCTGTTTTTTATCCTGCCACTTTGCCAAATTATTTATTATTTTTAGTAGCTTGATAGTGGATTTTTTTAGGAATTTTTTCTATATATGATTAAATTACCTGAAAATATGGAAAACTTTATTTCTTCCTTTCCAATTTGAATGCCTTTTATTTCTTTTTCTTTCCTAATTGTTCCAGCTAGAACTTACAGTACAATGTTGAATAACAGTGTTGACAGTGGGCATCCTTATCTTGTTCCTGTTTTTAGAGGGAGGACTTTCAGTCTTTCACTATTGAGAATAATGTTAAGTGTGGATTTTTCATATATGCCATTTATCATGTTGAGGAAGTTTCTTTCTATTCCTAGATTTCTAAGTATTTTTATCAAGAAGTGGTGCTGGATTTGCTCAAATGCCTTTTGTGCCTCAATTGAGGTGACCACATTTTTTTTCCTTCGTTTTACTGACGTTCTTACATTGAAACTCCCATGCATACTTGGGATAAATCCCACTTGATTATGGTGTATAATTATTTTAGTATGCTGTTGGATTCAGTGTGCTAGTATTTTGTTGATGATATTTGCATTTATACTCACAAGACATATTTGTCTTCAGTTTTCTTTTCTTGTAGCATCTTTATCTGGCTTTGACATTAGGGTCATTTGGCCTCATAGAATGAGTTATAAAGTGTTCCATCTTCAATTTTTTGGAAGAGTTTGAGCAAGATTGTGTTAATTTGTCTTGGAATGTTTGGAAAAATATACCAGTGAGGTCATCTGGTCCTGGGCTTTTCATTGTATGCTAGGTTTTTGATTGCTGATTTAACCTCTTTACTTACTGTTGCTCTGTTGAGATCTTCTAGATCTTCTTAAGTCAGTACAAGTAGTTTGCATGTTTCTAGAAATTAGTCTGTTCCATTATTCATAGTATTGTCTTAATCTTTTTATTTCTGTGATGTTGGTAGTAATGACCACCACCTCCCTTTCATTTCTGATTTATATTTTTATATCCTCTCTCTTTTTTTCTTTCTCAGTCTAGGCAAATGTTTGATTTTGTTGATCTTTTCAAAGAACCAAACTTTTGGTTTTATTTATCCTTTCTATCACTTTTGTTGTTGATGTTGTTTCATTTATCTCTGCTATTCTTTATTTACTTCCTTGCACTTGCCCAGGGTTTAGCGTGCTCCTCTTTTTTCTAGAGCCACCCATTGTGTGGTTGGTTCTCTGGTATGAGATCTTTATTCTTTTCAATATAAGCATTTATGTCTATAAATTTCCCTCTTATCACTGCCTTTGCTGCATCCCATAAGTTTTGGTATGTTGTACTTTTGTTTTTATTTGCCTCAAGATATTTCCTAATTTCCCATGTGGTTTCTTCTTTGATCCATTGTTGTTTAAGAAGTGTCATCAATTTTTAAAGAAAACATTTAAAAATATTCTTTATGATATCTACTTTCTCAATATGAGCACCACAAAATTTACTTAGAAAATAAAGAACAAACATTAAAAGAGAATAACTAAGTATTATATTCAGGTTTATTCAGATTAGTGAGTGGATATTTCAATTTTCAATATCAATAATATCATAAAATTATTTTAATTACGTGTGTTTTTCATGTCTGTTCTAGTTTGCTAAAGCTGTAGGAATGCAAAACACCAGAAATGGATTGGCTTTTATAAAAAGGGGGTTATTTGGTTACACAGTTACAGTCTTAAGGGCATAAAGTGTTCAAGGTAATGCATCAACAATCGGGTACCTCACTGGAGGATGGCCAATGGTGTCCGGAAAACCTCTGTTAGCTGGGAAAGCACGTGGCTGGTGTCTGCTCCAAAGTTCTGGTTTCAAAATGGCTTTCTCCCAGGATGCTCCTCTCTAGGCCACAACTTCTCTTCAAAATGTCACTCTCAGTTGCTCTTGGGGTGTTTGTCCTCTCTTAGCTTCTCCAGAGCAAGAGTCTGCTTTCAACGGCCGTCTTCAAACTGTCTCTCATCTGCAGCCACTCTCTCAGCTTCTGTGCATTCTTCAAAGTATCCCTCTTGGCTATAGCAAGCTCACTCCTTCTGTCTGATCTTATATAGTGCTCCAGTAATTTAATTCAGACCGGCCCTGAATGGGCAGGCCAACACCTCCATGGAAATTATCCAATCAGAGTCATCATCCACAGTTGGGTGGGGCACATCTCCATGGAAACACTCAAAGAATTACAATCCAGTTAACACTGGTAGGTCTGCCCACACAAGATTACATCAAAGATAATGGCATTTGGGAGGACATAATACATTCAAACTGGCACAATGTCTTTTCAAATAATATAGACATTGGCAGAATTAATACATATTTTTCTCTGAAATTCTGCTTGTTGGAGATAGAGTAAGTGGGGCAAAGAGTTTATTTATCACAATACTCATGAGATTCTTCATGCCCTAAACCTATCGCAAAAAGCTGTTATATATTATTCCTGGGGATAGTTCAAATCAATTAATCTAGTAGATAAGTAATTAATGCTTCCTGTAAATAATGCAAGGAGTTTATTTGGCTAGCATCACATTTCTCCTATGTAAGTGATTCTTGATATTGGATATATAATCAATACTCTTACATCTTCAAAGAATAAAACAGTGTCAGATATTTATTCATTAAAAGTAATTCAAGACTTATTTTGTGAAAGCCTCATGTACATATTTCCTGTCAACATGTTTTTAAAATCAATACTTCTACATGAATGAATAACTCTAAAAGCAAATCTCTACCTTTAGAAATGTACTTTTAACTAGTTTACTTCAAGGAAATGAAGCATAATTCTATAAAAGTTTGTTTTATATATCTATATCTATATCCATATCCATATCTATATCTATATTTGCTTTTATTTAATTTGGCAACAAAATAATCTGATTCCATTGCTTCCCCAAACCTCAGTCCTTCTATATATTATTTTTACCACAGTAAAGTAAACTATGATAAAAGAAAATATGCTTTGATTAATTAGGTAAGTCAAATATGAATTTAAATTTTTGGAGGAAGAATGGAAACAACAGCAATTCTGAGAGAGGAAATTGTCTAAACAGTGATACAAAAGAGTGATATGGGTAGATATATCTAGAAATTATTAAATAATAGGTATAGTTGAGACTGAGATGTCCATTGACTCTGAAACCTCCAATACAATAGCTGGCCATGTCCCTTCATACAATTTCATGAGTGTCTTTGTTCACTGGGAAGCACTGAGATGAGGAGGCTTTCTAGAACTGATCCATCATAAATAAACTCATCCTTGAAAAAGTGGTACAGAAAGTAGATTCCACACATAAGGTTTGATATTGGACAAAGAGAGACCAAAAAGATAGAAATTAAGATAACAGGACTCAGATATCTCAGAGCTTAGGATAAGAGCCTCATTTGAAAAAGAAATAGCCACTATGTATAATAAACACTTTTACCACAGTGAGCGTTGCTGCATGCGATGCCATGCAATTGCAGTGGCAAAAACGCATGGCTCTGAGACTCAGTTAAAAAAAAAAAGGAATGCCTTTTCCCAAGTTTCAAGAATGAATTCTTAGCACTTGGATATGTTTTTTTGATTATGAGATCAGCAATCCAGTGAAATGGCAAAAGATGTGCACTTCCTTGTAAGAAAGCCAGCTTGAACAGCCAACTGATAAGTGCCAGAGGAGTCACTTGGGAGGATGTGGGTGCAGCTTGTCAGAAAAAGGAGTTTGAGGGTCCCCACTGGGACATGAGGACCTGCTCCATAAAGAACCTGTAATTTAACTTTAAACTAATATGACTACAAGTGTTTAACATCACATCCAATCCCAGCCTAGGCACGTACAAAATGTAGCTTAGTAATGGTGTGGGCATTTCTTTACCTCTTTATATGGTCACTTCGGTACACAGGTCTTTCTCTTACTTAACTTCTGTAATAAGCTCGATCTCATGTTTGTGCCTGGACAGAAAGCAGTCATTGCTGGTTTCTTATGAGTCAGCAGAAAGAGAATCGAATGGGTGCCTAGCCATCAACTGCCTCTTGGAACTATCTTTGGTAGTTCTGTTCCCATCAATAAATGTGTTTGAATTTAACATCTAATAATAATAATAATAAGTGATTTATTTTGGAATTTTGAAATTTCTCAGGGTATTGGAATGAACCAATTACTAGAATAAATAGCACTAGCAGATGGATGTGAAAAACTTCATTGGTATGGAAGACAGATGAAGTGTTATCTACACAACAGCCATTTCCTTCTTTCTCAAGCAATCAAACCCTGGTATTCCTCATCCTTGTTGGAACAACCAAGCCCCCATGGTAGGCTGGAACCCTCCTCAGAGCCAGGAACTGAGCATTTATCAGCCTAGGCCAATTATAATGGTCTTGTTCCCCTTGCTAGGGGTATGGTTTAGGCATGGGTATGAAATGAACTCTGTCCAAAAACAATTAAGGGAAGTTTACCAGAAGGCCCTGCAAAGGTTTTCTCCTCACTTGTGATATGAGACGTAAGATGGACTGTTCTCTTCTCTACCTCTTTCAGTGTTTGACAAGTTGAGCTGCAGCAGCTATCTAGGGACTATTAGGAGATGCCAAGAGAACTGCAGAGAAAGTGAACTGGGTCAGTGATGATACTGGGAATATGAATTCAACAGCAGTTGCCCCTCTTGCCTGCATATTTCTTTTTTTTTTTTGATAAGATAATCTCTTTATTTTTTATGCCACATGTAATATGTAATTGTTATTTGCAGGCAAAAGATTTTCAGACTTTCTAGAGGTGGGATATGAAGTGCTAAGCCTACCTAAGCCAGTCAAGACAAGATTGTTGAGGAAGCAGATACCATACCAAAGAGTGTTGGCTCTATTTGCTGAACAGTGGGGAGCCATTGATGGTTTTTGAGCAGGGCAGTGACATGATCGGAGCTATACTTCAGAGGATTAATTTAGAAGTTGTGTGTGGGAAGGATTTAAGAGAAGGCTCAGAACATTTCACTACTTGGAAGGCATTGTTGAATATTCATAAATATAGTTTATAGCTCAGCATAAACAATTTTTAAACACAAAGTAAAATACAGTATGTGTTGCCACGGAAGTGACAAATCCCAGGAAAGATAATGACAAGCACAAAAGCTGATGCCATTGTAATTTAAATTAGTATAAAGCTTTCTTGAATTTAAGTACATTTTTAGGCAGAGTATTTTGAATACACAAAGAAAAGATTATGGTTATTTTATGGTTCTTATGGAGAAAAAAATAACAAAGGAGGTTTTTGCACATGAGACCTGTAAAATTAAACAAGATCAAGTTCACCCATTCAAAAAGCAGGCTGAGGTTTGAACGAATGAATAAGTGGATCAGTAATGAAGATGCAGTGCAGAGGGCAGTACTGGTAACAGTGTCATTGTTCATGTTAGTACTGGTAATGTTTCTAATCCTACTCAATGATAACAGTCCCTAACATTTATTGACACTGATTAAGTGCAAAGCCCTGTAGGTAATGCATTGGGACATGCAGCATCTCTTTATCATTCCCTATCACTCAGGTTCACTAGTGATGATGAAGTGTGCTATGGGCAAAGGGGACATCACTGCTGAATTCAGAGATAGGACAACACAAATAAATGAGAAAAAAAACATAAAACACATAGGTGGTTAAATTATAATTATGGTGAAATTAAGTTCGAATCAATAATGGAGTTGTAAAGGACAATGGATATATGGATGTCAACCTGAGGAGATGAATATCTCAAAGGTTAAAATGTGAAGTCATTTTTGAATATTTCTTTAAGGGAGAGAGAGGCTTTGACAGCCAAATAAATAATTCCCTCAAATAAACTGTGTGTGCACAACCAATGTTACATTAAGTAAATTCAGGTAGAGGATCGGGTGGGTGGAGAACAAACACACACACACACACAAAATAAAACTTTTGATTGAATATATAACTTAAGCAGCAACCTCACAAAACTTGGCCATATTATTATGGCCAGTCATTTCATATTTCTTAGATTCATGCACTGTTACTTCTGGTGTAGGTGGCAGTGTGGGTGAACATTTGCATATCTCCCCTCCCTTATTGGACAGTGTGATGATTAATTTCATATGACTACTTGGCTAGTGTCCAGTCGTTTGGTCAAGCAAACACTGGCTTTATTGTTACTGTTAGGGTATTTTGTAGATGGATTTGCATCTACAGTCAGTTGATTGCATCTGTGGCTGATTACATCTACATTCAACAAAATAGGTTGCTCTCAGAAATGAGTGGAGTCACCTCATCCAGTCAATCGGAAGTGTTAAAGCTAGAACTGAGGATTTCAGAAGTGAGAAGGAAAAATTTATGCCTCTACTCCAGGCAGCCAGCTTCCCCTGGAGTATTCAACTTCCCCTTCATCAGAGCTTCCAACTTGTGGCCTGCCCTGTAGAGTTTAGACTTGTCATGCCCCATGAACATGTGAGTCAATTCCTATAATCATACATATATCTCCTGTCAGTTCTGTTTCTCTGGAGAACCCTGACTGATGCAGACATCAATAAATGGACCAAAAGTATTAAAAATTGAGAAGAAAATTCCATCAATTACAAGGGTTTTCTATGACTATGATCCATCTCCATAGATCTTAAAAATATTCTAGAGCAGTGGTTCTCAAACTTTGGCATATTTCAATCACCTAGAAGGTTCATCAGAACAAGAATTGCTGAGCTCTGTCTCCAGAATTGCTAATTCAATAGATATGGGATGGGTACTGAGAATTGACATCTTACCAAATTCGCAGATGAGGCTGATATTGTTTGCTCCACATTTTGAGAATCACTGAAAAAATTAGAGGATACTAAATTAACATATTCATTCCTCCAACGGGCAAGTGGTTCCCATTCAGACACCCTCCAGATATTCACAGCCCAACCTCTCAAAAGGATTGTCTAAAGACACAACATCCACTTCCTTATCCCCCATTCTCTTTTCAGGCCACTTGAGTTTGCCTTTCACCTCAGCCTTGCCTCAAAGTTGCTAGCTGGGGTTACCAACCACCTCATAATCTTAGTTGACCTCTCAACCTCTTGTACCTGGCTGACCACTCTACTGCCTGAGATGCTCTCCTTTGGCTTTTGGTAACAGCATGCTCTTCCTGTTTTGCTATCCTCCACCAGAACACTACGTCTCACTCCCCTTTGTTGACTCAAGCTCCTCACCATTTTCCACAGTGTAGCTTGGTTTATGTTTTAAAACTTGCAAAAAGAGCATATGGAATGCCCTGTTTAAAGTCCTTAAATTACCTCTCACTTCTTTTATGGTTTCCTCCACCTGGACTGCATTCACAGGACTACTGATAGTTAATCATTAGTCAGTTTTCAGATTTAGTCTTAAAAGTCACTCCCTATGGAAGTCTTTGCCCATTACACTTTCTAAGAGCACATTGAACTTCTATATCATAGCTCTTATTGGAATTGGAATTATAATTTTATGTAATTTATTGTTTAATTTCTGCCTTCCCTGCTAAGCTGCTCCATGCTGAATCTACAGATCTTGCCATGGTGTCTGTCCCACAGAGGGTCTAAGTAAGCTTGTTGCTTAATGAATAAATGGGTCATGGTCAGGAGAAACAGGGAAGCAATGAACTTGGAGCCTCCACTTGACTGAAAGTTACCAGAGACAAACTCACCAAACAAAATGCCTGTGTCTCACCATAAACTAAGTGGCCAGAAAAATGCAAAGGGAAACATCTATGTCCTCCATGACACACATGCAGTGCCAAGGCAGAAGGGTCAAACAATAAAAAGAATAGCTTCCCAAATCTAAAACTCCACTTTGTGGCTGTGTGAATTTGATGACTGAGCTGCATTTCACTCCCCAGTTCATCCTCTCCAGCAGCTAAAAACAATGAAAACAAATAATCAATATCCAATCTCCTAGTTCAAGTTCTCATTATTTCAATCCAATAATGCCATAGTAAACACAGGCACAAGACTCAAAACAAATCCATTCTTTCTGTTCTGCTGCATCCTTTGTTCTGCACTTGGTCAGGCTGAACAAGACGGACTTCCAATGTACAGGCTCTTGTCCAAGACCAGATTCCTAGATTTTGTAGAGCAGTTATCTAAAACGAATTTGATTCATTTTTACATAACTAATGAATAAGAAATGCTATCCAATTTAATTTGTGCATACTTTTATTGTGTATGAGATTTTCCTTTTTTTTTATTTGTATTACTTATTTATATTTATCTTTAAATTGTGTTTTCAAGGTATTTAAGATTTTTATATTCATTTGTTTACCTTCTGTTGATGATTGAAATCTTTTCCTTGCTTTTTGATAGCAAAATACTTTTGCCACCCTGTTTTTGCATTTTTACCTTTTTTTGCAATTGTTTTCAGTTTTTATGTGGTCCAGCTTCTTAAATTCATGCCTTGCTCAAGTGGGTCTTCCCCAATATTAAATACATCTCTACCAAATTTCTCCTAGTATTTTGAAGTTCTGTATTTTAATTTTAGATTGTCAAGCTAGAATTTTTAATCTATGCGATGTATGGATCCATATGGCCACGTATCAATCTATAATCAAGGAGAGTGTATACTTGCTGTCTCTACTGCCTCTCTTCTTTTTCTTTCCTGAATCCACTTCAGTCAGTCAGGTTTTCATCCCCACCAGCTTCACCAATGAGCTCTGCATTACCAACTGCAATGTTTTTTGTTTTGTTTTGTTGTTTTCTTTTTTTTTTTAACCACACCACAGTCTACCTGATAGCTGTATTTGATATTGATATAGACTCCTTTCTCTTGGAATACTTTCTTCACTTGGTGTCTGGAATTCCACTCTTTTGATTCTGGCCCCCCTTCCTGTATGTCCTGGATCATTACCCTAGACTCTAAATATTAGAAGATCCAGGACTCAGTCTGCACCTTTACACACACACACACACACACACACACACACACATATGGTCTCTCTCTCTTTCTCTCTCTCTAGTCTCTTTTTATGTGATTTCATCATGCAAAATAACTGAGTCTTGGTCTGTTCAAACAAATATCTATTTCACCCTCATATTTGCTTGATAATTTGTTCTACAGAAGACCATTTCACTCAAGCCACTTCAGAGAATGGACATTGGAGACAAACTGCCTAGATGTGAATCCCTATTCCCCCACTAAAGAGCTGTGTGTCTTTAGGCAAGTTATTTTAACATCATTCTATCTAAACTTCCTTCTCTGAAATAAGAGGCTAACAATAAATACCCATCTCCAGGTTTTTAAGAAGATCTAAAGGAGAAACATGCCCAAAGAACTTAGAACAAAGCCTGAGCTAAATATGCCATCTTTCATTATTATTCGATGGCATTATGCATTAGAATAGCTGATGCTCATATTCATATAAATATATCTAATTGCTTGCTGATTAAAAATGTAAGAAAATAAACCAAAATACAGGTCTAGTTCTGAGTGATGGCCTATTGGGGATAATTTTTATTTTCCTATTTAATGGCTTCTGAACATATCAAATTTTCAATTACATATAATCAGTTATATGCTTCCTATTATGATAAGGGAAATAAATTATACGTTAAGTATTTTTAATAGCAATAATACCGTCTTAATTTTCTTCACCTAGAATCAACATCATGTCATCACTAAACTTTATTCCAAGCTCAATCTTTTTTTGAAATTGCACATTTGAATAGTAACAAATTACTGATCTTGTATTTATATTTACTTTCATGACAGATAATTGAGAGGTATAAGTAAATATGAAAGTAAATATAATTTAAGGATGAGGATTTTTATTTTACTCTCTCCTAACCTACCTTGAGGTCCAGTTTTATTTTAGTCATGATCCATTCATCCTTTTAACTTTTATGTTTACTATACTTTACAGAGGAGGAAGCAAAATAGAACTTGAATAGCATGTTTTCTGTTTTTATAGAGCACTGTCAATTCTTATTCAGATTGCAATGAAACGGAGATTTTATTCCCCTCAATTTTCTTCTCAAGACTTAGTTCATTATTAGACTTTATTTTCCTGACACAATTATTATAGGTCAGCCCTGGCCTTTTGAAAATAGAGAAAGATCACTCAACTATTCTATGTAGTTAATTACATTATATACTTATTTTGCTTAAAAATTTCACCAAGAAAACTAAATTCAGTATTTATTCTTAATGTATAATTATATCCAGAAAACAATCGTTTGTCCATCAGATAAATGCATTTCTAATTAGATATGGAGAAGAGAAAACTGAACGTGCACACCAATCTTTTTCGCATTTACCAAAATTTTCTTCTGTCTATTCTGAACACATCATTGTTCTGCAAATGAGCATCCATCTGTTACAGTGGGAAGAAAATGTAATCCTTTGCTCTTTATTTCCTATTTCCTATTAGGCCATACAGGGAAAGGAAATGAGTTCTAGGCTATACTTTTGATTTATTGCAGAATGGAACCCATTTACACAGGGAAAAGTGCTATTTTAATTTTACACACTCCAATAAACACACATGCATATGATCAACCTTTAAATGTAGTCATAAAAATGACAGAGGATTCTGGAAATGAGCAAAAACATATATAAAAGTTTCTCATTTAATAGTATTGTTCAGAACCCTATTATGCAAAATTAAGGATGTTTCTAATAATTTTTTAAGTGCACATTCTTAAATTTAGCCCTCCAAAACTATTTACATATGGCTTTGTATTATCTTTTCTCCATTACAATCTGTTCATGCTTATCACACTAGAACAATATGCTACAGCTTTTAAAATCCAGTTAGTAGCTCTGCAATGTTACATGGATACCTGAAACATTTCCCTTTGTAGTCATGTCTTTGAAAACATTATTGCTGATTCCAAATCACATTAAATTGTTTTTCATGAATGCTTTTTTTTCAGGAAATTCTCATCCTTAGCCTCATAGATTTTTTAAAAAGTACATTATCACTATGTTTATCTCATATTTATCAATTACTTACCGTTTCAGCTGAGGCAACTGTTTTGAATGACAGCTTCCTTATCACCATTACCCACAAATTATCAAGATATATCTAGGTGTGATTCTCCTTAACTGTATGAAGTGCCCTTATAAAGTTTTCTTATTATGGAATCTAATTCTTTCTTCAACTTAGTGGTGTTTTCTTCCCTTATTTCCTTGATTACTGATTCTCATACACCTAATATTATCTTTCTATCTTCATCCCTTTCTAGTAGCTAATATATACTGTGGCTATTGTGAAGCTCTCACCCATTTTTCCAGAGGCTGTTTTTTGTTCACATACCGTATTCATTCCTTTATTCTTTATATATTTGTTTCCCATTCTCATTTCTATTTTATTTTGTTTTCCATTATATATAGGATATTTCTAAATGCTTCCATTGCACTTTTTACTTAAAAGTACTGTTTTCTAATCTTTGGTTATTCCCTTCAAATTAATTGAACATTTACTTTGATATGACATTTGAGGAATGATCTTTACATTGCAAATACTGCCTATTTGCATGGGAATCTCAAATACAATCAATATGAAATAACTTCTGTAATAATATACGTTAAACCAATGTGTATACAATCTTGCATTTCTACTCATTAACTTGTAAAATGATCATTCTGGCTGGCTGTTGTGTGGAGAATGTGCTGAGGGGGCAGAACTGGAGATGAAGGCAATTTAACAGGCTGTTGAACTCATTAAAGTAAGAGATGATGCTAATTTGGATTGTAGGGGTAAGAGTAGAAACTATAGAAATGTCTTCACTAAAAATGTATAAACAGAACTGGCTGGACATGGTGACATTGAATTAGGCTTGAGGAAATAAAAGATAAACAATGTGAAGAATGTCTCTGATACCGGATTTTAACACCAACTGAAAAGGATGTCTTTTACTAAAATGTGGAAAAGAGAAAGGGGAACAAATGGAGTTAGAGATTAAGAGTTCAATTCTGAACACCTTAAGTTTGAAGCACATGTTACAAATCCAATTGGATATGCCAAGTTGCTAGTGAGGAAAGGATTCAGGATTTCAAAAGGGAGATTCAGGTTGGAGTCATAAATCTGGAAATTATTGGTATCTAGATGACATTTAAAACCTATGGAAAGAATAATATAAAAATAATTGCTAAAATTTTTTGAGTACTAAGGCACTGTGCTAAATGCTTTGCATGTGTTATCTCAATTTAATACTTAAAACACCTTTGCTAAAATTTTTTGAGTACTAAGGCACTGTGCTAAATGCTTTGCATGTGTTATCTCAATTTAATACTTAAAACACCTTT
The DNA here is from genome assembly GCF_015220235.1 of Choloepus didactylus. Lineage (NCBI taxonomy): Eukaryota > Metazoa > Chordata > Mammalia > Pilosa > Megalonychidae > Choloepus > Choloepus didactylus. The sequence goes on along the minus strand of NC_051311.1, from coordinate 154,797,932 downwards.
TAACTTAAATTCTATTATTGCCAACTCTATTTTGCAAATTTCGACTCTGAGACACATCGGAGGTAGGTAACTTGCCAAAAAAAGATTATACAGCTTGTAAGTATTTTCAGAATTCAAATCCTTGTACTATGGCTAATAAATCTTCTCATACAGCATGAGAGGGAGGAAAATAGGGCACAAAGTTTAATGCTAATAACTCAGACTTTAGAAGCTAGGTAAATAAAAATAGTGAGTAAAGGCAACCAAGAATTCCTAGCCCAGAATGTAAGATGAAAATTAGGATAATGTGCCATTCAAACCAAGACTAAGAAATTTCAAGAAGAAAGGAATGCTTTAACTGTTAAAAGTATTGCTAAGGTATGGGGTGAGATGAGGACTGAGAATGTCCCTGAAAGTTCGTACTTAGGAGATTCATAATGCTCTTAAGAAGAGAATTTTTGATGTGACTTTGGATACAAAAGACAGATTGAGAAAGTCAGGATGGCAGAGTGAAATCATGTGCTGGATACACCCTGTGCTTCAAGCAAACTGTAATGACAGATCAATTTTTAAATAATAACAATAATAGAACCAAAAAGGCATATTCATGCTCAGAAACAAGAACAGAACAGAAATGCAATTATCTGTTCTATAATATCTGTGCTACAGCTTCAACAGAGTATTCTTATTCATACTTTAAATTTTGATGAGTATTGAAAATTTACACTTCATAAACATACTCTTAAGTATCTTTTTCATCAATTATATATGAGAGTAGTTTTCTCCCTGTACCATTTCCTAAATATTTTATGATCAAACTTTTCATTTTTCCAAATGAAAGTGTATGAAGTATGTCTTGCTGCTTTTTTTTTTAATTCAGTTTTATTGAGATATATTCACAAACCATACAATCATCCATGGTGTACAATCAACTGTTCACAGTACCATCTTACAGTTGTGCATTCATCACCCCAATCTATTTTTGAACATTTTCCTTACATCAGAAAGAATCAGAATCAGAACAAAAAATAAAAATAAAAAAAAGAACACCCAAATAACCCCCCCATCCCACCCTATTTTTCATTTAGGTTTTGTCCCCATTTTTCTACTCGTCCACCCATACACTGGATAAAGGGAGTGTGATCCACAGGGTTTTCACAATTACACTGTCACCCCTTGTAAGTTACATTGTTATACAGTCGTCTTCAAGAGTCAAGGCTACTGGGTTGGAGTTTAGTAGTTTCAGGTATTTACTTCTAGCTATTCCAATATATTAAAACCTAAAAAGTATTATCTATATAGTGCGTAACAATGTCCACCAGACTGACCTCTCGACTCCATTTAAAATCTCTCAGCCACTGAAGCTTTATTTCATTTCATTTTGTATCCCCCTTTTGGTCAAGGAGATGTTCTCACTCCCATGATGCTGGGTCCAGATTCATCCTTGGGAGTCATATCCTGCATTGCCAGGAAGATTTTTACCCCTGGGAGTCAGGTCCCATGTTGAGGGGAGAGCAATGAGATCACCCGCCAAGGTGGCTTAGTTAGAGAGAGACGGCCACATCTGAACAACAAAGGGGCACTCAGGGGGACACTCTTAGGCACAATTATAAGCAGATTTAGTGCCTCCTTGCGGCAACAAGCTTCACAGGGGCCAGCCCCAAGACAGGGGGCTCAGCACATGTTTGTGAGAACATCAGCAACAATCCAGTTGAGAAACTCCAACACCTCTGCATTCTCCCGCAGCTCTTCAGAGGGGCCCTGAAAATATATTATTTTTCTCCACCCAGATTACTATAGGATGTGTTGCTATTTCATTCTAATCTATACAGACCTACCATAGCTCACTTCCTATTCAAAGTTCCATGTAATTGTAGTGTTTGAACAAACTGACTGTAAAAGTTATATTGTTTAGAAAATACAGATCCTACACCAAATAAATATCTCTTCCCTTTGTCTCACATGGAAGCTGAAGTTTGAACACAGTCAGTTTCAACCTTTACGTTTTGGCCCTATTTGCTCTAGTCTTAACCAGATCTGCTTTATTCTTATCTCTAATTGAAGTCTAGGCTCTATTTCTCTATTTCAGCTTTTTTTTTTTGAACAGTTGTTGTATGTGGTAATACTGATATTCATATCTGTCAAGCTCTAGCTCTGAGTTTCAGGTGTAACACATATACCCAATGTTCCAGAGACCAATCAGGTTATACATTAAGGGATCAACATCTCCAAGTTTGGAGATGGCCATTACAATTCAGGAATAGATTTGACTGCTGTAAGAGCTTACAATCTAGGGACCATTACAATAATCATTTCCCTGTTAGGCTATGCTATAAGATTTAATTCTGAGTTTACACATTGTAGTTAGTCCATATTGGTGAGGCATTATAGTGTTTGCCTTGGTTTCTGGTGAACTTCACTCAACATGTTGTCTGCAGGATCCATTCACCTCGTTGCGTGTCTCATAACTTCACCCCTTATCCTAGTTGCTGAACATTCCACTGTATGCATACACCACACTTCACCATTCTGTTCCTCAGTCACTATACCCTTAGGCCACCTCCACCCATTGCAAATCACGAATACTCCCTCCATAAACACCAGTTTGCAAATGTCCATTCATGTCTCAGCTCTCGGATCTTCCAAATACATACCCTCTAATGAGGTTGTAGGACCTTATGGCCCCACATACTTAGCTTCTTGTGGAGCCACTACAGTGACTCCAGAATAGCTTCACCATTCTGCCTCATCAACAGGAAATAGCTACATCCCTCTCTCCATGTTTTCTCCAGCACTTTTACCTTTATTTCTATTTTTCCCTACAATCTTATAGAGATACATTCACTTAACATACAACCATCCACAGTGTACAATCAGTTGTTCACGGCATCATCATATAGTTGTACATTTATCATCATAGTCAGCACTTGAACATATTGATTGTTATGAAAAAGTGGGGGTTTTTTTGGTGAATAATTAAAAAGATAATAAAAATAAAAATAAAAGTGTCATACAATACAATGTAATAGTAAGGACAAAAAATAATACCACTACCAAGAATCCCATATCCCTCCCTTATATCCCCATCTCATGCACATTTAACTTTGGTATATTGCATTTGTTACATTTAATGGAAGCATGTGGAATGTTGCTGTTGATCATAGACTCCAGTTTGCTTTGATTATGTTTTTTCCCAAATACCATCCCTTTTTCAACACTGCGAGGTTGACATTCATTTGTTCTCCCACACGTGAGAACATTTTTATATTTGTACATTTAGCAACAGTCATTGGCCACTTCAGTTTTTGCCAAGTTATACAGTCCCAGTCTTCATCATCTATCTTTACCTCTGGTGTCATACATTCCCCCATCCCACCTCTTTCAGCTTTTCTCACAGACATCTTTGTTCCTTGTTCTTACAATATTGTGCTACCATTACACAGTATTATTCTATCTATTTTTGGATCTATACAATCAATCCTGCTGAACATTTCTGTAGTCCTTCAGCATCAAATGCCTGATCTCTACCCTCTTTCTAGCTCTTGATAGTATCTGTTATCAACTTTTAACTCTCAAAGTTTGCTCATTAGTGTTATTTCATATTAGTGAGACAAATACAGTATTTGTCCTTTTGTTTCTGGCTTACTTCACTCAACATAATGTCCTCAAAGTTCATCCACATTATTATATGTTCCATGTCTTTGTTCTAACAGCTGAATAATATTCCATCATGTGTATATACCACAGTTTGTTTATCCACTCGTCCATTGATGGACATTTGGGCTGCTTCCATCTCTTGGCAATCATGAATAATGCTGCAATAAATATCAGTTTACAAATGTCCATTTGTGTCTTAACTTTCAGTTCCTTTGAGCATATACCTAGCAATGGAATAGCTGGGTCATATGGCAAATCTATACTTAGCTTACTGAGGAAACTCCACACTGTCTTCCAGAGTGGTTGCACCATTCTACATTTCCACCAGCAATGAATAAAGTCTGTCTCTTTCTCCATATCCTCTCTAGCACTTGTGATTTTCTGTTTTTTTGGATAATGGCTGTTCTGGTAGGTGTGAGATGGTATCTCATTGTGGTTTTGATTTGCATTTCCCTAATAGCCAGTGAAGTTGAGCATTTTTTCATGTTTTTGAGCCATTTGTATTTCCTCTTTGGAAAAGTGCCTGTCCATGTCTTTTGCCCATTTTTTAAATTGGGTTGTTTGTCTTTCTGTTGTTGAGTTGTAGGATTGCTTTATGTATTCGGGATATTAAACCCTTATGTGCTTTCCAAATATTGTCTCCCATTGTGTAGGCTGCCTTTTTACTTTTCTAACAAAGTCCTTTTGTGTACAAAAGTGTTCGATTTTTGAGGAGGTCCCATTTGTCTATTTGTTCTTTGGTTGCTCGTGCTTTGGGTGTAAGATCTAGGAAACCACCTCCTATCACAAGATCTTTAAGATGGTGCCCTACATTTTCTTCTAAGAGTCTTACGGTCTTAGCACTTATGTTTAGGTCTTTGATCCAATTAGAGTTAATTTTTGTATAGGGTGTGAGGGAAGAGTCTTCTTTCATTCTTTGGAAATGGATATCCAATTCTCCAAACACCATTTATTGAAAGGGCTGCTCTGTCCCAGTTGAATTGGTTTGACTGTCTTATCAAAGATGCATTGTCCCTAGATGCAAGAGTCCATTTCTGAACACTCAATTCAATTCCCTTGGTCGGTATCTCTGTCCTTATGCCAGTACCATGCTGTTTTGAGCACTGTAGCTTTGTATTATGCTTCAAAGTCAGGTAGTGTGAGACCTCCCACTTCGTTCCTCTTTCTCAAGGTATTTTTGGCTATTCAGGGCAGCTTTCTCTTCCAAATAAATTTGGTTATTGTTTTTTCTATTTCTGCAAAGTAAGTTGTTGGGATTTTAATTGGTATTGCATTGAATCTATAAATCAGTTTAGGTAGAGTTGACATCTTAATTATATTTAGTCTTCCAATCCATGAATATGATGTGTTCTTCCATTTATTTAGGTCCTGTTCAATTTCTTTTAAGTTTCTTGTAATTTTCTTTGTATATGTCTTTTATGGCCTCTGTTAACTTTATTCCTAAATACTTAATTCTTTTGGTTGCTATTGTAAGTGGATTTTTTTTTATTTCTTCCTCTTGTTGCACATTACTTGTGTATAAGAACACTACAGATCTTTGCTTGTTGATCTTATAGACAGCCACTTTGCTGTATCAATTGATTAGCTCTAATAGCTTTGCTATAGATTTTTCTGGATTTTCTACGTATAGAATCATGTCATCTGCAAAGACTGAAAGTTTTACTTTTTCCTCTCCAATTTGGATACCTTTTATTTCTTTTTCTTGCCTGATTGCTGCAGCTAGAACTTCCAGCACAATGTTGAATAATAATGGTGTCAGTGGGCATCCCTGTCTTGTTTCAGATCTTAGAGGGAAAGCTTTCAGTCTCTCCCCATTGAGTACAATGTTAGCTATGGGTTTTTCATGTATTGCCTCTATCATATTGAGAAAATTCCCTTCTACTCCTATCCTTGGAAGTGTTTTCATCAAGAAAGGATGTTGAACTTTGTCAAATGCCTTTTCTGCATTGATCGAAAATGATCATGTGGTTCTTTTGCTTTGATGCATTGATATGGTGTATTACATTAATTGATTTTCTTATGTTGAACCAGCCTTGCACACCTGGAATAAACCCCACTTGGTCGTGGTCTATAATTCTTTTAATGCGCTGCGGGATTCGATTTGCGAGTATTTTGTTGAGGATTTTTTGCATCTACATTCATTGAAGACATTGGTCTATAATTTTCTTTTTTTGTAATATCTTTGTCTGATTTTGGTATTAGGGTGATGTTGGCTTCATAGAATGAGTTGGGTAGTTTTCCCTCCTCTTCAATTTGTTTGAAGAGTTTGAGCAGGATTGGTGTTAATTCTTCCTTGAATGCTTGGTAGAATTCACATGTGAAGCCATCTACTCCTGGGCTTTTCTTTTGGGGGAGCTTTTTGATGACTGACTCAATCTCTTTGCTTGTGATTGGTTTGTTCAGGTCCTCTATTTCTTGTAGGGTCAATGTTGGTCATTTATGCTTTTCTAGCAAGTTGTCCATTTCATGTAAATTGTCCAGTATATTAGCATATAGTTGCTCATAGTTTCTTCTCATTATCTCCTTTATTTCTGCAGGGTCAGTAGTTATGTTTCCTTTCCTGTTTCTGATTGCATTTATTTGTATCTGCTCTCTTTTTTTTTGTTGTTAGCCTAGCTAGGGGTCCATCAATTTTGTTGAATTTCTCAAAGAACCAGCTTCTGGTTTTGTTGATTCTCTCTATTGTTTTCCTGTTCTCAAGTTCATTTATTTCTGCTCTGATCTTTGTTATTTCTTTTCTTCTGTTTGCTTTGGGGTTTATTTGCTGTTCTTTCTCTAGTTCTTCCAGATAGAGAGTTAATTCCTCGATTTTTGCTCTCTCTTTTCTTTTAATATAGGCATTTAAGGCAATAAATTTCCCTGTCAGCACTGCCTTTGCTGCATCCCATAAGTTTTGATATGTTGTGTTTTCATTGTCATTTGCCTTGAGGTATTCAGTAATTTCTCTTATAAGTTCTTCCTTTACCCACTGGTTTTCTAAGAGTGTGTTGTTTAGTCTCCATGTATTTGTGAATTTTTCAATCTTCTGCATGTTACTTATTTCCAACTTCATTCCTTTATGATCTGAGATAGTGTTTTTTATAATATCAATATTTTAAAATTTGTTGAGCCTTGCTTTGTGACCCAGCATGTGGTCTGTCCTAGAAAATGTTCCATGAGCACTCAAGAAGAATTGCCTCCTGCTGTTGTGGGGTGTAGTGTTCTATAAAGGTCTGTCAAGTCTAGTTCAGTTATCATACTCAACATCTCCATTTTCTTGTTGATCCTCTATCTAGATGTTCTGCCCATTGATGAGAGCAGTGTATTGAAGTCTCCAAATATTATTGTAGAGTTATCTACTTATCCTTTCAGTGTTCTCAGTGACTGCCTCAGAATTTTGGGGCACTCTGGCTTGGTGCATAAATGTTTATGATTGTTATGTTTTCTTGATGATTGACCCTTTTATTAATATATAGTGTCCTTCTTTGTCTCTTTTAATTGTTTTACTTTTGAAGTCTACTTTGTCTGATATTAATATAGCTACTCCTGCTTTTTTCTGGTTGCTGTTTGCTTGAAATATCTTTTTCCAACTTTTCACTTTCAGCCTATTTTTGTCCTTGTGTCTAAGGTGAGTTTTTTGTAGACAGCATATAGATGGGTCCTGTTTTTTAATCCATTCTGCCAGTCTGTGTCTTTTTATTGGGGAGTTTAATCCGTTAGCATTTAGTGTTATTACTATAAGGACAGTACTTTCTTTTATCATTTTGTCTTTTGGATTTTATATGTTATGTCTTATTTTTTCATCTCTCTCTTTTTACCCTTCCTGATAATCTTCATTTCTACACTCTTCTCCAAACCTCTTTCTCCTGTCTTTCCCTATTAGCCTGTAGCACTCCCTTTAGTATTTCCTGTAGCGCCAGTCTCATATTCACGAGCTCTCTCAGTGTCTGTTTGTCTTAAAATATTTTAATCTCTCCCTCATTTTTAAAGGACAGTTTTGCTGGATATAGAATTCTTGGTTGGCAGTTCTTCTCTTTCAAGTATGTTAAATATATCATACCACTGTCTTCTCACCTCCATGGTTTCTGTGGAGAAATCTTGTGCATAGTCTTATGGAGCTTCCCTTGTATGTAATGGATTGCTTTCCTCCTGCTGCTTTCAGAATTCTCTCTTTGTCTTTGACATTGGACAATCTGATCAGGAAGTGTCTTGGAGTATGTCTATTGGGATCTCGTCTGTTTGGGGTGCATTGTACTTCTTGAATCTTTAATTTTCTGTCTTTCATAAGAGTTGGGAAATGTTCAGTGACTATTTCTTCTTTTATTCTTTCTGCCCCTTTTCCCCTCTCTTCTCCCTCTGGGACACCCATAACACGTATGTTTGTGCCTTTCATGTGATCACTTAGCTCCCTAAGACCCTGCTCATATTTTTCCATTCTTTTCACCATCTGTTCTTTCATGTGTGTGAATTCAGATGTCTGGTCTTCCAATTCACTGATCCTTTCTTCTGCCTGTTCAAATCTACTGTTGTATCCCTCCATTGTCTTTTTCATCTCCTCCATTATGCCCTTCATTCCCATAAGTTCTGTCATTTGTTTTTTCAAGTTTATGAATTCTTCCTTATGGTCATCCAGTGTCCTTCTTATATCCTTTATCTCTTTTACTTTGTCTTCCCTCAGTACATTTACTTTATTTTTGAATTGATTTAGATTTATTTGAACATCTCCAATTAGTTCTTCCTTCAGCTCATTGAACTGATTTAGCAATAATTGCTTCAACTCCTGTATCTCAGTTGAACTATTAGTTCCTCTGGCTGATCCATACTTTCATGTTTCCTAGTATGGCTCATTATCTTAAGCAGTCTAGGCATCTGACTTTCTTGACTAGTTTATTCTGGAGCTTGTTTTCACTCTTTTACCTAGGATTTTCTTGTTGGTTGGCTTTGTTTTCTAACCTTTGGTGTTTAGTTCAGCTTATTCTAGACCTTTAACTTAGATTCTGTTTAGTTGATCAGAGTTTTTCACCTCTTGTTTTTCTTTTCTTGTCCTGCCTCTATGTAGCCTTTTTGTGTGGCAGTCTCCTCAGATATTGTCAGCCCATCAGGTTTTCCTAGTCCAGAGAGGCCCAGGCCTCTGGAGGAGGGTATGGAGTTTCCTTCAAGAAACTTCCTTGAAGTTTCCTCCTGTGAGAACTTTAGACTCTGTGCTCCTCCTATGCTGTCCAGCAAGTGGCACTTGCCAGCCCACAGTTCCCCCACCAGTGTAAGTAGGTGGGGAGCCTTTAGTTCTCCAGGTGACCCTAACCCAGTCTGGGATATGGCTGACTGAAGCTAGTTAATGAATTCCAAACCCTGGAATCTGAGTTCCCAAAAGGGCTGGGAAGTTATGATGTTTAGCAAATTTTCTCTGCCACTAGACTTATTGCTTTTTCTCTCAGAGCTATCTTAGCTCTGCTTTTGCCTCAGCCCAAATTGCAAGTCTTTGAGGCTTTCTGTAATGGGCTTCTTAGAGTAATTTTTTTTAGAAAAAGAGAAAAAATTAAAAAAAAAAAAAAAGGCAGGGCCCAGTATGGACTAGTTACAGTCTTTGCAGATATAATGGGCTATTGAAATTCTAAAAGACCAGGAGTTGAGGGTGATTAAGGAGCAATCAAGAAAGCAGAGAAGCTGTCTTTTAAGACAAGGGCTCTCCCTCCCTGGATTTGCATATACATATGATTCTGTTTGAGCCCTGCCCTTCTCCATATTATGTTCACCTTACTCCAAAAAGTCTCTGTTGTTATTTTGTTTTCTATTTTTTTCTGGTTTGCTAGCCCTATCTCCTCTCTGCTGGGCTGACTCCTCCCAGATTTTCCAGTGTCTGCTCTCAGTTTATCTATGGTTGCAGCTTTGTTTTCCCTCCTGGTTCCCAGCATGGACAGCCCCTCCTCCCACAGGACTGAGCCTGGCAGGGAGGGATGCAGGCCCCCTGGCTGTGAGAACTTACAGATTTTGCTGATCTCAGCTGTCCACATGTTTCTGAGTGTTGTATGAAGTTTGTCCAATCTCAAATTCCTCTGCAGTATATGGTCCACACAGTTCCTGGCTTTCTACCTACTTCTCCAGAGGAGTAACTACAACCTAGACCTCACCACTCCACCATCTTGCCCCTGTCACCTCTTGCTGTTCTTTTAATTTGCCTTTCTTGGTTGCTAGTAAGACTGAACATTTATCATGGAAAATTGGCCATTTGTACCTCCAATTTTATGAATCACAGATTTAAGCACCAACAGTATTGCCTTCTTTTGTTTGGTCTTATTCGTCCACAGAAGTTCTTAATATGTTCTGAATATTAATCTTGTTTTAATATATGTCACAATTTCTTTTCTTCTGTTACAACTTTTTTGATTTGTTAATGAGAACTTTTCCCTTATTGACCTGGTACATTTCTTAATGAATTCTGATCTTTGTCTTGCTTAAAGTAAGCATTTTATTCCCCAAGATTGAATCTGTGTTCTCCTGTATTTTCCAGTAATATTAGGGTCCTTTACAATAGGGAAATTTAATAATTTCCTCTTTATTATAATTACTGATGTATTTGGGCATCCGTGTTGTCATTTTTTTCTTGCCCTTATCATGCTTTCTTCTTATTAGTTGTGTAGTTTTCTATTTTGCCTTTAATTTGGTTCATTAGGTTTCTCATCAATTCCATAATTATTCTGCTGAGTCTGAATAAGCTGCCATCATATGACTTACCCTATCTATTATTCCTGAAGAACTTTTTATTGATGCTGCCATTTCACAAACTCTCCTAGTTCCCTAGAACTGCCATGACAAATACCACAAACTTCAAAAAACAGAGATTTATTCTCTTACAGTTCTGAAGGCTGGAAGTCTGAAATCATGTCCGCAGGGCCATATTTCACCTGAAACCTGTAAGGGAGAATCCTTGCTTGCACCTTCCAGCTTCTGGGGGCTCCCAGCAATACTTGGCATTCCTTGGCTTGCAGTTGCATCACTCCAATCTCTGCATCTGTCTTCAGATGGCATTCTCCCCTATGTCTGTCTGTTTCTATTCTCTCCTTCTTAGAAGGACACCAGTCATAGTGGGTCAGAGCTCACACTACTCCAGATGAACTCATTTTAACTAATCACATCTTTAGAGGCCCTATTTCTAAATAAGGTCACATTCACAGGACTGGGGGTTAGGACTTGAAGATATCTTTTTGGGAGACACAGCCCATGGCATATCCATCTGCAAGAGGATTTGGAATTTGCTCTAGTGCCCTCCTAATCACTGCTGCTTTCACTGCTCTTGCTTTACACATCTGAAATGGGGTCTGCAGCAGCACTCTATCCCTCAAAAGTTCTTCAAATTGGTTGATGACAAGTTTTCCTAGTCACCAAAGAAAGTAAAGAATTTGCATGCTTTTTGCCCTGTTTTTATAAGCAGTTGGTCATTTCCATGTGAGACAACTGTCCCCCACTGTCAATGACCTCAAAAATACTTTTGTAACTATACTTTGAATTATTGTCTGCATTTTTATGTTTAATCTAGATGATTGCCATCACATAGGCATAACTTGTATCTTCTCTTCCCTTTAGATTCATCCAAGTATTATTCTCTATGTTTTACTAGTGTCTTTTACTCTGAGGAACATCAGTGTCATCTTTGACATATTTAATTGCTCTGTCCCTAAGTTTATTCCTCTGTAAAATGGGAAGTTGGACTATGCTTAAGTGTAGCTAAATAATTTTAAAGGATTCATCAAATCCTTTAAAAAGGACATGGAAATGTCCTCTGCTGAGTGTATTCCAGAAAGCCATCAATTTCTTAGTAGGGAGATAAGAAAGAAGGAAGCAATAACAGGAAGTATTGTTGAAAACTAGAGGTTGCTGGGGGGGGGGGGAGTTACTCTATTTTTTATTTGCTTATTTGTTATTTTTGAATTCTAACTTTCTTTTAAATTATATGATGTTAGTAGTTTCAAGAAAAATGTAGGATCTGAGCAAATATTTAATGATGTGCTAAGGTGGAAAAAAAGGACTCAAAATACAGTACTGAGTGACACCTGCCAAATAAGAAGCTGAGAGCACAAGTTCTAAAATATTGAGAGTAAGGCAGATGGAAAGGGCCTCTGAACAAATGATTCACAAATTGAAATATCGGAAGCAATGTATATGCAAAATACTGGGATTTTCCTGGCTTGCTTTTCAATTCCCACATGCGATCTGTGAGACATATTTAACATTATATAGGAGATTTAAAGACTAGAGAGTACAGAGTGTTTCTTTTTTATATATCTTTCTGCAATCATGTCTTCAGAAGGCACTAGTGGGTTGAATGTGTGATTAACAGTATAGCTGACATTTCCAATTGTAGAGTGCTGATTTATGGCAGGATGCCAAGAATGGTCCTATACCCATCACCTGGCCTCCATGATACTGGATTCTTAGAATAAGATCCTAATCTAGGATCAAATATTTAGAATTATTATTTTCCTATTCTTGCTGCCTAACTGATTTTTCTTCATTATTTAACAACACAGTGAGCATAGATTCTTACTTCCTATGATCATTTTGCCATAACCAAAGGACTACATAGGTATGGGATTCCATATGAGAAACAAATGAAAAATTAAGCAGATGATATCATGCCAAAGACCCTAATTTTATGTCAAATGGGTGGTATAACCCACCTACACTGACTTTAAAAATGCTTACTGAGATAAGGACAAAATGTACTAAAAGAGATTTTAGCTGGCATTCAGTAGTATTGATGTTAGTAATAATAATATACATGTTATTTTGAAACTATTATATATATACTTTAGAATTAAGTAAATAAGGGACATGTTAATGTCATTGGAGCCAAGATTTTTAGTGACAAGAGAAAAGAATAAAAGTATAGTCAAAGAAATTAAATAAACTTCCTTTAATCTTATAATTAAATCAAAATATGGATACAAAGTCTTAATACTTTTCTCTTTCAAAAAAATGCGTATTATCCAGCTCTGTCCCCAAAATGGCCTAGAAGCAATGACAGCCCAATAGCAGTAAACACCCCTAATCCTCCAAGCCTGGTCTTCGAATAACCATTCTCACTAATGAGGAAGAAATGATTGATTCTAGGAATGGACAAGAAATATACAAGACACTCATGGGAAAGCAAAGAGATGATGATCAATTGGAGTTATGTCAAAAGCAGTTGGGATGGTGGATTTTGGTGACGGTAGCACAATTTAGCAAATGGAATTACTACTACTAAACTGTACACTTGGGAGTGGTTAAAATGGGAAATTTTGAGTTGTACGTAAGTTTTCAAAAAAAAAGAAAAAAGGGCACATTCACCAATTTACAGAGATTCCCACCAAAGAAGTAGCAATTCAAGAATTATAAAGAATAATGATTTCAATGAATTGAAATGCTTCAAATGTATTTTAAAATTTTTTTAAGGATTTAATTGGTCATCTTTGGAAGTTGATAGAGCATCAAAAAAAGAGAGAAAAAATAAACATTTATCTTGCCTTCTCATATAAATTGAAATTACAGATTAAAAGAGATTTCGTCTAATAAATGCAGAAGGAATAATAGATTTAAATCAAAAATCACCATTTTATAATCTCTAATGAAATAATGGGTCAAAGAAGCAATTATCAATGAATGCTGCAAAATAAAGTTGAAGCAGACTGGTATCAGCTGAATCTATCTACGTAAAAGTGGAACAAACAGACATGTGCCTTTTAAGAGAGCTATTTCACAACTCCTGTCAAATAAATTAACCTGAATCAAATCAAGCCTCTAGATTTAACTATCAGTTTACAAGAAGCAGAGAGGAAAATGGCACATGTTAAAAGATACCATGAGGATATAATCAGCTAAATCCAAATCATGGGGAATTCTACAGACAAAAATAATGGCATGAAAAAAAAATAATGGCATGAATTTTTATCAGAAACTAAAAGGGAGCTAATAAAGATTAGAAAAGACTTAAGAGATATATCATCTAAATGCAAAGTGTGAACCTTATTTAAACCCTGTTCTAAGCAGACTAACTGGAAATAAGAATAAAATAATAAGAAAAATTTGACCATTGACTGCTATTAAAACTTTATGATATTTTAAAATTATGGGCTTTTTTAGGTAAGATAATGGTTTTATGATTTTTTTAAAATGTTTATCTGTGAGAGATACTTATAAACCTTTACATATTAAGTGAAATGACATCTGATAGTTGCTTTAAAATATTTTGGGGGTAAAAGAAAATAAAGAGATCAAAATAAGTGGAGAGAGACAGATGAAAAAAGAGATTGCAAATTTTTGATACCAGTAATTGTAATTGTTGAAGGTTGATGGAGGGACATGGGGTTTCATTATTCTATGCCCTCTACATTTATATATGTTTGACAATTTCTATAACAAAATGATTACAAAAGAGAAAACTATGCCCGGTCTCAGTAAAAGCTAGCTGTAATTTTTGCCTAAATATTGTAACTTCTGCTTTATTTTTATTCCTTTCTCCAAATTTTCTTTCTTTAATTTTACATCTATCTACATCATTTTTTCTAAAAACTATAACATGAAAACACTCAAAATTTGCGTTTCAGTAATTTATTAATTTATTCAATCAACCATATTTATTAATCATCTACTATGTAGCTGGATGAGCAGGATCTTGGCTATATGAGAGTGAATAAAAACAAGTATGGCCCTTGTCTTTATGGAGCTTACAAAAACAATCTTTAAAACTATGGGTACAATTTGATTCCAACTGTGTATGAAAATATAGAGAAACATATACTCATGTTTTGTAGGAAAATCATTACTTTATTATCACTTGTCTCAATATGCTGAGTATTTATTGCTTTAAATTATTTTATTTCGGTGTCTACAGTGAGGTAGCACAGTTTGAAATAGTGATGCTACATTTTAGCCCAGGCTCTGCAGTGTTATTTCGGTTAAATAACACTTGTTTAGGGTCAGTTTTCTCATCTATAATGAGGGTATAATGGTGACTTTATAATGGTATAATATATTAGTTTCCGATTTCTTCTGTAACAAATTACCACAACCATAGTGGCTTAAAATAATATAAATTTATTTTCTTACAGTTCCAGAAGTCAGCAGTCCAGAATAAGTTTCACCGGGCTAAAAACTAAGGTCAGCAGGACTGCTTTCCTTCTGGAGGCTCTAGAAGTTGAATCCATTTGCCTTTTCCAGCTTCTAGAGGAAACCTGCATTCCTTGGCTCATAGTCCCTTCCTCCATTTCAAAGCCAGCAGTGGCCAGTCAAGTGTTTCTCCTGCTACATCATGACACTAACTTTTATGCCTCCCTCTTTCACTTATGAAGACCCTTGTGATTATATTGGGCCCATCTGGATAATCCAGGATAATCTTCCCATTTTGAGATCCTTAATTTAATTATTTCTGTAAAGTCCCTTTAGCCACATAACCTAACATATTCATAGGTTCCAGGGATTAGGATTTAGGCATCTTTGGGGGTCATTTTCTGACTAACACAGTATCATTGAGCAATTTAAAAGAGGAAATGTGCGTAAAGTGTTTAAAGTAATGCTATGACAACATGATTCTGTCTTTTCTTGGTCTTTCTTTCTCTCTCTCCCTCTTTCTCTCTCTTTCTCCTCCCTTCTCCTAGTCATTATCATCATCTACCTCCTCCCTCTGTTATGGCACTATATAATTTTAAATTGATCATATTGCATTTTTTCATTTGAAGATTTAATCTGATTTTTATTTACTATGTTTCCCCCTCACTTATATTATTTTCTTCCCTCCCCCTTTCAATTCTTATTTTAACATCCTAGAGTATTACAAAAAGTCATCCTGTTTGACAGTCAATTTCTGCTTGCTATTCCCTCGTGATTGACTATTTATATCTCCTTGTTATATTCACACATCATTCGCATGCTCTTTATTCAGCCTTCACTCTGTCACCTCTCAGGATGCATCATTTATGAACCATTTTCTTGAATGTTTTGACTCTTAATGTTAAATTCAGATGAGCACTCTCCTCTTGAGATACTAAATACGTTGACAGTTCACACATGTGCAAAGCTCAGGCTACCTTCCTGGTTGCTCTGCTTTAAGGGAAATGTTTCATGGTAGGTTTTCATATTCTGAAGTTGTCCTTCTATGTTTAAAGAATCGTTAAAGGAGAAAGAATTTCACCAACCCTATATCTGGGCAGTAGAGCACAGTTGAGCTTTATCATGTATCTAATGAGCAGGATCAATGCAGACAAATCTAAGTAACCCAGTACATGAAATGACATTAATGCTAAATTGAATTTTAGAAGTGCCTACAGTGCACAATGAGATAAAGTTGAGATGTGCAATTGCTTAAAGCAGTTGCTCAGTCTAGAATGACTACATTTGAAGTAGAAAAAAAGATGTTTTTGAGGCAAGAATTGTCCTGATGAATATTCTTCCTTTTTCAGTTCACTAAACAATATACCTTAATTCTTTTAAATTGATATTGTTTTCATATTTGAAAAGAGAAAACATTCTGTGCATCTAATTGACTGTGCCCCCTATTTGTTAATTGTTAATAGTAAAATATAAGGTATGCTGGAATAACTAGATATTCTAGATACATGTATTAATTAGAAAAGTGTCAAAAATACCAATAACATTGTTTGATATAGAGAAATATAATGTTGTAATATAAACAAAATCTATGTCTAAATAATTCCAAGAATCCAGAAAGAAAAAACACACAATGTCCAACTAATATTCAACAATTTCTTGAATCGGTATTTGTAAATATCCTGGTATTGTACTTCATTTTTCATTTTTATCTCATTATTTGTCATTATAGAAACACATTCTGCAGAAAACCAATTGATTTTGTCACTTGGCACTTGTCATTCGATGCCTGGTTGCTAAGTCTACCTGGATAGAATCATATACTATCCTTGTGACCATGCACTTTTCTTGGTAAAGACAATTCATTAACCTTCCATTAGCAGTATAGATATATCAATGCCAGTAAAAATTACATATATGCTTTGCATAATATTATAAATGAATAAAATTAGGATTAAAAATATCTTATTTTGAACATAACATATGACAATTACCTGAAAACATCCCCATAATTCATTTGTAAGATGCTGAATTAAATTGCAGTGTACTGGGCCAAAAATAGTTTTAGTAGTGTGGTGTTAATGATCAGATATTATACATGAAAGCTGATTTTCCTTGATGAGAGTTCCTTTCACTTAGACCAGTCAAGCTAGCCAAGACTGAGCCATGCGAAATATGTTTACAGCAGCAATGGCTCTATTACCAAGTTCACTATAAAATATAGTGGAATAGAAATTTTAATTGAAAGATGACTTACTTTAACACATCTATCTAAATTTTAGGACATATGGTTTGCTAAAATATGATAAAATAATGGCCTATGAAAGTTGGATAGGAGGAGCTACAAAATATCAAGAAAATTAAGGTATTCTGAAGTCACTGAAGTGGGGAGGCAGGAAGAATGAACTGACTTCCTTACATGAGGCAAGGGGTTTATGGTCAGAAGGGCTACAGTAACACCTGGAAGCCATTTGGCCTGGTGCCTGGACCAACCTTGACATCTAATGGGGTTTTGACAATATGGGAAGAAAGTACAAGGAGGAAAGGTCATCATGTTAATAACCACATCACATCCCTGGATTTAGATGTTGTCCAAACAAGGTAGAGACGCTTTGGAGGATGGCAATGGTCACAACACAGTCCAGGTTCAAGGCTGTAACACTGACTCATGAATAGACAATAGACCAAGGTTCTATTGGAAATGACAAAGGGGGCTGGTTATCCCTCAGTGGCCTATGAGACCAAGCAATCAAATAGAAATTATAGAGGAAAATGGCTTTTGGTGAGATGCATTACAAATCCCCTGGTCCTTGCAGAGACGAGGGCTTAGGCACACAACAGTTCCAGTGAAGATTATTGTAAGCCTGGTTATAAGATGATTATGTTTTTTTGTTGTTGTTAACTGAAATCATGACCATGCTATTGACTGGTATGACCTGGGGAACTATCTACTACAATTTCAAAATGAGAAAATGTAAGTCAGTCATAAAGTTCCTTCCAAATTTTCTCCCACTTCCTCCTTTTTTTTTTTTTTTTCACTTTAAATTGTCTCTCTTCACTCTCCTGCTTTCTCTCAGCTTTCAAGGGAAGAAGGAAATGGAGTTAGCTGACCTGAAAGAGAATGCATATTTTGTAATTCTTTATTTATTTTTCCTCCTCATATCTTGGTAAATACAAACAGTGAACTATTTGATTCACTATTTACCATGTACAGTGTAACATAGCACTTTATTTTTTATGTTACATACACGATAATCCAGCCATATCTCACATTATCATCACGTAGTTGTACAATCCTCATCACTCTCCATTTTAAACAATTCTCATGACTCAAAACACCTTGTAGCTCTTTTCAGCCCTTAATTATTTGTCCCTAGTATTTGTGTTATGCTAGTAAGGTATTCCTATTAATTATAGTCCCTAGTATGTAGTAGGTAGATTTTTCCCATATACCATTCTGTTGTCAACTCTCTGATACACTGATTTTTTTTACTTCATACTTTTATATATTTTTGGATGAAATGCATATTAAATATGTAAAATTCTAGTATCTTGCAATTTTATGTTTTATATAAAAAATCTTTTATTTTAAAAGATTTAGTTGACTTAATTGATTCAATTTCACTAAAGTAGCGGTCTGCGGATCTCCAAATAAATGTATTGACTTAAAAAGAGTTTTATAAATTGAGACAATTGTCTGTTGACATAAAATTGAGTGATTGGTTAATTCATGGAAATTAACTACAGAAGTTAATGAATTGTGAAGCTATGTTAGAATTGTCTTGGTCATCACAATGAATTCTGGCATCTGATAAAGCTTAGGAAGAAAACAATTATAAAACTCTTCCCAATCCTATTTAGTGAAGCAAGGATTGCTTTCCCTTTCTTGTTCACTTAATTTGTATGTTTAAGAAACTCTTTACAGAGAGGCTGAAGTACATTGGGAAGATCAGTAGTCTACTCAGGTTGGTATTTTTCAGTATTTTCTTGTTTGATGATTTATAAGTTGTCAGAAGCACTCATGGAATCCTTAACTCTTTGTCAGGTCTCTACTTTCTCTAATTATCTATAATTTTAATTATGGCTGATTCTTATACAAATTATGTAATGCTTCTGAAAATTCCATAAAAGGACTTTAACCTAAATTATGGTGATCAGCATGCTCATTCTAGTCACTCATGGAGTAGAGATTGTGCAAAAATAATTGATTCAAGGACTATTGCTTTTAAATCTTTATGAACATAATGCCTCACATGATAAGAGCTTGTTGAATATATGGTATAAGTGAAACTTCAATTTTAGAAGTATGCTAAATAATGTTAAAGAATTCAAATACAGTACTTAATTTCAAATGTCTTAGAACTAATATGAAAAATGCTGAAACAAGACAAAAGCCATCATTTTTCACATCTCAACATATACAAATGCTATATATTTATATTTAAACTAAGCAATGAGATACATTATTTGAAAATAATTGGATACATTATTCAAAAAATATAGCAGCAGTATAAAAGTAAGTATCAAGTTGCACAACTGCACAAATTAAATATAATGTCATTCTCACATTTTTCTAATTACAAAGATGAATTCATTGTCCAAAATATCCTCTGGAGAAAAATGAATTTGAAATTCTGTACTCAGTTCAATACAATATTAAATAAAATAATATTTTGAGCAATAAAAATGCTCCTTATTATCTGTTGTATTTTTAAGTTCTCATTACAATGAATTCTGTAAAATAATTAGTTTAGAAATAAACGAAGGCGATGATTAAAAAACTATCAACTTAACCCAATGCAGAGCTATTGATTTTCAGAAATTGAGTAGGTAGTTATAGCTATGGAAAAAAATGTTTTTGTTAATCAGAGGCAAGGAAATATAGCCATAAGGATACCTATCCCTGGCTTATGCCCTGGCTCCAACTGCAAACATCTATGTTCTGTAAGGGGAAAGGACCACCTTGTGTGTGGGAAGAGGTCTGTGCTCTCTTTCCTTTGACAAAGTCCTTTGACAACTTTGATCCCCTTTTTCTATTTTTGCAATAGTTGTAATAAGAAAATAGAGATGATGAAGATAATGATATTGAAATCTTCTGAACATTATCTTGTAAAGCAGAAGATGCTTTACAACTTTTAAAATATTCATACTAATATATGATTCAGGATTGTATGTCTCCATTTAACCAATGTTAAATAATTTGTCCAAAGATGCACTACTAGCAGGTGGCAGAACCTGGGTAACGTTTTATCAGCCTATGTCAATCCCAAGACAAGTGGCTTTCATAAGCTCTAATGCTGATTCTACCACTTAGTATCTATCTTAGTGTCCCCGGCAGCTGGGCAGCAAGCTCATGGTGGCCACTGCATTATTCTCGCTGTGGTTTTCCATCTGTGCAACACCTTTGCAGTCAGTACGTTCCCAGTTCTGCTTGCTGTCAGAATCATGTAAGCAGCTTTATAGAATTAAAACCCTATGTCTCACACCCAGAGATTCTGATTTAGTCAGTTTAGTGTATTTTCTTTTAACTCCCCCCAAATCCTGATGATAGCCAGATTGGTTAACCTCTGGAATAAATAACTGGCCTTTTCCAAACTAAAAATTCCATCATTTCATAAGCATCTCCTCCTTTTTCCTATTCTCATTGTTTCTCTTGTGTTTCTTTCTTGAACCTTAGGGAAAAAATCAGCCCTGCCACAAGACAGCACTCGCTATATGGCAGTAGGTAAAGAAACTTAAATTATCTACAAAATAACAGTTTTTTTATTATTTTATTTGATAACATATATATGCTAACAGTACGCTTTTCAGCTTTTTTGTTTACATGGTCCAGCCTTCATTTTTTCTGCCTGCTTGCCTTTCTTTCTTCCTTTTTTCCTTTTGTCATAGAATGTATATTTCAATTAGACAGTAAAACAAATGAACAAAGAAAATATATATTATAAATGGTGATAAATACCCTAAACGAAGAATAAAAGCAAGGGATGGGAATAGGGAGTGCCTCCTCCATTCTTCAGATTTCAGCTCAAAAGTTACCCATTAGAGACACCTTCTTTGATTACTTTACCTAAAGTATACCAATACCACCCCGGATCACATATATCGTTACCCAGTGTTGTTTCCTTCAGAGCACTTATCGCTGTCTGAAATAAGCACATTAGTTTACTTTTATTTTAATATTTTATTTTGAAATAATTTTAGACTTTCAGAAAAAGTTGGACAAAAAGAGTTCAGAGTGTTCAGAAACCCTTCATCCAGCTTCCACTAATGTTAGTACCTTACATAGCCATAGAACAAATAACAGTACTAAGAAGGTAACATTTGCATAAAGCTATTAACTAAACTACAGACCTGGCTCAGATTTCACCAGTTTTTCCATTAATCTTTTTTCTGCTTCAAGATTCAGTCCAGACTCCTACATATTTCTTTAGTCTCCTCCTATCTATGACAGTCCCACAGTCTTTCTTTAACTTTTATGAAGTTTACACTTCAGACTGCTGGCCATGAATTTTGTAGAATGTCCCTTAGTTAGGTATTGTTTGATGTTTTCTCATTATAGTATTTTTTGGTTATGCATTTTGATGGCCAAGAATCCCATAGAAATCATGTGTCCTTCTTGGAGCATTATTTTAAGGGGTACGTGTGTTTTGACAAATGGATAGAGTCATATGTCTACTACCACAGTCATGACACAAAGCTGTTCTATAAACTTGTACTGGTTCTTAGTAATCAACCCCTCTTCTTACTCCATACTTCTAGTGACCACTGAAGTTTTCTACCCTATAGTTTTGCCTTCTCCAGAATGTTATATAAATGGAATCATAGCACATATAGGTTTCTTTCACTGAGAAGAATGCATTTAAAATCTATGTTGCATGAATTAATAGTATATTCTTTTTATTGCTAAATCATATTTCATTGTATGGATGTCTCATTATTTGTTTATCCATTCATCTGTTGATGGGCATCTGGGTTGTTTACAGTGTAGGGAGATTGTGTATGAAGCTTAATAAATGTTCACGTAAAGGTTTTCAACTCACTTGGGTATATTCTTAGGAGTGTGACTCATGAGTCATATAGAAAGCATATGTTTAACTTAATAAGAAACTACCAAACTGTTTTCCACAGTGTCTATATCATTTTGCATTTCTACCAGCAATGGATAAGAATATTTCAAATTGCTCAGTATCCTTCCTAGCACTTGGAGTTTTAGCCATTCTAATAGGTGTATAGTGGTATCTCATTGTGGTTAAATTTGCATTTCCTTGATGAATATTGATGTCCAATATTTTAATATACTAATTTCACATTGACATATCTTTGGAGAAGTGTCTTTTTAGATCTTTTTCTCATTTTTTTTTAAATTCTGTTATTTTTTTTCTTTTTTTTTTTTTTAATTTTTATTGAGATTGTTCAGATACCACACAATTATCCAAAGATCCAAAGTGTACAATCACTTGCCCCTGGGTACCCTCATACAGCTGTGCATCCATCACACTTAATTTTTGTTCAATTTTTAGAAACTTTTCATTACTCCAGACAAGAAATAAAGTGAAAGATGAAAAAAGAAAAAAAAGAAAAGGAAACTCTAAACCTCCCCTATCCCTAACCAACCCCCCTCAATTGTTGGCTCCTAGTATTGATATAGTACGTTTGTTACTGTTTATGAAAAAATGTTGAAATACTACTAACTGTAGTATATAGTTTGTAATAGGTATATAGTTCTTCCCTATATGCCCCTCTATTATTAACTTCTAATTGTATTGTCATACATTTGTTCTGGTTCATGAAGTGATTTCTAGTATTTGTACAGTTGATCATGGACATTGCCCACCATAGGATTCAGTTTTATACATTTCCGTCTTTTGACCTCCAGCTTTCCTTCTGGTGACATATATGACTCTGAGCTTCCCCTTTCCACCTTATTCACACACCATTCGGCGCTGTTAGTTATTCTCACATCTTGCTACCAACACCCCTGTTCATTTCCAAACATTTAAGTTCATCCTAATTGAACATTCTGCTCATACTAAGCAAGAGCATCTACATTTCTTCCACAAGGCAGGAGGGAGAGTCAAAGAAGGTAGAGAGGCAAAAGAAAGAGGAAACAAAAAAAAGACAGCTAGGAAGCAGCAAAAGGAAAAATAACCTTAAATCAAAGTAGAATAAAGCATCAGACAATACCACAAATGTCAAGTGTCTAACATGCCTCCCCTATCCCCCTCTCTTATCTGCATTTACCTTGGTATATCACCTTTGTTATATTAAAGGAAGCATAATACAATGATTCTATTAGTTACAGTTTCTAGTTTATGCTGATTGCATCCCTCCCCCAATGCCTCCCCATTTTTAACACCTTGCAAGGTTGACATTTGCTTGCTCTCCCTCATAAAAGAACATATTTGTACATTTCATCACAATTGTTGAATACTCTAGATTTCACCAAGTTACACAGTCCCAGTCGTTATCTTTCCTCCTTTCTTGTGGTGTCTCACATGCTCCCCATCTTCCTCTCTCAACTGTATTCATAGTTACCTTTGTTCAGTGTACTTACATTGTTGTGCTAACATCTCCCAAAATTGTGTTCCAAACCACACACTCCGGTCTTCTATCACCCTGTAGTGCTCCCTTTAGTATTTCCTGTAGGGCAGGTGTCTTGTTCACAAAGTCTCCTATTGTCTGTTTGTCAGAAAATATTTTGAGCTCTCCCTCATATTTGAAGGACAGCTTGGCTGAATACAGGATTCTTGGTTGGTGGTTTTTCTCTTTCAGTATCTTAAATATATCACACCACTTCCTTTTTGCCTCCATGGTTTCTGCTGAGAGATCCGCACATAGTCTTATTAAGCTTCCTTTGTATGTAATGGATTGCTTTTCTCTTGCTGCTTTCAGGATTCTCTCTTTGTCTTTGACATTTGATAATCTGATTATTAAGTGTCTTGGCGTAGGCCTATTCAGATCTCTTCTGTTTGGAGTACGCTGTGCTTCTTGGATCTGTAATTTTATGTCTTTCATAAGAGATGGGAAATTTTCATTAATTATTTCCTCTATTATTGCTTCTGCCCCCTTTCCCTTCTCTTCTCCTTCTGGGACACCAATGATACGTACATTATTGTACTTTGTTTCATCCTTGAGTTCCCGGAGATGTTGCTCATATTTTTTCATTCTTTTCTCCATCTGCTCCTTTGCGTGTAGGCTTTCAGGTGTTTTGTTCTCCAGTTCCTGAATGTTTTCTTCTGCCTCTTGAGATCTGCTGTTGTATGTTTCCATTGTGTCTTTCATCTCTTGTGTTGTGCCTTTCATTTCCATAGATTCTACTAGTTGTTTTTTTGAACTTTTGATTTCTGCTGTATACATGTCCAGTGCTTCCTTTACAGCCTCTATCTCTTTTGCAATATCTTCTCTAAACTTTTTGAATTTATTTAGCATTAGTTGTTTAAATTCCTGTATCTCAGTTGAAGAGTATGTTTGTTCCTTTGACTGGGCCATAACTTTGTTTTTCTTAGTGTAGGTTGTAATTTTCTGTTGTCTAGGCATGGTTTCCTTGGTTATCCAAAACAGGTTTTCCCAGACCAGAACAGGCTCAGGTCCCAGAAGGAAGAAATATTCAGTATCTGGTTTCCCTGAGGGTGTGTCTTAGAAAATTGCTCCACCCTGTGATGCCTCGGGTCACTGTGCTTTTCTGCCCAGCAGGTGACGCCTGTTAGCCTATAATTCTTGACTGGTGTGAGGAGGTATGGCCGTGTTCCCCCAGGCTCTGGGGTCTGGTTCTGAATGGAAAGGGCCCCACCCCTTTCCTCCTAGAGAAGACAGACCCGTCAGGTGGAGGTCATTAACATTTCAATGGTCTCGCTCTCTGCTTGTGGTGTCTCCACCCTTCCCAGAGTCACAGCCCTGGAAACTGAAAATGACTGGGGCTTTCTCCACTGAGCCAAAAAAGAAACAGATAGCCCCCTTCAGACCCGGTCCAAGGCGACCCTCCGGCTCTCCCAGGTCACTCATCACCCAAAGCCTCTGTCTGTTTTTTGGGGCTGCGTACCCGTAGTGAGCAGTTCACACTCGCTACTTAAAACCCCAGTTGGAGCTCAGCTGAGCTGTATTCGCTTGCTGGGAGAGAGCTTCTCTGTGGCACCACGTGGCTCCGCAGCTCGGGCTATGGGGGAGAGGGTCTCCCGACCTGGTTCCGTAGGTTTTACTTACAGATTTTATGCTGTGTTCTCAGGCATTCCTCCCAATTCAGGTTGGTGTATGATGAATGGATGGTCTCGTTTGTCCCCCCCGCAGTTATTCTGGATTATTTACTAGTTGTTTCTGGTTTTTTGTAGTTGTTCCAGGGGAACTACTTAGCTTCCACTCCTCTCTATGCCGCCATCTTAATGCATAATTATTGAGCCCCACCTCACTGGAGTCCTTTATAAGAGAATGAAATTCAGATAGACAGAGGGAAAGCCATAGAAGCAGCTATTTGTTTTCTTATTGTTGAGTTTTGAGAGTTCTTTACCTATTCAAGAGGCAAATCCTTTGTCAGAAATGTGATTTGCAAATGTTTCCTTGTTTTTTCATTCTCTTAACATTGCCTTTAGCAGAGAAATCTTTTTTAGCTTAATTTTGATGAAGTCAAATTTAGCAATTTCTTCCTTTATGATTTTGCCTTTGGTGTCAAGGCTTTACAAATTTTCCCCTGTTTTCTTTTAGAACTCTTAGTTTCATATTTTACCTTTAGGCATACAATCGATTTTGAGTTTATTTTTACATAAGTTGTGAGGTATAGGTTGTGGCTCATTTTTTGCATATGGAGTTCCAATTTTCCAGCTCCATTTGTTGAATTACCCTTACTGCACTTTCCTCAAAAACAAAATATAGATAGACTATATTTGTGTGGGTTTATCTCTGGACTTCCCATTCTGTTCCATTGACCTATATTCTTTCATCAAAACCACACTTATTTTTACACACACATGAATGAGTGCATATAAGATTTGTGAAATCTGAATAAGTTGTACCAATATCAATTCCCTGGTTTTGATATTGTATGATAGTAATTTAAGATGTTACCATTGGGTGAAGAAGATGGGTGAAAGGAACTCCCCACACATCTTTTTGCAACTTCCTGTAAATTTATAACTATTTCAAAATCAAAGATTAAAAAAAAAACACACACTTTTGATTATGGTAGCTTTGTAGTAAATCTTGAAATTGGGTAGTGTGCTTCCTCCAACTTTGTTGCTTTTCAAGGTAATTTTGGCTATCCTAGATTTTTGTATTTCCATATATTCTTTTTTGAATATCACAGGTTTCCCTCCCTCACCTGGACCCCCTCCTCCTGAAGTGGGGTCCCTTTCCCTTAATCCTAAAACATCTGAAAAGCAACAGCGTTGTGTAAACGGCATTAGGCCATGGGGAGAAGGGAGTGAGGCTGGGCCTGTACCAATTAAAGGAAGCAAAACTTCACTGTTTAGGGGAGGCAAAGCTGCGGTTGCACGCATCAGCCAAGAGTAACCCTTTTAACAATAACTGCTCCAGGTCCAAGTGAAACTTTTTGTAACCCTTTTATAATCAATAGCTGCTCCAGCTCCAAGTGAAACTCTTTGTGAAATTGTTTTTGTGAAATTGTTTTTTATGATCAAGAGCTAAACTGCCAACTCTGCTTCTGTTAGAATAGCTTGCTTGCTTGCGTTTCTAGGATACGGTTTCTGCCTATATAAGGCACCAGCGCACACAGGTGGGGGCTGCTTGCTGAACTCCCTGCGCGGAGTGAGAGACAACAGCCGCCTGCTAGCTGGCTAATAAAAGGCTCTTTAAATTCTGTTTGGCTGTCTCATACTTTACCTCGCGGGCACCGTAACACTCCCTTGTTAAATACAAGGCAACTCTTGGAGGAGTTTTAGGCTGTACTTACGTAAAAGATGACTGTAATTTTGAGATGTTGAGAAATTGAGATGTGGTTGTCTGCAGGCTCTGACTGATGAGAGCTCTCCTTCTTCCTTCTTATTTCAGATTTTGTATTTTTTTTATTTTCTGCAATACCTCCTCTGAACAAAATCCAAGGTAGATGATCATTGGGAAAAGATGTAGAGATGGCAAGTTAATATTCTTCATTTCCTGTTCAGTCTCTCTTAATAGATGGCATGACTAGAATATGGTGTGTATCTTCCTCACTTTCTTGCAAACATTTCACTTCCCTAGTAGTTATCATTTACTAAAGAATCTTTTTGTAAGCAGTTTAGAAAATGTTAAAGTAGTCACTGTTTCAGAGGTCTGGAAGAATGACAGATTATGCTAATTCCTCATGCCAAGGAAGGAATTTGCTCTCAAAAATGTGTTATTACTGTGCAAATTACATTAAAGAAAAGACTGAACTGATACTGATAAAAAGAACACTGGTGGAAAACTATAATTTCCTTCTATAATACTATTCTGAATATTTGGAGATTCATATCCCCCTTCCCCAAAATTTTAATGGTTCATAAAATGACTTTCTGAGAACATTTCTTATAATTTACATGAAAAAGAAGAAAACTGGACATTCCCAGAAAGCTTACATATATCATTAAATGCCAGAAGGCAAGTAAATCTTCATAATTTTGAACAGATAGGATTTAAAACCAATCATGCCACAGCCAGTCATTGTTACTCAAGTGTTAAATAGCAAAGAAATCCAAAGATTGTTAAAAAACCCAGGGTAACAATGTACCTTTCCTAAATATAAGCCTCCCCTCTCAAAAGAAACCCAGATGTTGCTTGAAAAGGTACTCCAGTTATATGGCATAGAATGGAGAGTGGAAACATAACCATTGTCATAACTACTGAACATCAGGAAACCATGGTACAGGAGAAAAGCATTCCAATGATTTGAAGAACTATATTAATATTGCTTCTATATACAGTTATATTATAGAATATAAACATTATTAACTACTTTTAAAAGGGAAGAAATGAGTTACAAAATAGTAATTTGTAAACAGAATCTAAAAATCCAGTAGCATGCTATCAAAATCAGGGAAATCAAAGATGGCAAAGAGGAAGTAATAGTGTGCTAATTTCTTCATCTTAAAATGAAAAGAATGTTAATAGATATCATTTCACATTAAAATTAAAAGTGGGTACATAACCCAAATCTCTAGATTAGTAAATTTAAGAAAAATCAGCCTTCTTAGGAAAAAATGGGAAGCCAATAAAGCAGCAATTAGTTTTTAATCTAAAAGGAAAGAAACAAGCTACACATTTCCTTCAAGAACCTCAAGGACTTGAAAAGATAACCCAAGACTATGCAGAAGGAAAGAATAAATAGAAATAAGCACAAAAATTACTTAGAAAACAGGTGCTAGGGCTGTTTTTTTTTTAAACCTTGGAACTCAATATTCAGAAAAAAAATAACATAACAAAGTGTCCAATATAGAATCTCTAGCTATCTTATAAGAAAAAAGAACAACACACAAATATTGTATGTTTTACACAATACACATATTAGATAAGAGAAAAAGAATATAACTACAAGTAGAAGTTAAACTGAAAGAGATCAATATATACATATACAGAGAGATGTAGAAAAATATATATTAATAATTAGAAAATCTCAAGGGCTTCCTGGCTTTCCTAGAAAACATAAAGCACCAAATATGACTCAAATAGAAGGAATACTGAGCAAAAACCATGGAAGGGAATAAGCTATTGAGAATCATATCCTGGAACAAAACAAAACAAAATAAAAAACAAACTAACAGAAAAAAAAGGTTACATGGGACAGCTCCTTAAAATAATCAGAAAAAAGATAATATTCATTTTATAGAAACCATTTCAAAGTATGGATAGTGGACATAATTCTAGTTTCTTTCATGAAACAGTGTTGTTTCTAAAAACATGGCAAAGCTTGATTTAAAAACATAAAAATTTTAAAAGGCTCAGAAATTGAGGGGGGGTGGGGCAGACCCTCAAACAAATATTAGCTAATTGATAAATCATTTTATAAAATGTAACATGGGGAAGCATTATTAGGAAATAATGCTCATATGATGCATTTCATCACCCAAGAAGAATAACCACATGATCACAGAGACAGATGTCAAAGATGTTACAGTTCAAAATGCATCCTTAATTTTTGAAAGAAAGTAATCTAGATAATTAGTTAGAAGGATATTTCATTAAGATACAGAATAACTATGTCATAAGAACAGTCAAAAACATATATAAAACAGAATCTATAATTAACCATTATAATGTTAATTTTCAGTGGGAAATCTTTATCATCAACATAGAGCTTGTCAAGGCTATATCCACGGCAGAAATAGAAAATCCAAGAGAATCTCGATCTAAAAAACGACTGATAAACTAATAAAACAGAGATCACTTAGTGCATTTTTTAAAAGACATTAAAGCAGCACAGTTTCTTTATACCAAAAATAGCGACAGAAAATACCATTAATTTGTGTTTGTTTTGGATGCGTGTGTGTGTATGTGTGTGTGTTTAATGGAAGCACGCAGGACCAAGGAAAGCCCTGACGCGGCCGGCATGGGGCGGAGCCTTGCAGGGAAGGGGCGGCAGACTGCGGCAGTCTCTGCCCTCGGTCGCCCTCGGCTCCGCGGCTCTTGTGTATCTCATCACCGCGCTACCGGTCTGCGTCTTCCGCCAGGCCGCTTCCTTCTGGGACTCATCCCGTGGCTGCTTCTCCTGCTCTCGTTGTGGAGGCTGCAAGGGATCCGAGTCCTGCGGAGATCTCCGGTCCCTGCCTTCCACCTCCCACCCTGAACCCGGTACAGGGGTCCGCCTAGATAGAACCTGTCCCCGTGCCTGGGAGGACACTGAGGCCGCCCTGCCTCGCTAGTGGGAAAGGGGAGTTCGAGGGTGATCACGGAGGGCGCTGCTTCTCCTCTGCTGGTTCCTTTTCCAACCTCGCGTGCACCCCGCGTGCACCCTGGCCTGGAGCGGAGCGCGCAGCGCACGCGTTTCATTGTGGTCCCTGCTTCCTCCCACGGATCCTGACCCTTACATTTCTCCTTAACTTGCCGGACCAGGCTTTCCCTCTCTTCGTTCAATCTTGCCAGAAATATTCTTTAATCTCCCATCTCCCTTACCCTAGATGGAGTGGTCAGTCCAAATTGTCTTGGAGCTTGATTCTAGTGGGCGAGACAATACAACCAAACCGGTAAGAATATAAAAAGTACTATCTGCGTGCCCCATTCTTCACGAAGTAGATATCTCTCACCTTTCTTCACAAGTGTAATGGCAGATGGCATTCTAAGCAAACTCCAAAGGAAGAAATCAGAAGATTAATGAATTGTTTACATAAAAATTTAAAATTTCTGTAGCTCCAAAAATACGTGAATAAAATTAAAGTGCAAAGAACAACATACGAGAGAATTAAATCCAGATGCCTTAAAAATTTTAGTATTAAGGAAGGAACCATTCATTCAAGTATTAGAAAAACATAATTGAGAATATAAGATTATATGTCTTATAATACATACATAAATACCTACATATATATGTCAGATTTATATTATGAAACAGGACAAGGAACATCTAGTTTTTCTAAGTATGGCACAAAGAGAGAAACATTAAATAACCGAATTCTATACTTCAAAAATATCATCCACTAAGTTCCCAATACAGATAAAAGATATTGATAACATATATAAAAGATGTTCTTACCCAAATATATAGCTAACATCAACATGTAAAAAAATCAATATACCTATTCCAATATGGGTGAAGGAAATTAACAAAACAGCTCATTCTCACACACACAATCTACTAAACAAGAAGGAAATTTAGAGATAGCTAAGAAAAGACATGCAAAACATATTTTTTGAAAAATGAGGTATGTTTCTTTTTTAACCCTAAGATTAGCAAAAGGGAGTGTAGATTACGTAAGGGAGTTGGCACTCTCAAAATATACCTACGGGAAATTTGTATCCTGTTTCATAATATAAATCTGACATATATATGTAGGTATTTGTGTATGTATTATAAGATATATAATCTTATACCAGCAGTGTTTCTTCTAGAAATGTATAAAAAGGAACAGGCCTGAAGAATGTTCAACCACCAAAAATTGTAATCATACAAGTGCCTAATTATGCAGCAGTGAAGGATTAGTTAAATAAATCATAGGATATCTATCAAATCAAAAGCCATGATTAACAGGAATATGGATATTATTGGCATGGAAGGAGACATTGAACATTTCAGGAAGATAGTCACCAAAATATCTTTCATGTCTGGGTAAAAGACCCATCTCCTCTCCATTTCTCCACCCTCTTATTCTTCTGCCCCCATCCATCCACCCTTATCTTTTTTTTTGAATTATTTTAATTTTCTTTTTCAGAATTAATATGTATCATCTATGTAAAGAAAATAATATGTTAAAAAATTAATCCTTTTTATATAACTGGTCTTTTCTACTCTTTTTTTTTTTCTTTTGGTAAATATAGACCTGAAAATACAGTAGATTTAAGAGTATGTATAACCATGGATGAAGCTTTAGATCTAGCTCTAGATATAAAACATTTAAAAGCAAAACTACCTACTATTGTGCCAACATATGGCATACAAAATCTATTTGCAATTTTGCTTAATATGTCTCACATGGTTATAACTATTACTTGCATATTATTTCACATTCTGCTATTTGCTTAATATATTTCTATGGGGTTTTCATAACCTTCACTCTTAATTACTACACTATATTAAATATATATTAAATAATTTCCCCAATGCATATATTCAGATTTGACAGTACTTACTTTTCTTATACATATAATGTGTCAAAGGTAAATAAATAATATTTTCTAATATATGACAAATATTCTATTTTATTTGTTCTTGATAATTGGTTATTTACATTTAACTCATACTATATGGTATTTATTTTGATATTTAAGATGTAAGTAAAACTTTTAATCTATTTATTCCAATGTTATCAATCATTTTCTTTCCTTAACTCCTCCCTATGAAAGTTTCAGCTTATCCCATAATGAGGTGACAAGCATTCCTATTCAAACTCATGGTAATATGATTTTTATGCTATATGATAAACTAAAATTTCCCATATGACAGGATAATTTTTATAATAGTGTATTATATTTATAATTTCTTTTATACTTACTTAGTGTATCTTTTCTTTACTCTTTTACCTATCCTATAAAATGTGCATAATGAATTGTTGTTTAGATAGAATGCCTACATTATGCTGAGAAAGTACCCTTCTTTTCTTTATTTAACTAGGTTTTATATTAAAATTAATATTAAATTTTTCCACATTAAAAATAAGCTCTTTATTTTTACTGTGATACAATTGAGTTGTAAGTGTCCTTATATTACTTCCTTTCTATTGCTAGATTGAAAACCTGATAACAATTATAATTTAGCTATTATTTTAGCTATTATTATTTAAATGTGTTGCTGGATTCTTTTTATCATGAAATTAAGACAGTTAGTCCTATGATTATTAATGAAAAAAATCCATTAAAAGATACTCAGCTGATGTAGAAGGTGGGGCAAGATGGCAGATTGGTGAGCTGTATGTTATAGTTACTCCTCCAGGAAAGTAGGTAGAAAGCCAAGAACTGCATGGACTGGACACCACAGAGCAATTTGACTTTGGGCATACTTCATACAACACTCATGAACACGCCGAACTGCTGAGATCAGCGAAATCTGTAAGTTTTTGCAGCCAGGGGACCCGTGCCCCTCCCTGCCAGGCTCAGTCCCATGGGAGGAGGCGCCGTCAGCGCTGGGAAGGATAAGGCAGCTCTTATCGGAAACTAATTCTACTGATCCAAACTCCAACCATAGATAGACTGAGACCAGACACCAGAGAATCTGAGAGCAGCCAGCCCAGCAGAGAGGAGATAGGCATAGCAAAAAACAGCAAGAAAAACTCCAAAATAAAAGCGGAGGCTTTTTGGAGTTCTGGTGAACATAGAAAGGGGAAGGGCAGAGCTCAGGCCCTGAGGCTCATATGCAAATCCTGAAGAAAAACTGATCTCTCTGCCCCCTGGATCTTTCCTTAATGGCCCCAATTGCTTTGTCTCTTAGCATTTCAATAACCCATTAGATATGCAAGGAGGGCTTTTTTTTTTTTTATCTTTTTTTTTCTGTTTTTAAAACAATTACTCTAAGAAGCCCAATACAGAAAGCCTCAAAGACTTGCAATTTGGGCAGGTCAAGACAAGAGCAGAACTAAGAGAGCTCTGAGAGAAAAGGCAATAATCCAGTGGCTGAGAAAATTCACTAAACACCACAACTTCCCAAGAAAAGTGGGTTGTCCACTCACAGCCATCAATCCTGGTGGACAGGAAACACTCCTGCCCGTCACCAGCCCCATAGCCCAGAGCTGCCCCAGACAGCCCAGTGTGACGGAAGTGCTTCAAATAATAGGCACACACCACAAAACTGGGCGTGGACATTAGCCTTCCCTGCACCCTCAGCTGGCTGTCCCAGAGTTGGGAAGGTGGAGCAGTGTGAATTAACAAAGCCCCATTCAGCCATCATTTCAGCAGACTGGGAGCCTCCCTACACAGCCCAGCAGCCCAGAACTGCCCTGGGGGGACGGCACTCACCTGTGACATAGCACAGTCATCCCTCAACAGAGGACCAGGTGGTGCATGGCCTGGAAGAGGGGCCCACTTGCAAGTCTCAGTGGCCATACGCCAATACTAAGGACTTGTGAGTCAGTGGCAGAGAGAAACTTTGGCAGGACTGAACTGAAGGATTGGACTATTGCAGCAGCTTTAAAACTCCAGGAACACCAGGGAGATTTGGTTGTTAGAGCCACCCCTACCCCTGACCACCCAGACATATGCCCCATATACAGGGTGGGCAACACCAACTACACACGCAAGCTTGGTACACCAGTTGGACCCCACAAGACTCACTCCCCCACTCACCACAAAGGCAAAGCAGGGGAGAACTGGCTTGTGGAGAACAGGTGGCTCATGGACCCACGTGCTGGTTAGTTAGAGAAAGTCTACTCCACGAAGCTGTAGATCTGATAAATTAGAGATAAGGACTTCAATTGGTCTACAAATCCTAAAAAAAAAAAACCCTATAAAGTTAAGCAAATGCCAAGAGGCCAAAAACAACAGAAAATTATAAAGCATATGAAAAAACCAGACGATATGGATAACCCAAGTCCAAACACCTAAATCAAAAGATCAGAGGAGGCACAGTCCCTAGAGCAACTAATCAAAGAACTAAAGAGGAAGAATGAGACTATAGTACGGGATAGAAAGGATATCAGGAAGACACTAGAAGAGCATAAAGAAGACATTGCAAGACTAAATAAAAAAATAGATGATCTTATGGAAATTAAAGAAACTGTTGACCAAATTAAAAAGATTCTGGATACTCATAGTAGAAGACTAGAGGAAGTTGAACAACGAATCAATGACCTGGAAGATAACAGAATAGAAAATGAAAGCACAAAAGAAAGAATGGGGAAAAAAATTGAAAAAATTGAAATGGACCTCAGGGATATAATAGGTAATATAAAACATCCAAATATAAGACTCATTGGTGTTCCAGAAGTGGAAGAAAAGGGTGAAGGTCTAGGAAGAGTATTTAAAGAAATTGTTGGGGAAAACTTCCCAAATCTTCTAAACAACATAAATACACAAATCATAAATGCCCAGTGAACTCCAAATAGAATAAATCCAAATAAACCCACTCTGAGACATATTCTGATCACACTGTCAAACACGGAAGAGAAGGAGCAAATTCTGAAAGCAGCAAGAGAAAAGCAATTCACCACATACAAAGGAAACAGCATAAGACTAAGTAGTGCTATTCAGCAGCAACCATGGAGGCAAGAAGGCAGTGGCACAATATATTTAAAATTCTGAGTGAGAAAAATTTCCAACCAAGAATACTTTGTCCAGCAAAGTTCTCCTTCAAATTTGGGGGAGAGCTTAAATTTTTCACAGACAAACAAATGCTGAGAGAATTTGCTAACAAGAGACCTGCCCTGCTGGAGATACTAAAGGGAGCCCTACAGACAGAGAAACAAAGAAAGGAGAGAGAGACATGGAGAAAGGTTCAGTACTAAAGAGATTCAGTATGGGTACATTAAAGGATATTAATAGAGAGAGGGGAAAAATATGTATGACAAACATAAACCAAAGGATAAGATGGCTGATTCAAGAAAGGCCTTCATGGTTATAACGTTGAATGTAAATGGATTAAACTCCCCAATTAAAAGGTATAGATTCGCAGAATGGATTAAAAAAAATGAACCATCAATATGTTGCATACAAGAGACTCATCTTAGAAACAGGGACATAAAGAAATTGAAAGTGAAAGGATGGAAAAAAGTATTTCATGCAAGCTACAGCCAAAAGAAAGCAGGTGTAGCAATATTAATCTCAGGTAAAATAGACTTTAAATGCAGGGATGTTTTGAGAGACAAAGAAGGCCACTACAGACAAATAAAAGGGGCAATTCAACAAGAAGAAATAACAATCATAAATGTTTTTGCACCCAATCAAGGTGCCACAAAATACATGAGAGAAACAGTGGCAAAACTAAAGGAAGCAATGGATGTTTCCACAATAATTGTGGGAGACTTCAACACATCACTCTCTCCTATAGATAGATCAACCAGACAGAAGACCAGTAAGGAAACTGAAAACCTAAACAATCTGATAAATGAATTAGATTTAACAGACATATATAGAACATTACATCCCAAATAACCAGGATACACATACTTTTCTAGTGCTC
Source organism: Choloepus didactylus (assembly GCF_015220235.1). Taxonomy (NCBI): domain Eukaryota; kingdom Metazoa; phylum Chordata; class Mammalia; order Pilosa; family Megalonychidae; genus Choloepus; species Choloepus didactylus. The sequence goes on along the minus strand of NC_051311.1, from coordinate 154,762,516 downwards.
ACGGAACTTTCTCCAGAATAGATCATATGCTGGGACATAAAACAAGCCTCAATAAATTTAAAAAGATTGAAATTATTCAAAGCACATTCTCTGACCACAATGGAATACATTTAGAAGTCAATAACCATCAGAGACTTAGAAAATTCACAAATACCTGGAGGTTAAACAACACACTCCTAAACAATCAGTGGGTTAAAGAAGAAATAGCAAGAGAAATTGCTGAATATATAGAGATGAATGAAAATGAGAACACAACATACCAAAACCTATGGGATGCAGCAAAAGCAGTACTGAGAGGGAAATTTATAGCACTAAATGCATATATTAAAAAGGAAGAAAGAGCCAAAATCAAAGAACTAGTGGATCAACTGAAAAAGCTAGAAAATGAACAGCAAACGAATCCTAACCCAAGTAGTAGAAAAGAAATAACAAGGATTAAAGCAGAAATAAATGACATAGAGAACAAAAAAACAATAGAGAGGATAAATATCACCAAAAGTTGGTTCTTTGAGAAGATCAACAAGATTGACAAGCCCCTAGCTCGACTGACAAAATCAAAAAGAGAGAAGACCCATATAAACAAAATAATGAATGAAAAAGGTGACATAACTGCAGATCCCGAAGAAATTAAAAAAATTATACGAGGATACTATGAACAACTGTATGGCAACAAACTGGATAATTTAGAGGAAATGGACAATTTCTTGGAAACATATGAACAACCTAGAATGACCAGAGAAGAAACAGAAGACCTCAACCAACCCATCACAAGCAAACAGATCCAATCAGTCATCAGAAATCTTCCCACAAATAAATGCCCAGGGCCAGATGGCTTCACAGGGGAATTCTACCAAACTTTCCAGAAAGAACTGACACCAATCTTACTTAAACTCTTTCAAAACATTGAAGAAAATAGAACACTACCTAACTCATTTTATGAAGCTAACATCAATCAAATACCAAAAACAGACAAAGATGCTACAAAAAAGGAAAACTACCGGCCAATCTCCCTAATGAATATAGATGCAAAAATCCTCAACAAAATACTTGCAAATTGAATCCAAAGACACATTAAAAAAATCATACACCAAGATCAAGTTCGGTTCATTCCAGGCATTCAAGGATGGTTCAACATAAGAAAATCAATTTATTACAACACATTAACAATTCAAAAGGGAAAAATCAAATGATCATCTCAGTAGATGCTGAAAAAGCATTTGACAAAATCCAACATCCGTTTTTGATAAAAACACTTCAAAAGGTAGGAATTGAAGGAAACTTCCTCAATATGAGAAAGAGCATATATGAAAAACCCACAGCCAGCATAGTACTCAACGGTGAGAGACTGAAAGCCTTCCCTCTAAGATCAGGAACAAGACAAGGATGCCCGCTATCACCACTGTTATTCAACATTGTGCTGGAAGTGCTAGCCAGGGCAATCTGGCAAGACAAAGAAATAAAAGGCACCCAAATTGGAAAAGAAGAAGTAAAACTGTCATTGTTTGCTGATAATATGATCTTATATCTGGAAAACCCTGAGAAATTGATGATACAGCTACTAGAGCTAATAAACAAATTTAGCAAAGTAGCGGGATACAAGATTAATGCACATAAGTCAGTAATGTTTCTATATGCTGGAAATGAAAAAATTGAAGAGACACTCAAGAAAAAGATACCATTTTCAATAGCAACTAAAAAAATCAAGTACCAAGGAATAAACTTAACCAAAGATGTAAAACACCTATACAAACAATACTACATAGGTCTACTAAAAGAAATAGAGGGGGACCTTAAAAGATGGAAAAATATTCCATGTTCATGGATAGGAAGGCTAAATGTCATTAAGATGTCAATTCTACCCAAACTCATCTACAGATTCAATGCAATCCCAATCAAAATTCCAACAACCTTCTTTGCAGACTTGGAAAAGCTAGTTATCAAATTTATTTGGAAAGGGAAGATGCCTCGAATTCCTAAAGACAATCTAGAAAAGAAAAACGAAGTGGGAGGACTTACACTGCCTGACTTTGAAGCTTATTATAAAGCCACAGTTGTCAAAACAGCATGGTACTGGCACAAAGACAGACATATAGATCAATGGAATTGAATTGAGAATTCAGAGATAGACCCCCAGATCTATGGCTGACTTATCTTTGATAAGGCCCCCAAAGTCACTGAACTGGGTCATAATGGTCTTTTCAACAAAATGGGGCTGGGAGAGTTGGATATCCATATCCAAAAGAATGAAAGAGGACCCCTACCTCACCCCCTACACAAAAATTAACTCAAAATGGACCAAAGATCTCAATATAAAAGAAAGTACCATTAAACTCCTAGAAGATAATGTAGGAAAACATCTTCAAGACCCTGTATTAGGTGGCCACTTCCTATACTTTACACCCAAAGCACAAGCAACAAAAGAAAAAATAGATAAATGGGAACTCCTCAAGCTTAGAAGTTTCTGCACCTCAAAGGAATTTCTCAAAAAGGTAAAGAGGCAGCCAACTCAATGGGAAAAAATTTTTGGAAACCATGTATCTGACAAAAGACTGATATCTTGCATATATAAAGAAATCCTACCAACTCAATGACGATAGTACAGACAGCCCAATTATAAAATGGGCAAAAGATATGAAAAGACAGTTCTCTGAAGAGGAAATACAAATGGCTAAGAAACACATGAAAAAATATTCAGCTTCACTAGCTATTATAGGGATGCAAATTAAGACCACAATGAGATACCATCTCACACCGATTAGAATGGCTGCCATTAAACAGATAGGAAACTACAAATGCTGGAGGGGATGTGGAGAAATTGGAACTCTTATTCATTGTTGGTGGGACTGTATAATAGTTCAGCCACTCTGGAAGTCAGTCTGGCAGTTCCTTAGAAAACTAGATATAGAGTTACCGTTCGATCCAGCGATTGCACTTCTTGGTATATACCTGGAAGATCGGAAAGCAGTGAAACGAACAGATATCTGCACGCCAATGTTCATAGCAGCATTATTCACAGTTGCCAAGAGATGGAAACAACCCAAATGTCCTTCAACAGATGAGTGGATAAATAAAATGTGATATATACACACAATGGAATACTACACGGCAGTAAGAAGGAACGATCTCGTGAAACATATGACAACATGGATGAACCTTGAAGACATAATGCTGAGCAAAATAAGCCTGGCACAAAAAGAGAAATATTATATGCTACCACTAATGTGAACTTTGAAAAATGTAAAACAAATGGTTTATAATGTAGAATGTAGGGGAACTAGCAATAGAGAGCAATTAAGGATGGGGGAACAATAATCCAAGAACAGATAAGCTATCGTGGGTAAATTTAACATTCTGGGAGTGCCCAGGAATGACTTTGATCTGTTAATTTCTGATGGGTATAGTAGGAACAAGTTCACAGAAATGTTACTATATTAGGTAACTTTCTTGGGGTAGAGTAGGAACATGTTGGAAGTAAAATAGTTATCTTAGGTTAGTTGTCTTTTTCTTACTCCCTTGTTATGGTCTCTTTGAAATGTTCTTTTATTGTATGTTTTTTTTAATTATTTTTTTTTTTAGTTTTTTATTTTTTGTACCCTTGATTTAAATAAAAAAAAAAGTTAAAAAAAAAACAAGGAAAAAAATATGTAGAGCCCCCTTGAGGAGCCTGTGGAGAATGCAGGGGTATTGGCCTACCCCACCTCAATGGTTGCTAACATGACCACAGACATAGGGGACTGGTGGTTTGATGGGTTGAGCCCTCTACCACAGGATTTAACCTTGGGAAGACTGTTGCTGCAAAGGAGAGGCTAGGCCTCCCTATAATTGTGCCTAAGAGTCTCCTCCTGAATGCCTCTTTGTTGCTCAGATGTGGCTCTCTCTCTCTACCTAAGCCAACTTGAAAGGTGAAATCACTGCCCTCCTTGCTACATGGGATCAGACACCCAGGGGAGTGAATCTCCCTGGCAACGTGGAATATGACTCCCAGGGAGGAATGTAGACCCAGCATCGTGGGATGGAGAACATCTTCCTGACCAAAAGGGGGATGTGAAACGCAATGAAATAAGCTTCAGTGGCAGAGAGATTCCGAAAGGAGCCGAGAGGTCACTCTGGTGGGCACTCTTACGCACAATTTAGACAACCTTTTTTACGTTCTAATGAATTGGGGTTGCTGATGGTGGATACCTGAAACTATCAAACTACAACCCAAAACCCATGAATCTTGAAGACGATTGTATAAAATATAGCTTATGTGGGGTGACAATGGGATTGGGAAAGCCATAAGGACCACACTCCCCTTTGTCTAGTTTATGGTTGGATGAGTAGAAAAATAGGGGAAGGAAACAAACAAACAAACAAACAAGCAGACAAAGGTACCCAGTGTTCTTTTTTACTTTAATTGCTCTTTTTCACTTTAATTATTATTCTTGTTATTTTTGTGTGTGTGCTAATGAAGGTGTCAGGGATTGATTTAGGTGATGAATGTACAACTATGGAATGGTACTGTGAACAATCGAACGTACGATTTGTTTTGTATGACTGTGTGGTATGTGAATATATCTCAATAAAATGAAGATTTAAAAAATAAATAAATAAATGAAGAAGATGCTCAGTTTTATTGCACATAGATGTTAAATCTGGAAAACCTGCCATCATCCTTTGCAAGGAAATTTTCTGCCCTCTAAGAAAAAAAAATACCATCCCCTAAACCTACTCATTCTCCACACTTCTCTAAATATTAGAAATATTTACATAGAATGGCTTTTTAGTTGCATGTTAAAGAAATTCAACTCAAACTTTATATATAGATAGGCAGACTACATATATGTATACACACACACACACTCATGCACATCTTTCTTTTCCTCTGTTTTCTTTCTCAGCAGCCTGCCTCTTTCCAAAACATGGTCTTGCTTTCCATTTCTTGGGATTCTTCTCAGACTTTCATTCTTGTAATGTCAGTATGATGAGAGGGAAAAAAAAATAATAGTGGTGTCTTGGAAAACAAGGGAAAAATAGTTTGAAGAAAGGAGTGACAAACTATATCCAGGACTGCTGAGTGAGGATTGACCTTTGGATTTGGCGATGGAGAGGGCTCCCCTGACCTTGCAAGAACAATTTGAATGGAAACAGAAGTTTAGTTGAATAGAGAGATAGGAGCAGATGTCAGAAGGAAGTATATACAATTCTTTCTAGAAGTTATCTCGCCAAGGGGAATAGAGCGATGAGACTGTATCTGGGGTAGGTTTTAGGTAGTTTATTTTCTTTCATTTTCTTAAATGGGAGATTAAATTTAGATACGCACATTCATCCATCCATTGGATGATAAAACTCTAGGAGTTATCCTTGATTTCTGTGTTCTCCTCTTGGGTCACACATAATCTGTCAACATGCTGTGTTGACTCTCAAAATAAATCACCCGTCTGTCCATTCTCACTATTGCTGATGCCTTTGTAAGGAACTTGCATGACAAGCCCTGGAAGGGTCAGATGGAAAGCCGTTCTGTTCCTTGTGCTTCTCACCTAGGAACTGTGCACCTGCAGCTCCCTCTGACCCTCCTCCAGCTGAAAGCAGCCCCAGTCTTCATCACACCACAGAGTGTTTCTTCCCAGTAAAGGACTGAGCATGTAGATCTTTTTCTTCCTTGATTTTTGGCTTATTGTTGTTTATCTTTTGTCTTAGTGCACGAGAATGTAGATTCACAAAGGCAAGGACATTACCTCCTTAATCACAGTGTCCTCTGCACTGGGAAGTGTCTGGGACATAGAATGTGCTCCATAGGTATTTTATTGGATGATTTGGTGAACAACACCCAACTATGAAAGTACTAGCATTAAAAAAAGTATCAGAAATAGAATTTTTATTGGACTAGTATTTCATTTAAAGATTTTTGGGGGTAAAATTGACTTTTTTCATTATAGAGTTTTTCTATATATGAAAATAATACATCTCAATTTTTCAGGTTTGCTTATATGTTTTTCAATAACATTTTCATATATGGGAACACATTTTTTTTATTTTTTTTACTATTCATGGTTACTTTATAATGTTATTTTATAATGAATAGGTACTTTATCCACTACATGTTGATTATGACATGCATATTAATAGAAACACATACTTTTTGAAAGATGACCAATTATCTACCAAAACTGCTGAAGCACTATGATAAGTTGAAATACTTTTTCCATATATTCTTTTGGAATTTACTTAGTGTATAATTGTATCATTTTGCAAATTGTAATTTACAATGTAATTGTATCATTTTATTTCTTCCTTTACTATTCTTAACTTGCTAAGTACATTTTACTTGTCGTTTCTATTGGCTAGACCCTTCAGTGATCCATGAGATTTTGTATACAGTTGATCACATAGTTGAGATGAAACAGTTGAGATTAAAAAATCCTTAGCAATAACTTCAAAGGGAATCCGGGAGGATCCTGTAAGCCTTGACCCTCAATTCTCTGTTAGCTTGCTCTCACTTCACACATTCATGCAAGTAAATACAGCTGAGCTAGATTATTGCTACCTAATTAGACATTTAATAATTTTGATTGATTTTGGTTTCCACACAAGAACAATTAACTGTATAAATGCTATTTTTCATAATTTACCTTATTGCTGTAGTTATATATTGTTGGATTTGGCATTAAATCTAATGGTTATACTCTATAATAAAATTTATATAGAAGACTGATTTGCACATTCCTTTTGATTAACAGTTGCCTGGTTTCTCTATATAAAGAGAAGAATAAAATTCTAGAATATTTAAATGAAGGGTCATTGTATTTTATATATAGATGGTATAAGGAACTATGCTAATAAAGTAATAGAGAGCAGAGGACCTAATGGGTCTGCTTTAATGTAGAGTTAAAAATCTTTCAGAATTACCACAGCAAATTGATGCCGTTAACGTGACTGAAAATTCCTTCTTTTAAACTAGTAAATACTCCCTATAAAACCCTTGTTTATATTTATCTTATTTGCCAAAATTGTTTAACCCTAAATTATATAAATGGCACTCTTCATTTACAAATTATCTAAAATTCTATGTTAATAGACTATATATTAATAAGGTTTTGTTATATTTCAGCTATTTCATAATTAACAGGGCAAAGTTTATCAGCTTAGAATTAAAGTCTTTCAAATCTTTTTATAATTATTTTTTTTTAATTAGAGAAGTGAGAGGTTTTCAGAACTATCAAGCAAAAAACACAAGATTCCCAGATACCACCCTGTTATTACTGGCATCCCCTGTGAGATGATAAAAGGCAGAAACATTTTGAATTGAGCTGAAGAGACTCAGAGAGAAAACGCCCAGAGACATTTGGAGACAGCCATTGAAACCAGACATTTGGAGGTGCTAAGCTAAGAGGTAGAGCCCAGAGTTCGGCCCAGAGAAGCTAAGTGAGAACCCACAAATGCTTAAAGAGAAGGCCATTGGAATCAGAAGCTAAAAGCAATGCAGCCTGGGAGAAAAGGACCAGCAGAAACCAGCCACATGCTTTCCCAGCTAACAGAGATGTTCAGGATGCCATTGGCCTTTCTTCAGTGAAGGCATCCTCTTGTTGATGCCTTAGTCTGGACATTTTTATGGCCTTAAAACTGTAAATTTGTAACCTAATAAACCCCCCTTATAAAAGCCAATCCATTTCTGATATTTTGCATTCTGACAGCTTTTAGCAAACCAGAACGTTTGTGTACCAAATCCTATTTATATATTTATGATTAACGGACACTTGCCAATTCTGAATAATGATGCCATGACGACTTTCAGCAAACCAGAGCATGTTTGTATACCACATCTTGTTAATCCATTTATGGTTAATGGGCACTTGGCAATTCTGAATAATGGTGCTATGAGTATCTTTTGGCAATTGTGAATAATGATGCTGTGAGCATCGGTGTGCAAATAACTGTTTAGAGTCACTGCTTTCAATTCTTTAAGGCATACATTTAGAAGTGGTATTGCCAGGTTGTATGGTAATTCTATATTTAACACTCTGAGGAACTATCAAACTGTCTTCAACTGTGGCTTCAATGAATGAGTGTTTCTATTTCTCTACATCCTCCCCAAACACTTGTAATTTTCCATTTTTTAAAATAGTAACCATTCTAGTCGGTGTGAAATGGTATCTCATTGGAGTTTTGATTTGCATATCCCTAATGGCTAGTGATGTTGAGCATCTTTTCATGTACTTTTTGGCCATTTGTATATCTGCTTTGGAGAAATGTCTATTCAAGTATTTTGCCCATTTTTAAATTGTGTTATTTGTTCTTTTGTTGTTAGGTTAAAGGGTTTGTTTATGTATTTGGATATTAAACCATTATCACATAAGTGGTTTCCAAATATTTTCTTCCAGTTGGTATGTTATTGTCTGTTTGCTTTAACGATCAAGTCCTTTGAGGCTTAGAAGTTTTTAATTTTGATAAGGTCCCATTTATCTGTTTTCTTTTTTACCATGTGCTTTGGGGGTAAAGTCTAAGAAACCATCGCCTAATACAAGTTCCTGAACATGCTTCCCTACATTTTCTTCCCTACATTCCTATTACAACTTCCTAAAGCAAGTTCCTGAAGATGCTTCCCTACATTTTCTTCTGGGAGGTTTATAGTTCTGGTTCTTATATCCTTTTTCAATTGATTTTTGTATATTGTGTGAGGTAGGGGTCCACCTTCATTCTATTGCACATGTATTTCGTTTTCCCAGCACCATTTGTTTGTTGAAGAGATTATTCTTTCTCAATTGATTGTTCTTTGCTCCCCTGTCAAAAATTAGCTGGCCAAAAATTTAAGGATTGATTTCTGAGCTCTCAATTTGATTCCATTGGTATATATATATCTATCCTTGTGCCAGTGCCATACTGTTTTGATTACTGTGAGTTTGTAATAAGTTTTAAGATTGAGAAATATGGTCCTCTAACTTTGCTCTTTTTCAAGATGGCATTGATATTCAGGCCTCTTACCCTTCCACAGAAATTTGATGATTGGCTTTTCCATTTCTGGAAAGAAAAATTGTTGGAATTTTTATTGGGATTGCCATGAATCTCTAAATCACTTTTGGTAGAATTGACATCTGAATGATATTTAGTTTTCTAATCTATGAACAAGGAATATCTTCCATTTATGTAGGGCTTCTTTGATTTCTTTTAGCAATGTTTTGTAATTTTCTGCATTCAAGTCCTTTGCATCTTGTTAGTTTTATTCCTAGATATTTGATTCTTTTATTTTCTATTTTATATGGAAATTTCTCTTGATTTCTTCTTCTAGTGTTTCATTATTAGTGTATAAAAATGCTACTTATTTTTCCATGTTGATTTTATCCCCTGCCACTTTGCTAAATTCATTTTTTAGCTCTGGAAGTTTTGTTGTAGATTTTTTCAGGGTTTTTCTGTATATAGGATCATGACAACTGCAAATAAGGAAAGCTTTACTTCATCCTTTCCAATCTGGGTGCCTTTTTATTTCTTTTTCCTGTCTAATTGCCCTGACTAGAACTTCCAGTATGATGTTAAATAACTGGTGACATTGGGCATCCTTGACTTATTACTGATCTTAGAGTGTACAACTTTTTGAAGTTTGAAATGACCTGCTGGTCCATGGGCTGGATGAGAGTACTAGTGTTGGGGGACAGGAAACTTAAAGAAAAGTTACAGTGATGAAGCCAAACTCCTCCAGTAAATCATTGTCCAAGCCTGGAGGCTGGGCAGACACATTGTCCAAAAGTAGGAGCACTTTCAGTAGCAAAACTTTCTCCAGCAAGTATATTTTCAGTGAGGGACCAGACACTTCATTTATCCACTCAGTGAAAAATTGCCTCATGACCCAAACTTTGCTAGTTGCCCTTCACATCACATGGAGTTTGCTTTTTATGACATTATGCTTCTTGAAAACTCGTGGTTTTTCACTATGATAGACTAGTAGAGGCTTGAGTTTTAAATCCCCACTAGCATTCACACACAGCAGTAGAGTGAGCCTGTCCTTCATTGGTTTGTGGCCTGGTAATGCCTTCTCCTTTTTTGTGGTGTTGGTTCTCGACATTTTTTTCCCAAGAAAGTCCTGTCTCTTCACAGTAAAACTTGTTGGGGAATAAAACCCTCAGCCTCTATGTAGTCTTGAAATTCAACAATGAATTCATCAGCAGCCTCTTTACTAGCACTCGCTGCCTTGCCATGCCTCAAGACTTGATGGATGGCAGTCCTCTTTTTAAAATTATCAAACCAGCCATGACTGGCCTTAAAAACTTCAACACTCTCATCACTGGGTCCCAGTTTTTCAATACACTGTCTTCCAATACACTGTCTTGTGCTAACTGCTTCTTGTTTACCCAAATTAATAAGAGTTTTTCAACTTCCTCAAGTGTTTGGGAACACTACTTTGTTACTGCTTTAACTCCTTTCACAACATCCACCATTTTTATCACTTCTTTGTTCTTAATGATGGTGGAGCCCATTGTTCTAGGCATACCATATTTTGTAGCAGGATCAGTAATCGAATACCGCTCTCATATTTGCCTATTACTGCTTTTTTGTACTCAATGGTGGTGCAAAGTAATTTTCTTTTCTGCTCAGCACTATCACTGCTCATTTTCTTAGGAACTACAATGAGAAAAAAGCACAAAAGTACACAAAATGAGCACAGAAGCTAAAATAAGACTGCAAGGGATGTGCACAGGGCAAGAGCTACCACATGACTAATGCATAACCCTTTGTTTTGGCTGGAAAGGGTAGTGAGTTATGAGGCAACTGACACTGACAAGTTCTAGCTTACATGTCAAGTACCAAATAAATGACGAGTACCTGGATGAAATTTTCAAATCAAAATGCACTGAGTACCAAACTTGATGAGTTGCAAAGCAGTTGAGTACCAAGGTATGACTGTTATTGATTTTGAACAATTTTATGTTTTATGTTTATGTTGAACAACACATGCATACCTGGGATAAATCCCACTTGATCATGATGTATGAGTCTTTTAGTGGGCCATAATATTTGGTTTGCTACTGTTTTGTTGAGGGTTTTTGCATCTATAGTCATAAGAAAAAATTGGTCTGTAATTTTCTTTACTTGTGGTATTATTATTTGGCTTTGGTATGTGGAAGATGTTGACCATGTAGAATGAATTAGGGAGTTTTCCCTCTTCAATTTTTTGAAGAGTTTGAGCAGGATTTGTATTATAACATTTGGTAAAATTCCCCAGTGAAGCTTATCTGGTCCTGAACTTGGTTGTCTGGTTTATGATTACTGATTCAATTTCTTTACTAGTTATTGGTTTGTTGAGATCTTGTATTTCTTCTTGAGTCAGTTCAGGTAGTTTGTTTCTAGGAATTTGTCCACTGAATCTTGGTTATGTAACTTGTTGGCTTACAGTTTTTCATAGCATCATCTTGTCCTTTTAATTTCTGTAGGGCTGGTAGTAATGTCCCCCTTTTCATTTCTGATTTTAGTCATTTGTTTCCTCTATATTTTTTCTTCATCTTCCTACAGTTTTGTAGATTTTATTCAGCTTTTCAAAGCACCACCTTTTGTTTTACTTATTCTCTCTGTTGCTTTTTTATTCTCAATTTCATTTATCTCCACTCTAATCTGTGTTATTTCCTTCCTTCTGTTCCCTTTGAGTTTAGTTTGCTCTTCTTTTTTCTAAGTCTTCCAATTTTGAGTTTAGGTCTCTTCTTTGAAATCTTTCTTCTTTGAGGTAAACATTTAGTTCTACAAATTTCTCTCCCAGTACTGCCTTTATTGCATTTCATAAGTTTTTGTATAGTGTTCTATTTTCATATTCATTCACCTCAATATATTTCCTAATTTAAACCCATTGGTTGTCCTCCTTAACCCATTGGTTTTTTAAGAGTATGTTGTTTCATATCCACATATTTGTGATTTTTCTTTTTCTCCATCTATTATTGATTTCTAACTTAATTCAGTAATAAAATTAGAGAAGATATATTGTTGTTGGAGAAGATATATTGTATGATTTAAATATTTCTGTATTTATTGAGATTTGTTTTGTGACCTAAGATACATTCTCTCATGGAGAATGATCCATGTGTACTAGAAAAGAATGTGTATTCTGTTGTTGTTGGGTGAATTGTTCTATATACATAAGTAAAGTCCAGTTTGTTTAGAGTATCGTTCAAGTCTTGTATTTACCTATTGACCTTCTGTCTAGATGTTCTATCCATTATTAACAATGGCATATTATAGTCTCCTACTATTATTGTAGGACCATCAATTTCTCCCTTCACATCTGTCAGTATTTGCTTCATGTATTTTAGGGCCTTACTGTTGGGTGCATACGTATTTATAATGGTTACATTTTCTTGTTGAACTGATCTCTTTATCTGTATATAATGACTGTCTTGCTCTCTTGTTACTGCTTTCCACTTAAAGTCTATTTTATCAGAAATTAGTATAGCTTCCCCAGCTCTCTTTTATTTATTTATTTCATGTTCAGCCTACTTACATCTGTGGCTTTAAGGTGAGTCTCTTGCAGACAGCATATGTTTGGTTCATGCTTTTTCATCCATTCTGCCAATCTCTGCCTTTTGACTGCAGAGTTTAATCCGTTTACATTTAAAGTCACTTCCAATAATGCAAGACTTTCTTCTCCCAGTTTGCTATTTAGCCTTTGTAAGCTTCATACCTTCTTGTCCCTCCTTTCTGTTAAGTCCTACTTTTATATTTATTTGCTTTCTTGTATTATACCATATCGAGTGCCTTCTCACTTCTTTTTGGATATAATTTTCACCTGTTTTCCTTGTGGTTACCATAGGATTAAAATTTAATATAAATATGTAACAATTATATTTGGTTTGATACCAAATTAACTTCAATAGCATGCACATATACTTTTCCTATAGTCCTCTGTCCACCCATTGTTTGTTTGTACTAATTATATCTTTTATGTTTTGTGTCCAAAACCATAGATTTATCATTACTTTTTATGCATTTGCATTTTTTGTACTTGTTACAACTTACATCTTTGTAAGTCTTAGAACTTTTTGTCCATCAATTTTTCCATTAATGCCTACATTCATATTTATTTGATTTTTTGCATTGTGTAATATTGGTTCCTTTTCATTTCTATCTGGATATGTTTTTCAGATTTTTTCCTTGTGATTACCTTGGGGTTAAAATTTAGCATCCTTAATATATAACAATCATATTTGATTTGATACTAACCTGACTTCAATAGCATACACATACACTATTCTTACACCCCTCTGCCCTTGTCTTTTTTTGTACTTATTACAAATTATATCTTTGTACATTGTATGTCCAAAACCATAGATTTATCATTACTTTTTATGCATTTGCATTTTAGCACCTGTAAGAAATAAGTGGAGTTACATTTAAAAAAATACAATACAATAGTACTGACATTTATAATTACCCAAATTGTTCCCTTTCCAGGAGTTCCTTATTTCTTTATGCTGCTTTGAGCCACTTTCTAATATCCGAATTCTTTCAGTCTGAAGAATTCCCTTTAGCCTTGCTTTTAGGGCAGATCTAATGGTGGTGAAGTCCCTAACCTTGTGTTTATCTGGGAATGTCTTAATCTTTCCCTCATTTTTGAGAGAAAGTCTCACTGGGTATAAAATTCTTTGTTGGCAATTTTCTTTCAGCACTTTAAGTATTTTTACCCACTGTCTTCTTGCCTGCATGGCTTCTGATGAGAAATCAGAACTTAATCTAATTGGAACTCTCTTGTACGTAAAACATTGCTTTTCTTTTGCAGCTTTCGGAACTCTGTCCTTGTCATTTGCATTTGGCATTTTGATCAGTATGTGATGGAATGTATTTTTCTTCAAGTTTATCCTGTTTGGTCTTGCCTAGGCTTCTTGAATGTCCATATTCACATTTTGCTATGCATATATTCACACACTGTTAAGTTTAGGAAGTTGTCAGTCATTATTTCTTTGAATATTCCTTCTGCCACTTTCTCTCTTTCTTCTTCTTCTGAGACTCCTATTAGGAGTATATTGGTACACTTGATGTTGTCCCAGAGGTCTCTTAGACTATTTTCACTTTTTGTAATTCTTTTTTTTTCCTTTCTGCTTCTCAGCCTGATTCATTTCAATATTCTTGTCTTTAAGTTTTGCTGATTCTTTCTTCTTCCAGCTCCAATCTACTGTTGAAACCCTCTTCAGAATTTTGCATTCCATTTTTTAAGGTCTTCAACTCCAGTAGTTCTGTTTGGGTCCTTTCTAAACTTTCCACTTCTTTATTCAAATTCTCATATTGTTCATCCATTTTTTTTTTATTCTGATCTCTTTTAGTTCTTTCTCTGTATTTTATTTTGTCTTCTTGAGCATATTAAAGATCATTTATTTTTCATAGTTTTTGTCTAGTATGTCCACAGCCTGGTCTTCTTTATTGGTGTTTTCTGGGTTTTTATCCTCTTCCTTTGGATAGGCCATCATTTCCTGTTTCTTTGTCTTGTAATCTTTTGTTGCACACCATACTTTTAATATTTTTAAATGTTAACTCTGAGGTTTATTCCCTCGGATGTCTGTTTGTTTAATATGTTACCAGCTTGTGATATGACAGAAACTTTCTTGCATGTCAGTCCTCCTATCAGGAAGGTCTGCCCAAGTCAAGTGCAATGTGCAGGATTCTCATTGTCTTTTCTGGATTTTTTTTTTTCTTGTTCTGGGCTTGAGCTTGTTTGTGGCCTTAGTTGTTCCCCTGTTTAAAGGAGTTCAAATAGCTCCTTTACTTCCCAGGAGACATACCTTCTCCTTCCCCTGGGTGTTCCTAACTGGCTTAAAGTAGACATGCCTTTGCCCCAGACCATCCATCTCAGTTGTTTCTAGCTCAGCTTTCCTTAAGAATTTGCCTGACAGACATATTCTGGAAGAGGAGGGGAAGGGGCATGCATTCAGACAGTTGCTGCCTGTTTAATAGTTTTTCTGATAGAGGGACTGATTCCTGGAGCTTCTTACTCTGCCATCCTAAAGTCTTTCAATCTTGAAAGAAAAACTAAAAATAGCAAAAACTAATGCAATGTAAATTATATTGGGGTATCACTTTCCTAAAGGCCCTGGAAAGAAACTGATTTAAAAGGATTTATATGTTTTTGTTGTTGTTGTATATGGAAATTTTTTCATTTTAAGATGTTTCTCAGCAGGAAGACATCTTCAGATGAATATGCAAGGTAATGAAATACAAGAATGCTAAAAATCATTCTTTTAAACTCATCCTTTCCCATGTTCTATAAATATAGACACTAATCTATAAAATGGTATGAAGTAGTGGTAATGAAAGGTCATATAAGAAGCTAGCAAAAAACCTTTGGAATGAAATTTGTTAAAAGTTTCCAGTAAATATGTTATTTCAGTATAGAATATGTGTGCATCTAATTTTAAATATTTATTACTAACCAGAGCCTTAAATGAACATAAATACTCTCGAGCATTCATTTTGCCCATATATATGCTTTTTCCTAGTTTATGAAAATGAGTTTCTGGTTAGCTGTTTTTTTAAATAAATTGCCTAAATTTATAGCATTAAGGTGAAAGAAATTCAAGCATTGCTTCCTCAGTATATTAATACATTCACAGACTCTTCCAATTAAAAAAAATGAAAATATTTGAAGAATTTAGATGAAAAAGGATTCTTTCCCAGAGTACTCAAATCTGCATAGGCATTTTTAAACTAGGGTACATTCAGAGGCCTTATCCTTTGAGTCCCTGAAATTATGTTAATTAACTTTAGATTGTATGTATCCATTTTCATTGTTAAGAAAATAATTCAGAGATTTCATCAGAATCTCAGAGGCATCCCTGCCCAAAGATATGAAAGCTCACCTTAGCCAGGTGAAGGCAGTAATATGCATCTGAGCAATTCCTTCTGACTTATTCAATTGTCCATTTTATTATGGAAGTTTTATTCAAGTAGGAAATGGAGGCATCTCTCTGCACGTCCTCAAATCTTACGCTATCTTAATAGATGTTAAATATTCAAGAGCATTTGCCTATTTGTTTTGTATTTTTGGCAGATCTCAAGAATTGCCAAATAGAAAACATTAAATCATGGCTTGACAAATTTAACTATGATTTAAATTCACAGACAAATTTAACTATGGAGATAATGCACATCCTTCATTACACAATTGTCCAGAATGAAAGTCCCTTAACTATTTTTATGCATAATTTAAATGTCTAAATAAAATATTTTTAAGTAATCACATTTTAACTTACTGATTATTCTTGCATTCAAGATGATAGAGAAAACCTTGCCCAAAATGAAATAAAGGGAGATCTGCTTCCAGTATTAGAGATTAGGGAATTTAAACACCCTCCCTAAAAACAAAAATAAAGCAAAATGAAAAAACAAGAAAAACTAAACAAAATATTTAAAACCTATGTGTTAATGCAGAGTAGAGCCAATGAGATAGTGAGGAATTATGTAGTTGAGACCCACAAGCAGAAGAAAGCCTAGAGAGATAAACCATAGCTTTTAGATGTTTCCTAGGGAAAGCCACTCATCGTAGAGGAGGCTGCAGGGAGGCTGAGAAGGTGAGCAGTATGTTGTAAAGACTCATGGAACTAAGAATAAGAGCAATCAGGCTTCAGAACCCATGAAGAAGGGGGAACTGCTTGGGATTTTGAAGGGTAACACCATAAAAGAGCAGTTTTCACAGTGTGATCCAGGTATCGTGGCTATTTCCTCCTCACCTATGTTCAAGAATGAAGCATAGAAAAAAAAAATGATAACAAGTACAGAAAAGGTCTAAACTGCACAATTTTGAGTCTTAAAGACAGAGGAGTGAGAGATTTGGGCAGAGCAGTATTTGAAAAGAGAACAACAAAGGACATCAGGTGATAGATTCAACAAGCACAATAAAGCATGCAGGAAAAGAAAAAGAAAGCACACTTATTGCTAAAAACAAAGTCAACATCAAAAGGAAAATTGTGAAAGCAGGTAGAGAATAAGACATGCTGCTTTCACAGGAGCAACAAGTCTGACAGCCTAACTACTAAGCTTAATGGAGGGAGGAAATGGTTTGATTGAAAATAATTCAAAAAAAAAAAAAAAACTTAAATAAAAGCATACTTTGAAAAGAAACAGAATACAGTATTGTATAAAATAGTGTAATTTCTACTATCTTGTATATGTCACCAAAATCTTAATCATGACTTCTCTCAAATGTCTCTCAAATGTCTGAATTTTGTTATGCTTTTCTGTCTTGCGCTACTTTTTAACAACAAATTTTGTAGTCAGAAAAAAATGAAAAAGATTACTTCTAACTATTTGGGTATTTCCAAGCCTATTTAATGGAAAATCACATGTTAAACTCAGGTTTGGTTCTTACTGTGCAGTGGGCTTGCAATCACAGCAGTTGTCACACAGAACAGGCTGAATTCACAGTCAGAGCCACCCAGAGGCGCATAGGGGCCTTTGTGGACATGCTCAAATTCTCTTGCTCTAAAATGGAAATAATCCCGATTCTGCTTTCTTCCCACAGGCTATTGGAAAAACAGATGAGATGATGCAAACGAATGCATTTGGGAACCACAGTCACGGAAAAGCTTAAACATACCTGTAATCAATCTCGCAGCTGGTTAATGGCAGAACTGGAAACAGAACTGTAGGGACATGAGACTTACTCGGCAGCTCTCTGGTAGAGCAATGAGCTCGCAGGTCCTGGACTTCTCCTTTCTCATGGAAGGGTTGTCTCCCACTAAGCTGTCCACAGAGACCCCCAAAGGGTGGGGCCTTGCAAGCAGTGTGGAGCTTTGTTCTACCCTGAGATTCTTTCTGGATGTCTGGGACTGCAGCCTGGGTCAAGACTTCCAACCACGATTAGTCCTCAGTGGTCCCTTTTCTCCGGCCTAGGAATTGAGCAAGCCCTCCCCTCAGGAATCCTTTTTCACTCCAGATCCACTGCTCTGGGGTTTCCCAAGACACTTCCCCCACCCAACCACCACTTTCAGGATTTTTCAGCACAAGCACTACTGGTCTGCGGTCATAGGAACAATCCATTTCCTCACTCAGTGACGATTTATTGATCACCAGCTGCCACTGATCTGGGAAGTGAGGAACAAAAAGATGAAAACCCCTACCCTAAAGAGCATATATTCTAGTGAGGCAGAGAATCAACAACATGCATAAAGCTAAATAAAAAGTAAATTATATGTTATAAGGAGATAAGATATATGGGAAAAAATAAGTAAGTTAATAGTGGTGGAATATACCACTAGGGGAAAGAGTTGAAATACAAATTTAATTGGGATTGTTAGGACAGGACAAAACTTACTGAGAAGTAGATTCCAACTGACTATTTTAAAAATATATAATTTGATTTTTTATCACTTTTTAAAAATGTATTAACACAAAATTTCCCATTTTAAGTACTTTCAAGTAAACAATTCAGTGGTATTTATCAAAGCCTTGACAATACATGTCCTAACTACTTATAGGGCTCTGGGAGGATAAAAAGAGTTAATGCATGTAAAACTCCTTTGAGAAATTGAAATCCTGGATTTGTTTAAGCTATTGGTTCAGGTTTTAGTGTGAATTTCGGTGCCAGGTAAATAAAACAGCTTTATCATTTCTCTTCTTTGTGCTTTGAAAAGGCTAAAATGAATTAGAACACCTGGAAATGTTTTATTTTAGTCAAACCAACTAGCTCCTTTATTTTCTATCTTCTGAGCACTTTTCATTGCCATTTGTAATACCTTCATGCAAACTGCAATTACATCGAGCACACACTACCAGACACTAATGGCTATTCCATACACTGATGATTTCGTAAATTAAAGTTTCTAGATCGGAAAATAAAATTTCAGTAAATGACAAATCAGTTGTCAGAAAATCTAGTGCATGTTTTACCCCTATCAGATAAATTGTTCCAAGACTTAACAAAAACGACACAGTATCAGCTTTTGGCATCTCTAAAACATTCCTTAATTGCAGACAGCTTTTTAAGTCACATTAAAACCACAGGATTGGAGTTGCCATGAGTTACATTTTATCAGCACAAATGTGGGTGTTTTTTCTTGCTCTTTTCTTTTATACTTTTTTTTTTTTTTTTTTTTTTTTTTTTTTTGCCATACAAATTAGAGCGATTATTTCAACTCAAGCTGTGATAGTTCTGGGGAGAATGATTGCACATCTATTATTCAGAAAGAAAAAAGAAAGAAAAGATCACAGTAGGATTCTGCAATGCAGTGTTTAGTTTTGTTTTTTTTAATCCAGCTACTTAGTGGTAATTTATTGCCCTATTACTTCCATAATTTGCTGAATGCAAAAATCTATGCTTGTCATGTTTACAGTGAAAGATACTCATAATCCTTTGTTGTACTGAAACTTTAGGAGAGTTACAAACCAAACTGGACATCACTTAAGAGCTCCTGACTAAATTTTGAAGACATTAAATTTTAAAAAGTTCTCTCTTAAGTTTCTGCATAGTCCAGCATCATACATTGAATAAGTCCTTCAAATAGTGCTTATCCATCTTGCATAGCTCCACACTCCTGTTGAGGGATATTCAAAAGAAATGGAAGCAGAGCTTTTGGTAAGATTCCCTTTCCTCACCAACTTCCCTCTAATCTTTTTCAATACAAAACCTAATTAGAGGGACTTCTGGGGGAAGAGGCAGAATAGGGAGATGAGGGACTCAGTCCTTCCACCAAGATGGCGTTGAACAGTCAGGAACTGTCTGAGACAACTGTTTTGTGGCTCCGGAGGCCAGAAGAACATTGTACAGCATCCAGGGGAGAGCAGGAGGAAGAGGCTATTAAACTACAGTGGAGAACAGTGAGTTGCTCTTTCTACCTGGTAGCTGTCAGCACCCATCCCCAACTCTCATGGCATGACACCTTGGGGACCAGTCCTGGCTAGCTCACTGGAGACAGAAAGGGATACAGCCAATCACTAATCATGGCTTTTGATTAGCAAAAATGGATCACTGGGTCCAGGCTCTGAGATACTGTTTTAACCCACCCTGGACAAAGGTGGTGGCAACCATTGTTTCCAACCCTTCCACTGGCAGGGGCAGATGTGATGGTGATTTAAAGATGTAGTGCTTCCCTCAGGGCCATAGGAAACAGCTAACTGAAGGGCTGTGTTTGTTGGGCAGGGCAGGAAAGCATAGCTTTGGAAAGTTTTCAAAGAGGCTTTTGCCATCCTTCCTGATCCCCTCCTCCAGGCACTTTGGAGCAGGTTTGCACCCCCTTCATGAGTCTCTGGCCCTATATTGGCTGGTAAATATTGATATGGGATGCCCTTCCTCCAGGAATTTGCCCTCCAGGCAAAAGCAGACAGACAATGAAAGGAGTATAAAAAATAAAGAGACAAAACAAAAACAAACAGAACAGAGCAACATTCCCAGAGAAGGAACAGAAGAAAGGAAGCTATCTCCAGAGGTGAAACAGTTGCACAAAAATTGTACCTCATGCCTAGGTCAAGAAGCTGATGAAGAAGAGCTGAAAAAATCTGATCAGTTAAGCACAGGTATAATAAAGGTCTAGAATAAGTTGAACCAAGTATCAAAGGAAAGCCTTAACAGAAAGCCAATCTACAGTAAAACCCGAGGCAGGAGAGAGAAACTAACCTTCAGAGTAAATTCATCAAGATAAACAGATACCTAGACATCTGCAAAAATTATAAGCCATAGAAGGAAACAGGAAGATATGGCCCAGTCAAGGGAAGAAACTAAATCTTCAGTGAGGCACAGAATTAGTAACAACTAATCAAAGATGTTCAAAAAAATCCCCTAAATCAATTCAAGGAGATGAAGGAAAATATGACTAAAAGATAAAGGATTTAAGAAGACCATCTGTGAGAAAAAAAAAAAAAAGCAATTTGAAAGTATAAAAAGAAACAACAAAATTATGGGAATGAAAGATGCAATAGAAGAGAATAAAAATACAGTAGAGAGGGATATGAGCAGATTTGAACAGGCAGAAGAAAGAATCAGCAAATTAGAAGACAGGATAATTGAAATCTTATAAACAGAAGAAGGATAATTGAAATCTTATAAACAGAAGAACACATATATAAAATAATGGAAAAAAATTGAGCAGGGATTTGAATGACAGCACAAAGTCCACAAACTTATGCATCATGAGTGTCCCAGAGGAGAAGAGAAGGAAAAAGGAGCAGAAAGAATATTTTAGGAAACACTGGCCAAAAATTTCCCAACTTTTATGAAAGATATACATGTATAAGACATACAATATACTCCAAACAATGTAAATCCTAATACACCTACTGAGACACATACTATTCAGAATGTCAAATGCCAAAGATAGAGAGTTCTGAAAGCAGCAGCAGCAAGAGAAAAGTGATCCGTCATATACAAAGGCTCCACAATAAGACTAATTGGTGATTCTCTTCAGAAATCATGGAGGCGAGAATGCAGTGATATGATACATTTACAGTACTGAAAGAAAAAAACTGCCAGCCGAAAATTCTTTTCTCTGGCAAAACTGTCCTTCAAAAATGACAGGGAGTTTAAAGCATTCACAGATAAAGAGAAACTGAGAGATCATCAACAAGAGACGTGCCCTACAAGAAATACTAAAGGGAGTTCTGGGGACTGAACAGACAAGACAGGAGAGAGTGGCTTGGAGTAGTGTAAAGAAATGAAGATAATCAGGGTAACTGAAAGAGTAAAAAGAGAGACAAAAAAGGGTATCACATGTAAAAACCAAAGGATAAAATGGCTGAAGTAAGTACTGCCTTTACAGTAATGACATGAAATGTTAATGGATTAAACTCCCAAATCCAAAGACATAGATTGGCAGGATGAGTAAAAAGACATAATCCAACTATATGCTGTTTACAAGAGACTCACCTTAGATGCAAAGACACAAGCAGATTGAATGGGAAAGGTTGGAGAAAGATATTCCATACAAATAGTAACCCCAAAAGAGCTGGGGTAGCTAGACTATTATGGAACAAAATAGACTTTAAATGCAAAACTATTATAAGAGACAAAGAAGAGCATTGAAACTTTACAGTTATCCCTTCCACATTGCGAGGGTTAGGGGTGTGGTACCCTCATGATCTGGAAAACCCACACAAAATTTTTTGGACCTCCCTTCATACCAAAGTAGTCTGAATTTTTCCTTTTTCTTTTATGGATATTTACCATACCTCATTCATATTAAAAGATAAAATATGTTGATATTATACAACACTATACCTACATTTAATGCATTTCTGAGTTTCTAAATTTTTCTGTGTCATCTGCTGGCCTTTGTATATTGTCTGCAGCTTCCACAAAACTCCCCCAAAAATTCCCATTTAATTTCTTACACTGACCTGTGATATATAAAAACCATGATGGGGAAAGTTGTGATGTGGAAGGGATAACTGTATATTAATAAAAGGGGCAATCCACCAAGAAGAAATAACAGTCATAAATATTTAGGCACCTAATCATGGTGCCCCAAAATATAAGAGGCAAACACTGACAAAACTGAAGGGAGAAATAGACATCTCTGTAATAATAGATGGAGACTTCAGTGCATCACTCTCATCAACAGATATAACATCTAGACAGAGGGACAATAAGGAAAAAGAGAACTTGAATAATATGATAAATGAACTAGACCTACTGATATATACAAAACATTGCTCTCCAAAACAGCAGGATATACATTTTTCTCAGGTGCTTATGGATCATTCTCCAGGATGGACCACATGTTGAAAAGTTTGAAATTATACAAAGCACTTTCTCTGACCATAATGGAATGAAGTTAGAAATCAATAACAGGCAGAGAACTGGAAATTTCATATAAAAATGGAAGTTAAACAACACACTTAAACAATCAGTGAGTCAAAGAAGAGACTGCAATGGAAATCAGTAAATATCTCAAGATGAATGAAAATGAGAGCACAACATATCAAAACTCAAGGGATGCAGTGATGGCAGTGCTCAGAGGGAAATTTATAGTCCTAAATGCTTACATTAAAAAAGAAAGAAGAGCTAAAATCGAAGACCTAACTATACACCTGGAGGAACTAGCAAAAGAAAATTAACCCATAAAGCAACAGAAAGAAAGAGATAACAAAGATTAGAGCAGAAATAAAAGAAATTGAGAAAAAAAAAAGCAATAGAATTAACAAAACCAAAAGTTGGTTCTTTGAGAAGATCAATAAAATTGACAATCCCCTTAGCTAGAATGACAAATTAAAAAAGAGAGAAGATGAAAATAAATAAAATCAGAAATGAAAGGTAGGACTACTACTGACCCCAAAGAAATTAAAAGCATCATAAGAGGATGCTATGAACAAATGGATGCCAACAGATGAAATGGACAAATTCCTAGAAACACACAAACAACCTGCAGGTACTCTACAAGAAATAGAAGACCTCATCATACTAGTTAGAAGTAAAGAGATTGAATCTGTCATCAAAAACCTCACAAAGAGGAAAATCCCAGTACCAGGTGGCTTCAGAGGGGAACTACAGATCATTCCAAGAAGAATTACTATCAACCCTGTTCAAACTCTTCCAAAAAATTGAAGAGGAGGGAACCCTGCACAACTCATTCTATGAGGCCAACAACACCCTAATATCAAAGCCAGATAAAGATAAGAAAAAAATTATAAGCCAATTTCTTTTATGAATATAGATGCAAAAATCCTCATATTTGCAAATCAAATAAAAAAGCACATTAAAAGAATTATACACCATGATCAAGTGGGTTTTATCCCAGGTGTGCAAGGGTGGTTCAACACAAGAAAATCAATATAATGTGCCACATTAACAAAATGAAGGAGAAAAACCACATGATCATCTTGGCTGATGCAGAAAAGGTATTTCACAAAATCCAGCATCCTTTCTTGATAAAAACATTTAGAAAAACAGGAATAGAAGGAAATTTCCTCAATATGATCAAGGGCATTGTGCCAGTATGAATATATTGTGTCCCCCAAATGCCATTATCTTTGATGTAATCTTGTGCAGGCAGACGTTATCAGTGTTGATTAGATTGTAATTCTTTGAGTGTTTCTGTGGAGATGCACCCCACCCAGCTGTGGGTGATGACTCTGATTGGATAATTTCCATGGAGGTGTTGCTCTGCCCATTCAGGGTGGGTCTAAGTTGAGTCACTGGAGCCATATAAATGAGATGATGGACAGGCGGAGCTCTGTGCAGCTGAGAGTGACATTTTGAAGAGGAGCTGCAGCCAAGAGGGACACTTTGTAGAAAGCACAGGAGCTGCAGATGAGAGACAGTTTGAAGATGGCCGTTGAAAGCAGACTCTTGCTCCAGAGAAGCTGAGAGAGGACAAATATCCCAAGTGCAACTAAGAGTGATAGTTTTGAGGAACTGCAGCCTAGAAAGGAACGTCCTGGGAGAAAGCCATTTTGAAACCAGAACTTTGGAGCAGATGCCAGCCATGTGCCTTCCCAGCTAACAGAGGTTTTCCGTACACCATTGGCCACCCTCCAGTGAAGGTACCCAATTGCTGATGTGGACACTTTATGGCCTTAAAACTGTAACTGTGTGACCAAATATACCCTCTTTTATAAAAGCCAATCCATCTCTGGTGTTTTGCATTCCGGCAGCATTAGCAAACTAGAACAGGCATATATGAAAATCTTACAGCTAACATTGTACTCAATGGTGAAAGACTGAAAGCTTGTCCTCTAAGATGTGAAGCAAGACAAGGATGCCCACTGTCAACACTGTTATTCAACAATGAGCTAGAAATTCTATCCAGAGTAATTAGACAAGAAAAAGAAATAAAAGGTATTCAAATTGGAAAGGAAGAAGCAAAACTTTCACTATCTGCTGATGACATGATCCTATATAGAGAAAGTCCTGAAAAATTGAAAACAAGGTTATTAGAGATAATAAACAAATTCAGCAAAGTGGTAGGATACAAAATCAACACACAAAAATTATAGTGTTTCTATAAACTAGTAATGAGCAATCTGAGGAGGAAATCAAGAAAAAGATTCAATTTACAATAGCAACTAAAAGAATCAAATATCTAGGAATAAATTTAACCAAGGGTGTAAAGGACTTGTACACAGAAAACTACAAAACCTTGCTAAAAGAATTCAAAGAAGACCTAAATAAATGGAAGAGCATTCCATATTCATGGAATAGAATGCTAAATATTCTTAAGATGTCAATTTCACCCAAATTGATTTATAGATTCAATGCAATCCCAATAAAAATTCTAGCAGCCCACTTGGCAGAAATGGAAAAGCCAATTATCAAATATATATGGTTGGGTAAGGGGCCCCAAATAACCAAAAACATCTTGAAAAAGAAGAGTGAGGTTGGAGGACTCAAACTTCCTGACTTTAAAGCATATTACTGTTACAGTGGGCAAAACAGTATGGTACTGGCATAAGGACAGGTATATTGACCAATTGAATCCAATTGGGTGTTCAGAAATAGACCTTCACACCTATGTCCAACTGATATTTGATATGGCTTCCAAGCACACTCAATTAAGATAAAATAGTCTCTTCAACAAATGGTACGGGGAGAACTGGATATCCATATGGAAAACAATGAAAGGGGACCTCTATCTCACACTTTATACAAAAATTAACTCAAAATGGATCAAAAGCCAAATAAAAGAACCAGGACTATCAAATTCCTAGAAGAAAATGTAAGGAAACATCTTCAAGATCTTGCGGTTGGCAATAGTTTCTTAGACTTTACACCCAAAGCACAAGTAATAATTGAAAAAAATAGATAAATGTGACCTCCTCAAAACTGAAAAATTTTATGCATCAAAGGACTTTGTCAAGAAAGTGAAAACATGACCTACTTATTGGGAGAAAATATTCAGAAACCACATATCCAATAAGACTTTGATTCCAGAATATATAAAGAAATACTTCAACTCAGCAATAAAAGACACAAAACTCAATTTAAAAATGGGCAAAGATGTTTTTCCAAAGAGGAAATATAAATTGCTAAAAAAACACATGAAAAGATGTTCAACATCATCAGGTAGGTATTAGGGAAACACAGATCAAAACCGCAATGAGATATCATTTCACATCAACTAGAGTGGTCACTGTTTAAAAGAACAGAAAACTACAAGGGTTGGAGAGGATGTGGAGGAATAGGAACACTCATTCTTTGCTCATGGGAATGTAAAATGGTGCAGCCACTGTGGAAGACAGTTTGGCAATTCCTCAGAGCATTAAGTATAGAAATACCATATGATCCGGCAATTTCACTATTAGGTATATACCTAAAATAACTGAAAACAGGGATTCAAACAGATATTTTCACACTGATGTTCCTAGCATCATTATACACAATTGCCAAGCAATGGAAGCAACCCAAGTGCCCATCAACTGATGAATGAATAAACAAAATGTGGTATACACATATGATGGAATATTATTCATCTGTAAGAAGGAATGAAGTCCTGATGCACACAACAACATGGATGAACCTTGAGGACATTATGTTGAGTGCAATAAGCCAAATGTAAAAGTGGGCAAATTCTGCCTGATACCACTGTTATGAACTAATTATAATCAACAAACTCACAGAGTTAGAATCCAGAATATAGGTTACCAGTAGATAGATTGGGTTAGAGAATGGAGAGTTGATGCTTAAGTTGTACAGAATTTCTATTTAGGATGATGGCAAAGGTTTAGAAATGGAAGTTGTGATGTTAGCACATTATTGTGAGTATAATCAGCAGCACTGAAATATATAGGTTAATATGATAAAAGGGGGAACTTTAAGTTGTATATATTACTAGAGTAAAAAGTAAAAGAAAACATAGTACTGTACAGCACAGTGAACCCTCTTGTAGACAATGGTCAATACTTAAAGTACAAGTATAAAAAGGTTCTTTCATTAATTACAACAAATGTATGATACTAATACAAGGTGGTAATAATTGGGTAGTTAAATAATGTATGATAGACTATTTTAATAATCTGTCATCAATTGTAACAAAGTTAACTACTGTTAAAAAACAATATAATCATAAAAAAGCACTATCATGCACAGTATGCCATGCCCTTACAAACAGTATTCCCAAAATACCTAGGTCCTTATCTGAGATGCTATAGAACATACACTCACCAAGTTTTATCTCTCAGAAACTTAAATCCACCAGTGTTCCTATGCCAAAGAAGTCCTAAAACCCAGAGGCAGCAGCTTCTTTAAGTACAACAATCAGATGCAGCCACCTTCCCCATACTGTCAACACCCCCTTTCAATATGAACAAGTTAGGGTGGTCACTGCCTAGACAACTCTGAAGACAGAGAAAGAGATTAAGCAAGAGGAAGGGGTAGCAACAGACAAGATAGGATTTAACAAAGGGTTACTAACTGAAACTTTATATAAATATATATGATATATATTTATGTATATTAGATATATATAATAATCTATTATATATCTAATTATATATATCTATATATATCTAATTATATCTAGTTATATATATTAGATATCTATTACATTTCTTTATTGGATATATTTCTATTAGATATCTGTGCCAGTTTGATGAATTATGTCCCCCAAAATGCCATTATCTTTGATGCAATCTTGTGTGGACAGACATATTAGTGTTGATTAGATTTTGGAATCTTTTGGGTGTTTCCATGGAGATGTGATTCAATCAACTGTAGGCAAGACCTTTGGTTGGATAATTTCCATGGAGGTGTTGCCCCACCCATTCAGGGTGGGTCTGAATTAAATTACTGGAGCACCATATAAGCTCAGACAGAAGGAGCAAGCTTGCTACAGTCAACAGGGACACTTTGAAGAATGCACAGGAGCTGAGAGAGGAACTGCAGTTTACAGAGACATTTGAAGACGGCCTTTGAAAGCAGACTTTTGCTCCATAGAAGCTAAGAGAGGAGAAACACCCCAAGAGCAACTGAGAGTTACTTTTTGGAGACAAGCTGAAGCCTAGAGAGGAACGTCCTGGGAGAGAGCCATTTTGAAACCAGAACTCCGGAGCAGATTCCAGCCACATGCCTTCCCAGCTAACAGAGGTTTTCTGGACACCATTGGCCATCCTCCAGTGAAGGTACCTGATTGTTGACAACTTACCTTGGACACTTTATGGCCTTAAGACTGTAACTGTGTAACCAAATAAACCTCCTTTATAAAGGCCAATCCATTTCTGGTGTTTTGCATTACAGCAGTATTAGCAAACTAGAACAATATCTATTAGATATATATCTAATTATAGATATATCTCTAATTATATCTAATTGTTTATATTATATATATAAATATATATTAGATTATATACATAATCTAATTATATATAATCTATTATTTATATAATAATTTAATATATATATTAGATGATAGGGTATTAGAATAGCTAGAAGGAAATAACTGAAATGGTGGAACTGTAACCTATAACATTCTTTGAAATTTGTTTTGTAGCTATTCACTGAATTGTGCTTTGAAAGTTTCACCTTTCTATACCTTATATTTCATAATAAGGAAAGAACTGAAATTGTGGGACAGTAAACCAAAACAGTTTTTGAAATTACCTATATAACTGCTTGTTGAGCTGTACATTGAAAGTTAACACCTTTTTGTATATATGTTATATTTTATGGTAATGGAAATAACTGAAATTGTGGAATTGTAACCCATAATATTCTTTGAAATTTGTTCTCTAACTACTTCTCAAATCGTACTTTGAAAGCTATCAATGTTACATATGTTAAAGTTCCAATAAAATGCATAAAAAAGGCAAAGTAAAAAAACACGCCATCATCAAGTATAACAAATGTTCCATACCAATTCAAGGTTTTGGTGGTGGGGTGGTATATGGGAATCCTATATTTTAAGGATGTTTGTTTTTTAAATTCACAACTTCTCTAATAAAAGAAAAGCTAATTCAA
Organism: Choloepus didactylus; assembly: GCF_015220235.1. NCBI lineage: Eukaryota > Metazoa > Chordata > Mammalia > Pilosa > Megalonychidae > Choloepus > Choloepus didactylus. Next base: position 154,733,694 of record NC_051311.1, on the reverse strand, counting down.
GGGAAGATAACACCTTCAGTCTGCCATGGAAATATTAGAGTGTGGGATATTATATATAAAATGAACTTCTTTCACACTTTTATATACAAAAATGAATTTTATATTTTTTACAAACCTTAATATTTGAACACAATATTGCTTTCAAACTTTTGAAATTCACCCTCCATTTTAATATTAATTAAATTGATGTTATTAATTATATGAAATAATATTATACTCATTCAAAAACCTTATACTCTCTCACTTCTGATCTTATCACAAAAATGAGACTGAACCAAATCCAGCAATTATAGAAATTAGTGCAAAGGTTTTGGTGAATTCAGTGGGCACTGCTTGGTGAGACAGGTAAAGTAGAGTAAAGCAAAACAAGATGGCAATCTCTGAGGCAAGGAATTCTGCTCCCTTCTCTTCGGCTTTAATGAGCAGAAGAGTGGAGGTATGTTTGTTAACTCAAGGAAACCTGAAAGAGAATTCTTGATTCTTTCGTAGGCAGTGCTTTCCAGAATACTCTTAGAGCTTCATCAGGGAGAAGAAGACTCACAGTTTTACATGGTCCAGGGAGAAAAAAAGGATATATATATATATATATATATATATATATATATATATATATATGTCATTTGGAAATTATCAGTAGTATGCAATGTGCCCATTCATTGATATGTATATTTAATTACTTTTTTTGCCAGTTGATAATAACTCACTGGCAAGAAGATCTGTACTTTATTAATAGTATTAATGCTTGGTATAAATGTTATAAATAACCAGAAATGCTTAGAAAGGGAACACACTATCAATCAACATCCCTTGAAAATAATTTCAGTAGCAATGAATGAAAATTCCATGGATAAATTTCCCCAGGTGTGATTCTGTTAAAATCCAGAATCATTTTTCAGGACTTTGGTTTGCAAAATGGAAGAATTCCTGGAGCCTGGTAGAAATATAAGTCAAGGTTAGGTATTAACAAAAAGATGTCTTTTCCAAACTCATATGAAATTCTCTCATATTGAAGAAGAATATGGGGGATATAAATGCTAGATATTTTACTTCTTGCTCTTGCTATCCAATTTGGCTTCCATTATTTGAGGTATGTCAATAATGCCTTTTGGAAAAAAATAGGCTGACTCTTAAATACAAAGCATTAAATATCATTGACATCCCATGGGATAGGAAGATAAATCAAAATTATTCAAGATATCTCATGTTGAGATCCTTTATCTGACAAAACTTAAATTAGCTACCTTAAAAACAAAAAGGTATTCAGACTTTTATGTATGAGTATCAGGAGGTGTCACAATTCTTTGGAAAATTATCTATCATCTACATTGTTTCCCCTGAGGCACAACAAGGTGAAGGTGCCCTTCAATCAGATGCCGTAAATTGTATCTGGGGTATCAGAAGGAAATTTCAGTATGAATATTCATAAACCATTAAAAATATAATAGATCTTTGCAAGCTGTATATGAAATAGAATGAGATAAACTATATTGTCATATTTTAAGACTGGAAAGAAACTCAGAATAATTTTTACTGGATGGAGAACAATGACATGCTATTGTAATAAAAAAATTTCCGCAAATTATCATTATGTGTCTACTACGGGGAAAAGGTAGTAATTATTATTATTATTAGATTAGATAATAGAAATAAAAAAATGATTGAGTGTGTGGTAGAGAAAGTATAGATTAAATGTAAGGGGACACATTTTAATTATATGGCAACTTAAGCAATGAAACAGTTGGCAAGGGAAATTTACTTTCATCACTATCAAAGCTGGCTTCAGATCTGGTAAGACATTCTTTTAGAAAGCTTTGTTTTAATGATATTGTTTACTAATTT